>NC_134710.1:512982307-513293480 GCF_043290135.1 Rhipicephalus microplus
ATGTCACTTAGTGAAATGCAGTGTTTTTCACTATTACAAGTCGGGAACTGCGTTATCTAATGTGAAAGCGCTTGCAACCGTCGTTAGGTTGGGTTAGGTTAGGTTAGGTTAGGTTAGGTTGGTTTGGGTTGGATTAGGTTAGGTTGGGTTGGGTTGGGTTGGGTTAGGTTAGGTTGGGTTAGGTTAGGTTATGTTAGGTTAGGTTAGGTTACGTTTGTTTGGGTTGGATTAGGTTAGGTTGGGTTGGGTTGGGTTGGGTTAGGTTGGGTTAGGTTAGGTTAGGTTAGGTTAGGTTACGTTAGTATAGGTAAGGTTAGGTTAGGTTAAATTAGGTTATTTTAGGTTTGTTGGGTCAGGTTAGGTTGGGTTGGGTTGGGTTGGGTTAGGTTAGGTTAGGTTAGGTTGGGTTAAGTTAGGTTAGGTTGGGTTGGGTTGGGTTGGGTTGGGTTAGGTTAGGTTAGGTTAGGTTAGGTTAGGTTAGGTTGGGTTGGGTTGGGTTAGGTTAGGTTAGGTTAGGTAATTTTAGGTTAGTTTAGGTTAGGTTGGGTTGGGTTGGGTTAGGTTAGGTTAGGTTAGGTTGGGTTGGGTTGGGTTGGGTTGGGTTAGGTTAGGTTAAGTTAGGTTATGTTAGGTTAGCTTAGGTTAGGTTACGTAAGGTTAGGTTAGGTTAGGTTAGGTTAAGATATGAACCGTCGTAAAACCGCATTAAACAATGTCACTTAGTGAGATGCGGTGTTTTTCACCATTACAAGTCGGGAACTGCGATATCTTATGTTAAATCGCATGAAACCCTCGTAATGTTGTAGAAAGCATTGTAATGTAGCGAGTAAAACGTTTTCTAACGGTAGAAGTGCGAAGGTTATGTTAGGTTGAGTTATGTTAGTTTAAGCTAGGTAGCGTCGTGAAACCACCAAAAACGACGGCATCTAACGAGATAGTGTTTATTTATTGCGAGTACAAAACTGCGATAGGTGAAATGTTGTGAAAGCACACAAAACGGCATGAACAAGCCAAATACTGCGTGTTGTTCCGTTACAAGTGCGAAACTGCTATGTTGGGATATTCTCGTTAAAGCGCATGCAAGCATCGTGAAACCTTAAAGAACGATGTCATTTAGCGAGATACAGCTTTCTGTACTGCAATAAGTTGCTGAAAACTGTGAGGTCATGCAAATATCGTAATTTTGAACGAAACAATGTAATAGAGCATTTTGAGATACAAGTGCGAATGTTAGGTTAGGTTAAGATATGAACCGTCGTAAAACCGCAATAAACAATGTCACTTAGTGAGATGCAGTGTTTTTCATCATTACAAGTCGGGAACTGCGATATCTTATGTTAAATCGCATGAACCGTCGTAACGTTGTAGAAAGCATTGTAAAGTAGCCAGTAAAACGTTTTCTAACGATAGAAGTGCGAAGGTTATGTAAGGTTGAGTTAGTTTAAGCTAGGTAGCGTCGTGAAACCACCAAAAACGACGTCATCTTACGAGATAGTGTTGTTTTTGTAATAACGTGAGCAGCAGACAGCATACCAAGAAGCAACTGATAAGTTTATTAGAAGACGCACCATATATAGGCGCAGAACCACGTGATCGGTCGCACAGGAATGCGCGCACTGCGTGCGCAGTGGTAAGTGACGTCACGCTACAACACTCCTTCCCCTTCAGATTACTTCCGAAAGTCACTGGACTGGTATCTGTTCGGGGCATGTCGTACACGTGCACTACGACGCAGAGTTGGAAGTTCGGCTGCAGGTGGCGCGTCGTCGGCACTGGGCTGGTCCGGCGAGCCGGAGGCAGCTGCTCCGGCCGTGGGCGATGCAGTTGCCGGAAGAAGAGACGTCGCAGAGTCGGTTGCGTGTGGATTTACGAGAGGCGACCCGGCGACTGGCCCACACGCCATCGGAACCGTCGGTGGAGTCGTGTCTACGGATGCCGTTGGAGCAGGTTGTGCCTGCGGATAACTTGAAGAATCCTGGCTTCCGTGGCGGGCTCTGATGTGGTCCGAATGCGTAAATCGCACCGCCTGCGACACTTTCACCAGATAGGTTACGGGACTGATAACCTGTGTCACGACACCATCTTCCCACGACACTGTTTCACCTCGCACAGTCTTCACCCACACAGCGTCCCCCACAGCAAAACATCGCGGAACCCCCCTAGACATGTCCTTTTGCACTTTCGTACGTTGCTGCTGCTCCCGCATGGAGAGCTCGAAATCTGGTTTTAGCAATGACAGCTTTACCCGTGGCTGTCTTTTCAAGAATAATTCTGCCGGGGTCTGGCGAGTGGTACTGTGCGGAGTAGTCCTGTAACTCATTAGATAGCTGTCCAAGCGTTCCCGAAATGAATGTTTGTGGTGGCTAGCTTTGTCCTGCAAGACATGCTTTGACAGTGCTTGTTTGGTAGTCTGCACTAAACGCTCGGCCGCTCCGTTAGAAGCCGCGTGATAAGGAGGCGTCTTGACATGCCTTACACCGTTTACACTCAAGAAGGCCGCGAACTCTTCAGAAATGAACTGCGGTCCATTATCACTCACCAGTACCTCTGGCAGACCATACGCGGCAAACATACTACGTAGCTTCTCAATGGTTTTGTTAGCAGTAGTGGATGACATAGGCGAGACCTCGATCCATTTAGAGAACGCGTCGACGAGAACCAAGAACGCCTGAGAGCCCTTTACCGCATAATCGACGTGCACGCGTTGCCAGGGCCTTGTGGGATAATTCCATGGTTGCAAAGGAACCGGTGAAGCAGCTTTTTGGACGGCCTGACAAACCTGACATTGTCGAACGTAGCTCTCAACCGAAAGGTCGAGGCCAGGCCACCACACAAAGCTTCTTACTAACGCTTTCATGCGACTAGATCCCGGGTGGTCCTCATGCAATAGCTGCAAGACCTGTAGCTGGAGCTTATCAGGTATGATCACCCTTGATCCCCACGTTATGCATTCTTGCTCTACTGATAGCTCGTCGCGCCGGGAATAAAATGGTCTAAATGCTTCAGAGCACTCTGAAGGCCATCCATTTAAGATGAAGTGCGTCACGCGAGACAAGGTGGGATCACGTCGTGTGGCTCGCGCTACGTCATCCGCTTTGAGGGGCATGCTGTCAAATAGCAAGAGACACTCGGAAGGTTCATCGGCCGCTACAATAGGCCGTGGAAGCCGAGACAGAGCGTCAGCCACTTCAACATTTCTTCCCTTTCGGTATTTTAGTTTATACTGGTACGCTGCCAGGGTAATTGCCCATCTTTGCATTCGAGCTGCAGCAAGCGCAGGCACCGGCTTGTCGTGGCCTAATATTCCGAGCAATGGCTGATGATCTGTATAAAGAGTGAACTCTCGTCCATACAAGTAGCGGTGGAATTTTCTTAACCCAAACATCAGTGCTAATGCTTCGCGTTCGCACTGAGCATAGTTTTTCTCTGCGGCTGTAAGTGTTCTAGAAGCAAATGCCACTGGCCTTTCGTGTCCCTCTGCGGTCTCATGAAAAATGACAGCCCCCAATCCATACGACGAAGCGTCACATGTCATAGCCATTGGTTTCGCCACATCGTAAAAAGTGAGCACATTACTCTTGACAAGTAACAGTTTCGTAGAAGCAAATGCTTCGCTACACTCACGTGTCCACGACCACCTTTCGCCCTTGCGCAACAGACGGTACAATGGCTCTGCCACGCAGGCAAGGTTACTTAAGAACTTTGCATAAAAGGTTAACATGCCGAGATAAGCCTTTAGCTCTGTTTGGCAAGTGGGCTCTGGCGCTTCTGTGATCGCCTTTATCTTTTCTTCTGTAGGATATATACCTTCAGCGCACACAGTGTGACCGAGATAAGTCACAGTGCTCTGAAAAAACCGACACTTTTCCTCTTTCAGTGTCACGTTGTAGTCACTCAGCCGCTGCAGGACTAGTTCCAACGTTTTTTGACAGTCGGCTAAGTCTTTTCCCGACACAATGACGTCGTCTATGTAACATCCCACGTGCGGTATGCCTTTGAGCACCTCATCCATGAAGGACTGAAAAATGGCTGGCGCACTGGCTACCCCAAATGGTAAGCGCTGGAACTCGAACAGCCCCCTGTGCGTATTAATAGTTAGCAGTGGTCGGGACTCGGCAGTGAGCGGAATCTGCTGATACGCGGCCGAAAGATTCAACACACAAAACACTCTGCCGCCAGCTATGGCAGAGAACAAATCTTCCGGTCTAGGCAATGGGTAGTGGTCGGTCTTTAAAACAGGATGAATGGTGACTTTGTAGTCCCCGCACAGCCTCAGTGAACCATCTTTCTTTTGGATTACGACTACTGGCGTGGCCCAATCGCTCCGATTTACGGGGCGTATAACACCGCTTTTCTCTAGCCTTTCTAGCTCGCCTTCCACTTTATCTCGAAGCGCAAATGGGACGTTTCTGGCCTTGCCAAAAATAGCCGTACAATTCTGGCTTAAAACTATCCTTGCTTGATAGTTTTTTACTTTTCCAGGTTGCTTAGAAAACACCCCTGGGAACTTCTTTTTAACCGCCTCTACCTTGTGAGAGTCGCTTACATTTATAGCAAACACGCTTTTCCAGTCAAGCCCGAGCCTTTCAAGCCAACTTCGCCCCATCAGCAATGGTAGCTGCTTGCCGTTATCCTTGACGATAATAGCGGGTAGCCGCATAGACTGTTTTCCCACCGTAACGGAAACGTTGCATTGCCCTTTTACTGGAACAGGTTCCCCAGTGTATGTTTTTAGGGTGACTTGAGATGGCTCGCACTTGACATGAGGAAATGCGTTCAGCCTCACACTCTCAGGAATTAGTGTTACAGCTGCTCCCGTATCAATCTGCATGCAGAGGTCTTGCCCTTCTACGTTTAGCTGCACTTCATACCCAGAACGCACGGTATTGATAACATGGTACACATCTAATTCAGAGTCACTATCAGAGCAGTCCACCACGTTTGCAGTCTTGAGTTCTTGCGATTACTTGGACACATCTTCTGTAGATGACCGATTTGAGAACAGCTGTGACACTGGACGTTCTTATACCAGAAAACACTAGCCGCATGCGCCTTGCCACATCTTTCGCAAACTCGCTTGGCTTCCTTGAGCTTCCGAAGCTTCGATTTCTTTTCGCTTCCTTTTCCTCTTATCGCCATTGCATAAAAAGCCGCTTCCTTGCCTTCTGCATGAAGTAACGCTGTCTGTCGCGCAGCCTGCTCTCGGTCCTGGGCTATCTTGCACGCCTTTTCGAAGGTTAAATCTTCTTCAGCAAATAGGGCGAGTTGCGTTTCCTCGCGTCTTATGCCTGCCACTATTTTGTCTCGCAGCGCGTCTTGCAAAAACTGACCGAAATCGCACTTCCTTGCTAACTGTTTTAAGGCCACTATGAAGTCCTCGACGCTTTCCTGCTCTTCTTGTGCTCGCTTGTTAAATTTGCAACGTTCGGCAATGACCGAGCACTGTGGGCTATAGTGTTTCTTCAACAGCACTGTGACCTCTTCAAAGGACTTGTCCCCAGGAACAGCGGGTACTACCAAACTTTTGAGCACCTCGTACGTTCGTGGTCCTATCACACTCAAGAATACTGCCAGCTTCTTTTCCTCTCTGATGTCATTTGCGGTGACGAAGTGCTCAAAACGCTCCAGATAGGATTCAAAATTCTGATCCTTCTCGTCGAACTCGTCTAGCTTGCCTAGTCGCGCCATTGTTCAGTAAAAGTGCAGTATACTTATCGGGTTGCTTTCCCCGACGACTGCGTTGCCTCTTGCCGAAGGTAGTGCCGCCGAGTTCAACCGTCCCAGGCCATGGCTGCCGTTGTTTTCTGGTCCATGGCTGTCGACCGCCGATCGCCCGCAATACTGCTTCGTACTGAGCTAGTACAAGGGGGCGGATCCCATCCTCGTCGCCAGTGTAATAACGTGAGCAGCAGACAGCATACCAAGAAGCAACTGATAAGTTTATTAGAAGACGCACCATATATAGGCGCAGAACCACGTGATCGGTCGCACAGGAATGCGCGCACTGGGTGCGCAGTGGTAAGTGACGTCACGCTACAACAGTTTTATTATGACTACGAAACTGCGATAGGTGAACTATTGTGAAAGGACACAAAACGGCATGAACTAGCCAGGTACTGCGTGTTGTACCGTTACAAGTGCGAAACTAATATTGTGATATTCTCGTTAAAGCGCATGCAAGCATCGTGAAACCTTAAAGAACGATGTCATTTAGCGAGATACAGCGTTCTGTACTGCAATAAGTTGCTGAAAAACTGTGAGGTTATGCAAATATCGTAATTGTGAACGAAACAGTGTAATAGAGCGTTTTTAGATACAAGTGCGAATGTTAGGTTAGGTTAGGATATGAACCATCGTAAAACCGCATTAAACAATGTCACTTAGTGAGATGCAGTGTTTTTCACCATTACAAGTCGGGAACTGCGATATCTAATGTGAAAGCGCTTGCAACCGTCGTTAGGTTGGGTTAGGTTAGGTTAGGTTAGGTTAGGTTGGTTTGGGTTGGATTAGGTTAGGTTGGGTTGGGTTGGGTTGGGTTGGGTTGCGTTAGGTTAGGTTAGGTTAGGTTAGGTTAGGTTAGGTTACGTTAGGTTACGTTAGGTTAGGTAAGGTTAGGTTAGGTTAGGTTAGGTTAGGTTGGGTTGGGTTGGGTTGGGTTGGGTTGGGTTGGGTTAGGTTAGGTTAGGTTAGGTTAGGTAAGGTTAGGTTAGGTTAGGTTAGGTTTGGTTAGGTTAGGTTAGGTTAGGTTAGGTTAGGTTAGGTTGGGTTGGGTTGGGTTGGGTTGGGTTAGGTTAGGTTAGGTTAAGTTAGGTTACGTTAGGTTAGGTTAGGTTAGGTAAGGTTAGGTTAGGTTAGGTTAAGATATGAAACGTCGTGAAACCGCATTAAACAATGTCACTTAGTGAGATGCAGTGTTTTTCACCATTACAAGTCGGGAACTGCGATATCTTATGTTAAATCGCATGAACCGTCGTAATGTTGTAGAAAGCATTGTAAAGTAGCGAGTAAAACGTTTTCTAACGAGAGAAGTGCGAAGGTTATGTTAGGTTAAGTTATGTTAGTTTAAGCTAGGTAGCGTGGTGAAACCACCAAAAAAGGACGTCATCTAACGAAATAGTGTTGTTTTATTGCAGGTACGAAACTGCAATAGGTGAATTGTTGTGAAAGCACACAAAACGGCATGAACAAGTCAGATACTGCGTGTTGTACCGTTACAAGTGAGAAACTGCTATATTGTGATATTCTCGTTAAAGCGCATGCAAGCATCGTGTAACCTCAAAGAACGATGTCATTTAGCGAGATACAGCGTTCTGTACTGCAATAGATTGGTAAAAAACTGTGAGGTTATGCAAATATCGTAATTGTGAACGAAACAGTGTAATAGAGCGTTTTTAGATACAAGTGCGAATGTTAGGTTAGGTTAAGATATGAACCGTCGTAAAACCGCATTAAACAATGTCACTTAGTGAGATGCAGTGTTTTTCACCATTACAAGTCGGGAACTGCGATATCCAATGTGAAAGCGCTTGCAACTGTCGTTAGGTTGGGTTAGGTTAGGTTAGGTTAGGTTGGTTTGGGTTCGATTACGTTAGGTTGGGTTGGGTTGGGTTGGGTTGGGTTAGGTTGGGTTAGGTTAGGTTAGGTTAGGTTACGTTAGGTTAGGTTAGGTTAGGTTAGGTTTGGTAAGGTTAGGTTAGGTTAGGTTAGGTTTGTTAGGTTAGGTTAGGTTAGGTTAGGTTGGGTTGGGTTGGGTTAGGTTAGGTTTGTTAGGTTAGGTTAGGTTAGGTTGGGTTGGGTTGGGTTAGGTTAGGTTAGGTTGGGTAGGGTGGGGTTGGGTTGGGTTGGGTTGGGTTGGGTTGGGTTAGGTTAGGTTAGGTTAGGTTAGGTTGGGTTGGGTTGGGTTGGGTTGGGTTGGGTTGGGTTAGGTTAGGTTAGGTTAAGTTAGGTTAGGTTAGGTAAGGTTAGGTAAGGTTAGGTTAGGTTAGGTTAGGTTAGGTTAAGATATGAACCGTCGTAAAACCGCTATAAACAATGTCACTTAGTGAGATGCAGTGTTTATCACCATTAAAAGTAGGGAACTGCGATATGTTAAATCGCATGAACCGTCGAAATGTTGTAGAAAGCATTGTAAAGTAGCGAGTAAAACGTTTTCTAACGATAGAAGTGCGAAGGTTATGTAAGGTTGAGTTAGTTGAAGCTAGGTAGCGTCGTGAAACCACCAAAAACGACGTCATCTAACGAGATAGTGTTGTTTTATTGTGACTACAAAACTGCGATAGTTGAAATATTGTGAAAGGACACAAAACGGCATGAACTAGCCAGGTACTGCGTGTTGTACCGTTACAAGTGCGAAACTGCTATATTGTGATATTCTCGTTAAAGCGCATGCAAGCGTCGTGAAACCTTAAAGAACGATGTCATTTAGGACGATACAGCGTTCTGTACTGAAATAAGTTGCTGAAAAACTGTGAGGTTATGCAAATATCGTAATTGTGAACGAAACAGTGTATTAGAGCGTTTTTAGATACAAGTGCGCATGTTAGGTTAGGTTAAGATATGAACCGTCGTAAAACCACATTAAACAATGTCCCTTAGTGAGATGCAGTGTTTTTCACCATTACAAGTCGGGAACTGCGATATCTAATGTGAAAGCGCTTGCAACCGTCGTTACGTTGGGTTAGGTTAGGTTAGGTTAGGTTAGTTTGGGTTGGATTAGGTTAGGTTGGGTTGGGTTGGGTTGGGTTGGGTTAGGTTGAGTTAGGTTAGGTTAGGTTAGGTTACGTTAGGTTAGGTTAGGTTAGGTTAGGTTACGTTAGGTTAGGTAAGGTTAGGTTAGGTTAGGCTAGGTTAGATTTGGTTTGGTTAGGTTAGGTTAGGTTAGGTTAGGTTGGGTTGGGTTGGGTTGGGTAGGGTTAGGTTAGGTTAGGTTAGATTGGGTTAGGTTAGGTTAGGTTAGGTTGGGTTGGGTTGGGTTGGGTTAGATTAGGTTAGGTTAGGTAATTTTAGGTTAGTTTAGTTTAGGTGGGGTTGGGTTGGGTTAGGTTAGGTTAGGTTGGGTTGGGTGGGGTTGGTTTGGGTTGGGTTAGGTTAAGTTAGGTTAGGTTAGGTTGGTTTGGGTTGGGTTGGGTTGAAATAGGTTAGGTTAGGTTAGGTTAGGTTAAGTTAGGTTAGGTTAGGTTAGGTCAGGTTAGGTTAGGTTAGGTTAGGTTAAGATGTGAACCGTCGTAAAACCGCATTAAACAATGTCACTTAGTGAGATGCAGTGTTTTTCACCATTACAAGTCGGGAACTGCGATATCTTATGTTAAATCGCATGAACCGTCGTAATGATGTAGAAAGCAATGTAAAGTAGCGAGTAAAACGTTTTCTAACGATAGAAGTGCGAAGGGTGTGTTAGGTTGAGTTAGTTTAAGCTTGGTAGCGTCGTGAAACCACCAAAAACGACGTCATCTTACAAGATAGTGTTGTTTTATTGTGACTACGAAACTGCGATAAGTGAAATATTGTGAAAGGACACAAAACGGCATGAACTAGCCAGGTACTGCGTGTTGTACCGTTACAAGTGCGAAACTAATATATTGTGGTATTCACGTTAAAGCGCATGCAAGCATCGTGAAACCTTAAAGAACGATGTCATTTAGCGAGATACAGCGTTCTGTACTGCAATGAGTTGCTGAAAAACTGTGAGGTTATGCAAATATCCTAATTAAGAACGAAACAGTGTAATAGAGCGTTTTTAGATACAAGTGCGAATGTTAGGTTAGGTTAAGATATGAACCGTCGTAAAACCGCATTAAACAATGTCACTTAGTGAAATGCAGTGTTTTTCACTATTACAAGTCGGGAACTGCGATATCTAATGTGAAAGCGCTTGCAACCATCGTTAGGTTGGGTTAGGTTAGGTTAGGTTAGGTTAGGTTGGTTTGGGTTGGATTAGGTTAGGTTGGGTTGGGTTGGGTTGGGTTGGGTTAGGTTGGGTTAGGTTAGGTTATGTTAGGTTAGGTTAGGTTACGTTTGTTTGGGTTGGATTAGGTTAGGTTGGGTTGGGTTGGGTTGGGTTGGGTTAGGTTGGGTTAGGTTAGGTTAGGTTAGGTTACGTTAGTATAGGTAAGGTTAGGTTAGGTTAAATTAGGTTATTTTAGGTTTGTTGGGTCAGGTTAGGTTGGGTTGGGTTGGGTTGGGTTGGGTTAGGTTAGGTTAGGTTAGGTTGGGTTAAGTTAGGTTAGGTTAGGTTGGGTTGGGTTGGGTTGGGTTGGGTTAGGTTAGGTTAGGTTAGGTTAGGTTGGGTTGGGTTGGGTTAGGTTAGGTTAGGTTAGGTAATTTTAGGTTAGTTTAGGTTAGGTTGGGTTGGGTTGGGTTAGGTTAGGTTAGGTTAGGTTGGGTTGGGTTGGGTTGGGTTGGGTTAGGTTAGGTTAGGTTAAGTTAGGTGATGTTAGGTTAGCTTAGGTTAGGTTAGGTAAGGTTAGGTTAGGTTAGGTTAGGTTAAGATATGAACCGTCGTAAAACCGCATTAAACAATGTCACTTAGTGAGATGCGGTGTTTTTCACCATTACAAGTCGGGAACTGCGATATCTTATGTTAAATCGCATGAAACCCTCGTAATGTTGTAGAAAGCATTGTAAAGTAGCGAGTAAAACGTTTTCTAACGGTAGAAGTGCGAAGGTTATGTTAGGTTGAGTTATGTTAGTTTAAGCTAGGTAGCGTCGTGAAACCACCAAAAACGACGGCATCTAACGAGATAGTGTTTATTTATTGCGAGTACAAAACTGCGATAGGTGAAATGCTGTGAAAGCACACAAAACGGCACGAACAAGCCAAATACTGCGTGTTGTTCCGTTACAAGTGCGAAACTGCTATGTTGGGATATTCTCGTTAAAGCGCACACAAGCATCGTGAAACCTTAAAGAACGATGTCATTTAGCGAGATACAGCTTTCTGTACTGCAATAAGTTGCTGAAAACTGTGAGGTCATGCAAATATCGTAATTTTGAACGAAACAATGTAATAGAGCATTTTGAGATACAAGTGCGAATGTTAGGTTAGGTTAAGATATGAACCGTCGTAAAACCGCAATAAACAATGTCACTTAGTGAGATGCAGTGTTTTTCATCATTACAAGTCGGGAACTGCGATATCTTATGTTAAATCGCATGAACCGTCGTAACGTTGTAGAAAGCATTGTAAAGTAGCGAGTAAAACGTTTTCTAACGATAGAAGTGCTTAGGTTATGTAAGGTTGAGTTAGTTTAAGCTAGGTAGCGTCGTGAAACCACCAAAAACGACGTCATCTAACGAGATAGTGTTGTTTTATTGTGACTACGGTCTTGCGATAGGTGAAATATCGTGAAAGGACACAAAACGGCATGAACTAGCCAGGTACTGCGTGTTGTACCGTTACAAGTGCGAAAATAATATATTGTGATATTCTCGTTAAAGCGCATGCAAGCATCGTGAAACCTTAAAGAACGATGTCATTTAGCGAGATACAGCGTTCTGTACTGCAATAAGTTGCTGAAAAACTGTGAGGTTATGCAAATATCGTAATTAAGAACGAAACAGTGTAATAGAGCGTTTTTAGATACAAGTGCGAATGTTAGGTTAGGTTAATATATGAACCGTCGTAAAACCGCATTAAACAATGACACTTAGTGAAATGCAGTGTTTTTCACCATTACAAGTCGGGAACTGCGATATCTAATGTGAAAGCGCTTGCAACCGTCGTTAGGTTGGGTTAGGTTAGGTTAGGTTCGGTTGGTTTGGGTTGGATTAGGTTAGGTTGGGTTGGGTTGGGTTGGGTTAGGTTGGGTTAGGTTAGGTTAGGTTAGGTTAGGTTAGGTTAGGTTGGGTTGGGTTGGGTTGGGTTGGGTTGGGTTAGGTTAGGTTAGGTTAGATTAGGTTAGGTTAGGTTTGGTTGGGTTTGGTGGGGTTGGGTTGGGTTAGGTTGAGTTAGGTTAGGTTAGGTTAGGTTAGGTTGGGTTGTGTTGGGTTGGGTTAGGTTAGGTTAGGTAAGGTTAGGTTAGGTTAGGTTAAGTTAAGATATGAAACGTCGTAAAACCGCATTAAACAATGTCACTTAGTGAGATGCAGTGTTTTTCACCATTACAAGTCGGGAACTGCGATATCTTATGTTAAATCGCATGAAACCGTCGTAATGTTGTAGAAAGCATTGTAAAGTAGCGAGTAAAACGTTTTCTAACGATAGAAGTGCGAAGGTTATGTCAGGTTGAGTTAGTTTAAGCAAGGTAGCGTCGTGAAACCACCAAAAACGACGTCATCTAACGAGATAGTGTTGTTTTATTGTGACTACGAAACTGCGATAGGTGAAATATTGTGAAAGGACGCAAAACGGCATGAACTAGCCAGGTACTGCGTGTTGTACCGTTACAAGTGCGAAACTGATATATTAAGATATTCTCGTTAAAGCGCATGCAAGCATCGTGAAACCTTAAAGAACGATGTCATTTAGCGAGATACAGCGTTCTCTACTGCAATAAGTTGCTGAAAAACTGTGAGGTTATGCAAATATCGTAATTGTGAACGAAACAGTGTAATAGAGCGTTTTTAGATACAAGTGCGAATGTTAGGTTAGGTTAGGATATGAACCGTCGTAAAACCACATTAAACAATGTCACTTAGTGAGATGCAGTGTTTTTCACCATTACAAGTCGGGAACTGCGATATCTAATGTGAAAGCGCTTGCAACCGTCGTTACGTTGGGTTAGGTTAGGTTAGGTTAGGTTAGTTTGGGTTGGATTAGGTTAGGTTGGGTTGGGTTGGGTTGGGTTGGGTTAGGTTGCGTTAGGTTAGGTTAGGTTAGGTTACGTTAGGTTAGGTTAGGTTAGTTTAGGTTACGTTAGGTTAGGTAAGGTTAGGTTAGGCTAGGTTAGATTTGGTTTGGGTAGGTTAGGTTAGGTTAGGTTAGGTTGGGTTGGGTTGGGTTGGGTTGGGTAGGGTTAGGTTAGGTTAGGTTAGGTTGGGTTAGGTTAGGTTAGGTTAGGTTGGGTTGGGTTGGGTTGGGTTAGATTAGGTTAGGTTAGGTAATTTTAGGTTAGTTTATTTTGGGTTGGGTTGGGTTGGGTTAGGTTAGGTTAGGTTGGGTTGGGTGGGGTTGGGTTGGGTTGGGTTAGGTTAAGTTAGGTTAGGTTAGGTTGGTTTGGGTTGGGTTGGGTTGAAATAGGTTAGGTTAGGTTAGGTTAAGATGTGAACCGTCGTAAAACCGCATTAAACAATGTCACTTAGTGAGATGCAGTGTTTTTCACCATTACAAGTCGGGAACTGCGATATCTTATGTTAAATCGCATGAATCGTCGTAATGATGTAGAAAGCAATGTAAAGTAGCGTGTAAAACGTTTTCTAACGATAGAAGTGCGAAGGGTGTGTTAGGTTGAGTTAGTTTAAGCTAGGTAGCGTCGTGAAACCACCAAAAACGACGTCATCTAACGAGATAGTGTTGTTTTATTGTGACTACGAAACTGCGATAGGTGAAATATTGTGAAAGGACACAAAACGGCATGAACTAGCCAGGTACTGCGTGTTGTACCGTTACAAGTGCGAAACTAATATATTGTGGTATTCACGTTAAAGCGCATGCAAGCATCGTGAAACCTTAAAGAACGATGTCATTTAGCGAGATACAGCGTTCTGTACTGCAATGAGTTGCTGAAAAACTGTGAGGTTATGCAAATATCCTAATTAAGAACGAAACAGTGTAATAGAGCGTTTTTAGATACAAGTGCGAATGTTAGGTTAGGTTAAGATATGAACCGTCGTAAAACCGCATTAAACAATGTCACTTAGTGAAATGCAGTGTTTTTCACTATTACAAGTCGGGAACTGCGATATCTAATGTGAAAGCGCTTGCAACCATCGTTAGGTTGGGTTAGGTTAGGTTAGGTTGGTTTGGGTTGGATTAGGTTAGGTTGGGTTGGGTTGGGTTGGGTTAGGTTGGGTTAGGTTAGGTTATGTTAGGTTAGGTTAGGTTACGTTTGTTTGGGTTGGATTAGGTTAGGTTGGGTTGGGTTGGGTTGGGTTGGGTTAGGTTGGGTTAGGTTAGGTTAGGTTAGGTTAGGTTACGTTAGTATAGGTAAGGTTAGGTTAGGTTAAATTAGGTTATTTTAGGTTTGTTGGGTCAGGTTAGGTTGGGTTGGGTTGGGTTGGGTTGGGTTAGGTTAGGTTAGGTTAGGTTGGGTTAAGTTAGGTTAGGTTAGGTTGGGTTGGGTTGGGTTGGGTTGGGTTAGGTTAGGTTAGGTTAGGTTAGGTTGGGTTGGGTTGGGTTAGGTTAGGTTAGGTTAGGTAATTTTAGGTTAGTTTAGGTTAGGTTGGGTTGGGTTGGGTTAGGTTAGGTTAGGTTAGGTTGGGTTGGGTTGGGTTGGGTTGGGTTAGGTTAGGTTAGGTTAAGTTAGGTTATGTTAGGTTAGCTTAGGTTAGGTTAGGTAAGGTTAGGTTAGGTTAGGTTAGGTTAAGATATGAACCGTCGTAAAACCGCATTAAACAATGTCACTTAGTGAGATGCGGTGTTTTTCACCATTACAAGTCGGGAACTGCGATATCTTATGTTAAATCGCATGAAACCCTCGTAATGTTGTAGAAAGCATTGTAAAGTAGCGAGTAAAACGTTTTCTAACGGTAGAAGTGCGAAGGTTATGTTAGGTTGAGTTATGTTAGTTTAAGCTAGGTAGCGTCGTGAAACCACCAAAAACGACGGCATCTAACGAGATAGTGTTTATTTATTGCGAGTACAAAACTGCGATAGGTGAAATGCTGTGAAAGCACACAAAACGGCACGAACAAGCCAAATACTGCGTGTTGTTCCGTTACAAGTGCGAAACTGCTATGTTGGGATATTCTCGTTAAAGCGCACACAAGCATCGTGAAACCTTAAAGAACGATGTCATTTAGCGAGATACAGCTTTCTGTACTGCAATAAGTTGCTGAAAACTGTGAGGTCATGCAAATATCGTAATTTTTAACGAAACAATGTAATAGAGCATTTTGAGATACAAGTGCGAATGTTAGGTTAGGTTAAGATATGAACCGTCGTAAAACCGCAATAAACAATGTCACTTAGTGAGATGCAGTGTTTTTCATCATTACAAGTCGGGAACTGCGATATCTTATGTTAAATCGCATGAACCGTCGTAACGTTGTAGAAAGCATTGTAAAGTAGCGAGTAAAACGTTTTCTAACGATAGAAGTGCTTAGGTTATGTAAGGTTGAGTTAGTTTAAGCTAGGTAGCGTCGTGAAACCACCAAAAACGACGTCATCTAACGAGATAGTGTTGTTTTATTGTGACTACGGTCTTGCGATAGGTGAAATATCGTGAAAGGACACAAAACGGCATGAACTAGCCAGGTACTGCGTGTTGTACCGTTACAAGTGCGAAAATAATATATTGTGATATTCTCGTTAAAGCGCATGCAAGCATCGTGAAACCTTAAAGAACGATGTCATTTAGCGAGATACAGCGTTCTGTACTGCAATAAGTTGCTGAAAAACTGTGAGGTTATGCAAATATCGTAATTAAGAACGAAACAGTGTAATAGAGCGTTTTTAGATACAAGTGCGAATGTTAGGTTAGGTTAATATATGAACCGTCGTAAAACCGCATTAAACAATGACACTTAGTGAAATGCAGTGTTTTTCACCATTACAAGTCGGGAACTGCGATATCTAATGTGAAAGCGCTTGCAACCGTCGTTAGGTTGGGTTAGGTTAGGTTAGGTTCGGTTGGTTTGGGTTGGATTAGGTTAGGTTGGGTTGGGTTGGGTTGGGTTAGGTTGGGTTAGGTTAGGTTAGGTTAGGTTAGGTTAGGTTAGGTTGGGTTGGGTTGGGTTGGGTTGGGTTGGGTTAGGTTAGGTTAGGTTAGATTAGGTTAGGTTAGGTTTGGTTGGGTTTGGTGGGGTTGGGTTGGGTTAGGTTGAGTTAGGTTAGGTTAGGTTAGGTTAGGTTGGGTTGGGTTGGGTTGGGTTAGGTTAGGTTAGGTAAGGTTAGGTTAGGTTAGGTTAGGTTAAGATATGAAACGTCGTAAAACCGCATTAAACAATGTCACTTAGTGAGATGCAGTGTTTTTCACCATTACAAGTCGGGAACTGCGATATATTATGTTAAATCGCATGAAACCGTCGTAATGTTGTAGAAAGCATTGTAAAGTAGCGAGTAAAACGTTTTCTAACGATAGAAGTGCGAAGGTTATGTCAGGTTGAGTTAGTTTAAGCTAGGTAGCGTCGTGAAACCACCAAAAACGACGTCATCTAACGAGATAGTGTTGTTTTATTGTGACTACGAAACTGCGATAGGTGAAATATTGTGAAAGGACGCAAAACGGCATGAACTAGCCAGGTACTGCGTGTTGTACCGTTACAAGTGCGAAACTGATATATTAAGATATTCTCGTTAAAGCGCATGCAAGCATCGTGAAACCTTAAAGAACGATGTCATTTAGCGAGATACAGCGTTCTCTACTGCAATAAGTTGCTGAAAAACTGTGAGGTTATGCAAATATCGTAATTGTGAACGAAACAGTGTAATAGAGCGTTTTTAGATACAAGTGCGAATGTTAGGTTAGGTTAGGATATGAACCGTCGTAAAACCGCAATAAACAATGTCACTTAGTGAGATGCAGTGTTTTTCACCATTACAAGTCGGGAACTGCGATATCTAATGTGAAAGCGCTTGCAACCGTCGTTAGGGTAGGTTAGGTTACGTTAGGTTAGGTTAGGTTGGTTTGGGTTCGATTACGTTAGGTTGGGTTGGGTTGGGTTAGGTTGGGTTAGGTTAGGTTAGGTTAGGTTACGTTAGGTTAGGTTAGGTTAGGTTAGGTTACGTTAGGTTTGGTAAGGTTAGGTTAGGTTAGGTTAGGTTTGTTAGGTTAGGTTAGGTTAGGTTGGGTTGGGTTGCGTTGGGTTGGGTTAGGTTAGGTTTGTTAGGTTAGGTTAGGTTAGGTTGGGTTGGGTTGGGTTAGGTTAGGTTAGGTTGGGTTGGGTGGGGTTGGGTTGGGTTGGGTTGGGTTGGGTTGGGTTAGGTTAGGTTAGGTTAGGTTAGGTTAGGTTAGGTTGGGTTGGGTTGGGTTGGGTTGGGTTGGGTTAGGTTAGGTTAGGTTAGGTTGAGTTAGGTTAGGTTAGGTTAGGTTAGGTAAGGTTAGGTAAGGTCAGGTTAGGTTAGGTTAGGTTAAGATATGAACCGTCGTAAAACCGCTATAAACAATGTCACTTAGTGAGATGCAGTGTTTTTCACCATTAAAAGTAGGGAACTGCGATATGTTAAATCGCATGAACCGTCGAAATGTTGTAGAAAGCATTGTAAAGTAGCGAGTAAAACGTTTTCTAACGATAGAAGTGCGAAGGTTATGTAAGGTTGACTTAGTTGAAGCTAGGTAGCGTCGTGAAACCACCAAAAACGACGTCATCTAACGAGATAGTGTTGTTTTATTGTGACTACGAAACTGCGATAGTTGAAATATTGTGAAAGGACACAAAACGGCATGAACTAGCCAGGTACTGCGTGTTGTACCGTTACAAGTGCGAAACTGCTATATTGTGATATTCTCGTTAAAGCGCATGCAAGCGTCGTGAAACCTTAAAGAACGATGTCATTTAGGACGATACAGCGTTCTGTACTGAAATAAGTTGCTGAAAAACTGTGAGGTTATGCAAATATCGTAATTGTGAACGAAACAGTGTATTAGAGCGTTTTTAGATACAAGTGCGAATGTTAGGTTAGGTTAAGATATGAACCGTCGTAAAACCACATTAAACAATGTCACTTAGTGAGATGCAGTGTTTTTCACCATTACAAGTCGGGAACTGCGATATCTAATGTGAAAGCGCTTGCAACCGTCGTTACGTTGGGTTAGGTTAGGTTAGGTTAGGTTAGTTTGGGTTGGATTAGGTTAGGTTGGGTTGGGTTGGGTTGGGTTGGGTTAGGTTGGGTTAGGTTAGGTTAGGTTAGGTTACGTTAGGTTAGGTTAGGTTAGTTTAGGTTACGTTAGGTTAGGTAAGGTTAGGTTAGGCTAGGTTAGATTTGGTTTGGTTAGGTTAGGTTAGGTTAGGTTAGGTTGGGTTGGGTTGGGTTGGGTTGGGTAGGGTTAGGTTAGGTTAGGTTAGGTTGGGTTAGGTTAGGTTAGGTTAGGTTGGGTTGGGTTGGGTTGGGTTAGATTAGGTTAGGTTAGGTAATTTTAGGTTAGTTTATTTTGGGTTGGGTTGGGTTGGGTTAGGTTAGGTTAGGTTGGGTTGGGTGGGGTTGGGTTGGGTTGGGTTAGGTTAAGTTAGGTTAGGTTAGGTTGGTTTGGGTTGGGTTGGGTTGAAATAGGTTAGGTTAGGTTAGGTTAGGTTAAGATGTGAACCGTCGTAAAACCGCATTAAACAATGTCACTTAGTGAGATGCAGTGTTTTTCACCATTACAAGTCGGGAACTGCGATATCTTATGTTAAATCGCATGAATCGTCGTAATGATGTAGAAAGCAATGTAAAGTAGCGAGTAAAACGTTTTCTAACGATAGAAGTGCGAAGGGTGTGTTAGGTTGAGTTAGTTTAAGCTAGGTAGCGTCGTGAAACCACCAAAAACGACGTCATCTAACGAGATAGTGTTGTTTTATTGTGACTACGAAACTGCGATAGGTGAAATATTGTGAAAGGACACAAAACGGCATGAACTAGCCAGGTACTGCGTGTTGTACCGTTACAAGTGCGAAACTAATATGTTGTGATATTCACGTTAAAGCGCATGCAAGCATCGTTAAACCTTAAAGAACGATGTCATTTAGCGAGATACAGCGTTCTGTACTGCAATGAGTTGCTGAAAAACTGTGAGGTTATGCAAATATCCTAATTAAGAACGAAACAGTGTAATAGAGCGTTTTTAGATACAAGTGCGAATGTTAGGTTAGGTTAAGATATGAACCGTCGTAAAACCGCATTAAACAATGTCACTTAGTGAAATGCAGTGTTTTTCACTATTACAAGTCGGGAACTGCGATATCTAATGTGAAAGCGCTTGCAACCATCGTTAGGTTGGGTTAGGTTAGGTTAGGTTAGGTTAGGTTGGTTTGGGTTGGATTAGGTTAGGTTGGGTTGGGTTGGGTTGGGTTGGGTTAGGTTGGGTTAGGTTAGGTTATGTTAGGTTAGGTTAGGTTAGGTTACGTTTGTTTGGGTTGGATTAGGTTAGGTTGGGTTGGGTTGGGTTGGGTTGGGTTAGGTTGGGTTAGGTTAGGTTAGGTTAGGTTACGTTAGTATAGGTAAGGTTAGGTTAGGTTAAATTAGGTTATTTTAGGTTTGTTGGGTCAGGTTAGGTTGGGTTGGGTTGGGTTGGGTTAGGTTAGGTTAGGTTAGGTTGGGTTAAGTTAGGATAGGTTAGGTTGGGTTGGGTTGGGTTGGGTTGGGTTAGGTTAGGTTAGGTTAGGTTAGGTTGGGTTGGGTTGGGTTAGGTTAGGTTAGGTTTGGTAATTTTAGGTTAGTTTAGGTTAGGTTGGGTTGGGTTGGGTTAGGTTAGGTTAGGTTAGGTTGGGTTGGGTTGGGTTGGGTTGGGTTGGGTTAGGTTAGGTTAGGTTAAGTTAGGTTATGTTAGGTTAGCTTAGGTTAGGTTAGGTAAGGTTAGGTTAGGTTAGGTTAGGTTAAGATATGAACCGTCGTAAAACCGCATTAAACAATGTCACTTAGTGAGATGCGGTGTTTTTCACCATTACAAGTCGGGAACTGCGATATCTTATGTTAAATCGCATGAAACCCTCGTAATGTTGTAGAAAGCATTGTAAAGTAGCGAGTAAAACGTTTTCTAACGGTAGAAGTGCGAAGGTTATGTTAGGTTGAGTTATGTTAGTTTAAGCTAGGTAGCGTCGTGAAACCACCAAAAACGACGGCATCTAACGAGATAGTGTTTATTTATTGCGAGTACAAAACTGCGATAGGTGAAATGCTGTGAAAGCACACAAAACGGCACGAACAAGCCAAATACTGCGTGTTGTTCCGTTACAAGTGCGAAACTGCTATGTTGGGATATTCTCGTTAAAGCGCACACAAGCATCGTGAAACCTTAAAGAACGATGTCATTTAGCGAGATACAGCTTTCTGTACTGCAATAAGTTGCTGAAAACTGTGAGGTCATGCAAATATCGTAATTTTGAACGAAACAATGTAATAGAGCATTTTGAGATACAAGTGCGAATGTTAGGTTAGGTTAAGATATGAACCGTCGTAAAACCGCAATAAACAATGTCACTTAGTGAGATGCAGTGTTTTTCATCATTACAAGTCGGGAACTGCGATATCTTATGTTAAATCGCATGAACCGTCGTAACGTTGTAGAAAGCATTGTAAAGTAGCGAGTAAAACGTTTTCTAACGATAGAAGTGCTTAGGTTATGTAAGGTTGAGTTAGTTTAAGCTAGGTAGCGTCGTGAAACCACCAAAAACGACGTCATCTAACGAGATAGTGTTGTTTTATTGTGACTACGGTCTTGCGATAGGTGAAATATCGTGAAAGGACACAAAACGGCATGAACTAGCCAGGTACTGCGTGTTGTACCGTTACAAGTGCGAAAATAATATATTGTGATATTCTCGTTAAAGCGCATGCAAGCATCGTGAAACCTTAAAGAACGATGTCATTTAGCGAGATACAGCGTTCTGTACTGCAATAAGTTGCTGAAAAACTGTGAGGTTATGCAAATATCGTAATTAAGAACGAAACAGTGTAATAGAGCGTTTTTAGATACAAGTGCGAATGTTAGGTTAGGTTAATATATGAACCGTCGTAAAACCGCATTAAACAATGACACTTAGTGAAATGCAGTGTTTTTCACCATTACAAGTCGGGAACTGCGATATCTAATGTGAAAGCGCTTGCAACCGTCGTTAGGTTGGGTTAGGTTAGGTTAGGTTCGGTTGGTTTGGGTTGGATTAGGTTAGGTTGGGTTGGGTTGGGTTGGGTTAGGTTGGGTTAGGTTAGGTTAGGTTAGGTTAGGTTAGGTTAGGTTGGGTTGGGTTGGGTTGGGTTAGGTTAGGTTAGGTTAGATTAGGTTAGGTTAGGTTTGGTTGGGTTTGGTGGGGTTGGGTTGGGTTAGGTTGAGTTGGGTTAGGTTAGGTTAGGTTAGGTTGGGTTGGGTTGGGTTGTGTTAGGTTAGGTTAGGTAAGGTTAGGTTAGGTTAGGTTAGGTTAAGATATGAAACGTCGTAAAACCGCATTAAACAATGTCACTTAGTGAGATGCAGTGTTTTTCACCATTACAAGTCGGGAACTGCGATATCTTATGTTAAATCGCATGAAACCGTCGTAATGTTGTAGAAAGCATTGTAAAGTAGCGAGTAAAACGTTTTCTAACGATAGAAGTGCGAAGGTTATGTCAGGTTGAGTTAGTTTAAGCTAGGTAGCGTCGTGAAACCACCAAAAACGACGTCATCTAACGAGATAGTGTTGTTTTATTGTGACTACGAAACTGCGATAGGTGAAATATTGTGAAAGGACGCAAAACGGCATGAACTAGCCAGGTACTGCGTGTTGTACCGTTACAAGTGCGAAACTGATATATTAAGATATTCTCGTTAAAGCGCATGCAAGCATCGTGAAACCTTAAAGAACGATGTCATTTAGCGAGATACAGCGTTCTCTACTGCAATAAGTTGCTGAAAAACTGTGAGGTTATGCAAATATCGTAATTGTGAACGAAACAGTGTAATAGAGCGTTTTTAGATACAAGTGCAAATGTTAGGTTAGGTTAGGATATGAACCGTCGTAAAACCGCAATAAACAATGTCACTTAGTGAGATGCAGTGTTTTTCACCATTACAAGTCGGGAACTGCGATATCTAATGTGAAAGCGCTTGCAACCGTCGTTAGGGTAGGTTAGGTTACGTTAGGTTAGGTTAGGTTGGTTTGGGTTCGATTACGTTAGGTTGGGTTGGGTTGGGTTGGGTTAGGTTGGGTTAGGTTAGGTTAGGTTAGGTTACGTTAGGTTAGGTTAGGTTAGGTTACGTTAGGTTTGGTAAGGTTAGGTTAGGTTAGGTTAGGTTTGTTAGGTTAGGTTAGGTTAGGTTGGGTTGGGTTGCGTTGGGTTGGGTTAGGTTAGGTTTGTTAGGTTAGGTTAGGTTAGGTTAGGTTGGGTTGGGTTGGGTTAGGTTAGGTTAGGTTGGGTTGGGTTGGGTTGGGTTGGGTTGGGTTGGGTTGGGTTGGGTTAGGTTAGGTTAGGTTAGGTTAGGTTAGGTTGGGTTGGGTTGGGTTGGGTTGGGTTGGGTTAGGTTAGGTTAGGTTAGGTTGAGTTAGGTTAGGTTAGGTTAGGTTAGGTAAGGTTAGGTTAGGTTAGGTTAGGTTAAGATATGAACCGTCGTAAAACCGCTATAAACAATGTCACTTAGTGAGATGCAGTGTTTTTCACCATTAAAAGTAGGGAACTGCGATATGTTAAATCGCATGAACCGTCGAAATGTTGTAGAAAGCATTGTAAAGTAGCGAGTAAAACGTTTTCTAACGATAGAAGTGCGAAGGTTATGTAAGGTTGACTTAGTTGAAGCTAGGTAGCGTCGTGAAACCACCAAAAACGACGTCATCTAACGAGATAGTGTTGTTTTATTGTGACTACGAAACTGCGATAGTTGAAATATTGTGAAAGGACACAAAACGGCATGAACTAGCCAGGTACTGCGTGTTGTACCGTTACAAGTGCGAAACTGCTATATTGTGATATTCTCGTTAAAGCGCATGCAAGCGTCGTGAAACCTTAAAGAACGATGTCATTTAGGACGATACAGCGTTCTGTACTGAAATAAGTTGCTGAAAAACTGTGAGGTTATGCAAATATCGTAATTGTGAACGAAACAGTGTATTAGAGCGTTTTTAGATACAAGTGCGAATGTTAGGTTAGGTTAAGATATGAACCGTCGTAAAACCACATTAAACAATGTCACTTAGTGAGATGCAGTGTTTTTCACCATTACAAGTCGGGAACTGCGATATCTAATGTGAAAGCGCTTGCAACCGTCGTTACGTTGGGTTAGGTTAGGTTAGGTTAGGTTAGGTTAGTTTGGGTTGGATTAGGTTAGGTTGGGTTGGGTTGGGTTGGGTTGGGTTAGGTTGGGTTAGGTTAGGTTAGGTTAGGTTACGTTAGGTTAGGTTAGGTTAGTTTAGGTTACGTTAGGTTAGGTAAGGTTAGGTTAGGCTAGGTTAGATTTGGTTTGGTTAGGTTAGGTTAGGTTAGGTTAGGTTGGGTTGGGTTGGGTTGGGTTGGGTAGGGTTAGGTTAGGTTAGGTTAGGTTGGGTTAGGTTAGGTTAGGTTAGGTTGGGTTGGGTTGGGTTGGGTTAGATTAGGTTAGGTTAGGTAATTTTAGGTTAGTTTAGTTTAGGTTGGGTTGGGTTGGGTTAGGTTAGGTTAGGTTGGGTTGGGTGGGGTTGGGTTGGGTTGGGTTAGGTTAAGTTAGGTTAGGTTAGGTTGGTTTGGGTTGGGTTGGGTTGAAATAGGTTAGGTTAGGTTAGGTTAGGTTAAGATGTGAACCGTCGTAAAACCGCATTAAACAATGTCACTTAGTGAGATGCAGTGTTTTTCACCATTACAAGTCGGGAACTGCGATATCTTATGTTAAATCGCATGAACCGTCGTAATGATGTAGAAAACAATGTAAAGTAGCGAGTAAAACGTTTTCTAACGATAGAAGTGCGAAGGGTGTGTTAGGTTGAGTTAGTTTAAGCTAGGTAGCGTCGTGAAACCACCAAAAACGACGTCATCTAACGAGATAGTGTTGTTTTATTGTGACTACGAAACTGCGATAGGTGAAATATTGTGAAAGGACACAAAACGGCATGAACTAGCCAGGTACTGCGTGTTGTACCGTTACAAGTGCGAAACTAATATATTGTGATATTCACGTTAAAGCGCATGCAAGCATCGTGAAACCTTAAAGAACGATGTCATTTAGCGAGATACAGCGTTCTGTACTGCAATGAGTTGCTGAAAAACTGTGAGGTTATGCAAATATCGTAATTAAGAACGAAACAGTGTAATAGAGCGTTTTTAGATACAAGTGCGAATGTTAGGTTAGGTTAAGATATGAACCGTCGTAAAACCGCATTAAACAATGTCACTTAGTGAAATGCAGTGTTTTTCACTATTACAAGTCGGGAACTGCGATATCTAATGTGAAAGCACTTGCAACCGTCGTTAGGTTGGGTTAGGTTAGGTTAGGTTAGGTTAGGTTGGTTTGGGTTGGATTAGGTTAGGTTGGGTTGGGTTAGGTTGGGCTAGGTTAGGTTATGTTAAGTTAGGTTAGGTTAGGTTAGGTTAGGTTACGTTAGGTTTGGTAAGGTTAGGTTAGGTTAGGTTAGGTTTGTTAGGTTAGGTTAGGTTAGGTTGGGTTGGGTTGCGTTGGGTTGGGTTAGGTTAGGTTTGTTAGGTTAGGTTAGGTTAGGTTGGGTTGGGTTGGGTTAGGTTAGGTTAGGTTGGGTTGGGTGGGGTTGGGTTGGGTTGGGTTGGGTTGGGTTAGGTTAGGTTAGGTTAGGTTAGGTTAGGTTAGGTTGGGTTGGGTTGGGTTGGGTTGGGTTGGGTTGGGTTGGGTTAGGTTAGGTTAGGTTAGGTTGAGTTAGGTTAGGTTAGGTTAGGTTAGGTAAGGTTAGGTAAGGTTAGGTTAGGTTAGGTTAGGTTAAGATATGAACCGTCGTAAAACCGCTATAAACAATGTCACTTAGTGAGATGCAGTGTTTTTCACCATTAAAAGTAGGGAACTGCGATATGTTAAATCGCATGAACCGTCGAAATGTTGTAGAAAGCATTGTAAAGTAGCGAGTAAAACGTTTTCTAACGATAGAAGTGCGAAGGTTATGTAAGGTTGACTTAGTTGAAGCTAGGTAGCGTCGTGAAACCACCAAAAACGACGTCATCTAACGAGATAGTGTTGTTTTATTGTGACTACGAAACTGCGATAGTTGAAATATTGTGAAAGGACACAAAACGGCATGAACTAGCCAGGTACTGCGTGTTGTACCGTTACAAGTGCGAAACTGCTATATTGTGATATTCTCGTTAAAGCGCATGCAAGCGTCGTGAAACCTTAAAGAACGATGTCATTTAGGACGATACAGCGTTCTGTACTGAAATAAGTTGCTGAAAAACTGTGAGGTTATGCAAATATCGTAATTGTGAACGAAACAGTGTATTAGAGCGTTTTTAGATACAAGTGCGAATGTTAGGTTAGGTTAAGATATGAACCGTCGTAAAACCACATTAAACAATGTCACTTAGTGAGATGCAGTGTTTTTCACCATTACAAGTCGGGAACTGCGATATCTAATGTGAAAGCGCATGCAACCGTCGTTACGTTGGGTTAGGTTAGGTTAGGTTAGGTTAGGTTAGTTTGGGTTGGATTAGGTTAGGTTGGGTTGGGTTGGGTTGGGTTGGGTTAGGTTGGGTTAGGTTAGGTTAGGTTAGGTTACGTTAGGTTAGGTTAGGTTAGTTTAGGTTACGTTAGGTTAGGTAAGGTTAGGTTAGGCTAGGTTAGATTTGGTTTGGTTAGGTTAGGTTAGGTTAGGTTAGGTTGGGTTGGGTTGGGTTGGGTTGGGTAGGGTTAGGTTAGGTTAGGTTAGGTTGGGTTAGGTTAGGTTAGGTTAGGTTGGGTTGGGTTGGGTTGGGTTAGATTAGGTTAGGTTAGGTAATTTTAGGTTAGTTTAGTTTAGGTTGGGTTGGGTTGGGTTAGGTTAGGTTAGGTTGGGTTGGGTGGGGTTGGGTTGGGTTGGGTTAGGTTAAGTTAGGTTAGGTTAGGTTGGTTTGGGTTGGGTTGGGTTGAAATAGGTTAGGTTAGGTTAGGTTAGGTTAAGATGTGAACCGTCGTAAAACCGCATTAAACAATGTCACTTAGTGAGATGCAGTGTTTTTCACCATTACAAGTCGGGAACTGCGATATCTTATGTTAAATCGCATGAACCGTCGTAATGATGTAGAAAGCAATGTAAAGTAGCGAGTAAAACGTTTTCTAACGATAGAAGTGCGAAGGGTGTGTTAGGTTGAGTTAGTTTAAGCTAGGTAGCGTCGTGAAACCACCAAAAACGACGTCATCTAACGAGATAGTGTTGTTTTATTGTGACTACGAAACTGCGATAGGTGAAATATTGTGAAAGGACACAAAACGGCATGAACTAGCCAGGTACTGCGTGTTGTACCGTTACAAGTGCGAAACTAATATATTGTGATATTCACGTTAAAGCGCATGCAAGCATCGTGAAACCTTAAAGAACGATGTCATTTAGCGAGATACAGCGTTCTGTACTGCAATGAGTTGCTGAAAAACTGTGAGGTTATGCAAATATCCTAATTAAGAACGAAACAGTGTAATAGAGCGTTTTTAGATACAAGTGCGAATGTTAGGTTAGGTTAAGATATGAACCGTCGTAAAACCGCATTAAACAATGTCACTTAGTGAAATGCAGTGTTTTTCACTATTACAAGTCGGGAACTGCGATATCTAATGTGAAAGCGCTTGCAACCATCGTTAGGTTGGGTTAGGTTAGGTTAGGTTAGGTTAGGTTGGTTTGGGTTGGATTAGGTTAGGTTGGGTTGGGTTGGGTTGGGTTGGGTTAGGTTGGGTTAGGTTAGGTTATGTTAGGTTAGGTTAGGTTACGTTTGTTTGGGTTGGATTAGGTTAGGTTGGGTTCGGTTGGGTTGGGTTGGGTTAGGTTGGGTTAGGTTAGGTTAGGTTAGGTTACGTTAGTATAGGTAAGGTTAGGTTAGGTTAAATTAGGTTATTTTAGGTTTGTTGGGTCAGGTTAGGTTGGGTTGGGTTGGAATGGGTTAGGTTAGGTTAGGTTAGGTTGGGTTAAGTTAGGATAGGTTAGGTTGGGTTGGGTTGGGTTGGGTTGGGTTAGGTTAGGTTAGGTTAGGTTGGGTTGGGTTGGGTTAGGTTAGGTTAGGTTAGGTAATTTTAGGTTAGTTTAGGTTAGGTTGGGTTGGGTTGGGTTAGGTTAGGTTAGGTTAGGTTGGGTTGGGTTGGGTTGGGTTGGGTTGGGTTAGGTTAGGTTAGGTTAAGTTAGGTTACGTTAGGTTAGCTTAGGTTAGGTTAGGTAAGGTTAGGTTAGGTTAGGTTAGGTTAAGATATGAACCGTCGTAAAACCGCATTAAACAATGTCACTTAGTGAGATGCGGTGTTTTTCACCATTACAAGTCGGGAACTGCGATATCTTATGTTAAATCGCATGAAACCCTCGTAATGTTGTAGAAAGCATTGTAAAGTAGCGAGTAAAACGTTTTCTAACGGTAGAAGTGCGAAGGTTATGTTAGGTTGAGTTATGTTAGTTTAAGCTAGGTAGCGTCGTGAAACCACCAAAAACGACGGCATCTAACGAGATAGTGTTTATTTATTGCGAGTACAAAACTGCGATAGGTGAAATGCTGTGAAAGCACACAAAACGGCACGAACAAGCCAAATACTGCGTGTTGTTCCGTTACAAGTGCGAAACTGCTATGTTGGGATATTCTCGTTAAAGCGCATGCAAGCATCGTGAAACCTTAAAGAACGATGTCATTTAGCGAGATACAGCTTTCTGTACTGCAATAAGTTGCTGAAAACTGTGAGGTCATGCAAATATCGTAATTTTGAACGAAACAATGTAATAGAGCATTTTGAGATACAAGTGCGAATGTTAGGTTAGGTTAAGATATGAACCGTCGTAAAACCGCAATAAACAATGTCACTTAGTGAGATGCAGTGTTTTTCATCATTACAAGTCGGGAACTGCGATATCTTATGTTAAATCGCATGAACCGTCGTAACGTTGTAGAAAGCATTGTAAAGTAGCGAGTAAAACGTTTTCTAACGATAGAAGTGCTTAGGTTATGTAAGGTTGAGTTAGTTTAAGCTAGGTAGCGTCGTGAAACCACCAAAAACGACGTCATCTAACGAGATAGTGTTGTTTTATTGTGACTACGGTCTTGCGATAGGTGAAATATCGTGAAAGGACACAAAACGGCATGAACTAGCCAGGTACTGCGTGTTGTACCGTTACAAGTGCGAAAATAATATATTGTGATATTCTCGTTAAAGCGCATGCAAGCATCGTGAAACCTTAAAGAACGATGTCATTTAGCGAGATACAGCGTTCTGTACTGCAATAAGTTGCTGAAAAACTGTGAGGTTATGCAAATATCGTAATTAAGAACGAAACAGTGTAATAGAGCGTTTTTAGATACAAGTGCGAATGTTAGGTTAGGTTAATATATGAACCGTCGTAAAACCGCATTAAACAATGACACTTAGTGAAATGCAGTGTTTTTCACCATTACAAGTCGGGAACTGCGATATCTAATGTGAAAGCGCTTGCAACCGTCGTTAGGTTGGGTTAGGTTAGGTTAGGTTCGGTTGGTTTGGGTTGGATTAGGTTAGGTTGGGTTGGGTTGGGTTGGGTTAGGTTGGGTTAGGTTAGGTTAGGTTAGGTTAGGTTAGGTTAGGTTAGGTTGGGTTGGGTTGGGTTGGGTTGGGTTGGGTTGGGTTAGGTTAGGTTAGGTTAGATTAGGTTAGGTTAGGTTTGGTTGGGTTTGGTGGGGTTGGGTTGGGTTAGGTTGAGTTGGGTTAGGTTAGGTTAGGTTAGGTTGGGTTGGGTTGGGTTGGGTTAGGTTAGGTTAGGTAAGGTTAGGTTAGGTTAGGTTAGGTTAAGATATGAAACGTCGTAAAACCGCATTAAACAATGTCACTTAGTGAGATGCAGTGTTTTTCACCATTACAAGTCGGGAACTGCGATATCTTATGTTAAATCGCATGAAACCGTCGTAATGTTGTAGAAAGCATTGTAAAGTAGCGAGTAAAACGTTTTCTAACGATAGAAGTGCGAAGGTTATGTCAGGTTGAGTTAGTTTAAGCTAGGTAGCGTCGTGAAACCACCAAAAACGACGTCATCTAACGAGATAGTGTTGTTTTATTGTGACTACGAAACTGCGATAGGTGAAATATTGTGAAAGGACGCAAAACGGCATGAACTAGCCAGGTACTGCGTGTTGTACCGTTACAAGTGCGAAACTGATATATTAAGATATTCTCGTTAAAGCGCATGCAAGCATCGTGAAACCTTAAAGAACGATGTCATTTAGCGAGATACAGCGTTCTCTACTGCAATAAGTTGCTGAAAAACTGTGAGGTTATGCAAATATCGTAATTGTGAACGAAACAGTGTAATAGAGCGTTTTTAGATACAAGTGCGAATGTTAGGTTAGGTTAGGATATGAACCGTCGTAAAACCGCAATAAACAATGTCACTTAGTGAGATGCAGTGTTTTTCACCATTACAAGTCGGGAACTGCGATATCTAATGTGAAAGCGCTTGCAACCGTCGTTAGGGTAGGTTAGGTTACGTTAGGTTAGGTTAGGTTGGTTTGGGTTCGATTACGTTAGGTTGGGTTGGGTTGGGTTGGGTTAGGTTGGGTTAGGTTAGGTTAGGTTAGGTTACGTTAGGTTAGGTTAGGTTAGGTTAGGTTACGTTAGGTTTGGTAAGGTTAGGTTAGGTTAGGTTAGGTTTGTTAGGTTAGGTTAGGTTAGGTTGGGTTGGGTTGCGTTGGGTTGGGTTATATTAGGTTTGTTAGGTTAGGTTAGGTTAGGTTAGGTTGGGTTGGGTTGGGTTAGGTTAGGTTAGGTTGGGTTGGGTTGGGTTGGGTTGGGTTGGGTTAGGTTAGGTTAGGTTAGGTTAGGTTAGGTTGGGTTGGGTTGGGTTGGGTTGGGTTAGGTTAGGTTAGGTTAGGTTGAGTTAGGTTAGGTTAGGTTAGGTTAGGTAAGGTTAGGTTAGGTTAGGTTAGATTAAGATATGAACCGTCGTAAAACCGCTATAAACAATGTCACTTAGTGAGATGCAGTGTTTTTCACCATTAAAAGTAGGGAACTGCGATATGTTAAATCGCATGAACCGTCGAAATGTTGTAGAAAGCATTGTAAAGTAGCGAGTAAAACGTTTTCTAACGATAGAAGTGCGAAGGTTATGTAAGGTTGACTTAGTTGAAGCTAGGTAGCGTCGTGAAACCACCAAAAACGACGTCATCTAACGAGATAGGGTTGTTTTATTGTGACTACGAAACTGCGATAGTTGAAATATTGTGAAAGGACACAAAACGGCATGAACTAGCCAGGTACTGCGTGTTGTACCGTTACAAGTGCGAAACTGCTATATTGTGATATTCTCGTTAAAGCGCATGCAAGCGTCGTGAAACCTTAAAGAACGATGTCATTTAGGACGATACAGCGTTCTGTACTGAAATAAGTTGCTGAAAAACTGTGAGGTTATGCAAATATCGTAATTGTGAACGAAACAGTGTATTAGAGCGTTTTTAGATACAAGTGCGAATGTTAGGTTAGGTTAAGATATGAACCGTCGTAAAACCACATTAAACAATGTCACTTAGTGAGATGCAGTGTTTTTCACCATTACAAGTCGGGAACTGCGATATCTAATGTGAAAGCGCTTGCAACCGTCGTTACGTTGGGTTAGGTTAGGTTAGGTTAGGTTAGGTTAGTTTGGGTTGGATTAGGTTAGGTTGGGTTGGGTTGGGTTGGGTTGGGTTAGGTTGGGTTAGGTTAGGTTAGGTTAGGTTACGTTAGGTTAGGTTAGGTTAGTTTAGGTTACGTTAGGTTAGGTAAGGTTAGGTTAGGCTAGGTTAGATTTGGTTTGGTTAGGTTAGGTTAGGTTAGGTTAGGTTAGGTTGGGTTGGGTTGGGTTGGGTTGGGTAGGGTTAGGTTAGGTTAGGTTAGGTTGGGTTAGGTTACGTTAGGTTGGGTTGGGTTGGGTTGGGTTAGATTAGGTTAGGTTAGGTAATTTTAGGTTAGTTTAGTTTAGGTTGGGTTGGGTTGGGTTAGGTTAGGTTAGGTTGGGTTGGGTGGGGTTGGGTTGGGTTGGGTTAGGTTAAGTTAGGTTAGGTTAGGTTGGTTTGGGTTGGGTTGGGTTGAAATAGGTTAGGTTAGGTTAGGTTAGGTTAAGATGTGAACCGTCGTAAAACCGCATTAAACAATGTCACTTAGTGAGATGCAGTGTTTTTCACCATTACAAGTCGGGAACTGCGATATCTTATGTTAAATCGCATGAACCGTCGTAATGATGTAGAAAGCAATGTAAAGTAGCGAGTAAAACGTTTTCTAACGATAGAAGTGCGAAGGGTGTGTTAGGTTGAGTTAGTTTAAGCTAGGTAGCGTCGTGAAACCACCAAAAACGACGTCATCTAACGAGATAGTGTTGTTTTATTGTGACTACGAAACTGCGATAGGTGAAATATTGTGAAAGGACACAAAACGGCATGAACTAGCCAGGTACTGCGTGTTGTACCGTTACAAGTGCGAAACTAATATATTGTGATATTCACGTTAAAGCGCATGCAAGCATCGTGAAACCTTAAAGAACGATGTCATTTAGCGAGATACAGCGTTCTGTACTGCAATGAGTTGCTGAAAAACTGTGAGGTTATGCAAATATCGTAATTAAGAACGAAACAGTGTAATAGAGCGTTTTTAGATACAAGTGCGAATGTTAGGTTAGGTTAAGATATGAACCGTCGTAAAACCGCATTAAACAATGTCACTTAGTGAAATGCAGTGTTTTTCACTATTACAAGTCGGGAACTGCGATATCTAATGTGAAAGCACTTGCAACCGTCGTTAGGTTGGGTTAGGTTAGGTTAGGTTAGGTTAGGTTGGTTTGGGTTGGATTAGGTTAGGTTGGGTTGGGTTGGGTTGGGTTAGGTTGGGCTAGGTTAGGTTATGTTAAGTTAGGTTAGGTTAGGTTAGGTTAGGTTAGGTTACGTTAGGTTTGGTAAGGTTAGGTTAGGTTAGGTTAGGTTTGTTAGGTTAGGTTAGGTTAGGTTACGTTAGTATAGGTAAGGTTAGGTTAGGTTAAATTAGGTTATTTCAGGTTTGTTAGGTCAGGTTAGGTTGGGTTGGGTTGGGTTGGGTTAGGTTAGGTTAGGTTAGGTTGGGTTAAGTTAGGTTAGGTTAGGTTGGGTTGGGTTGGGTTGGGTTGGGTTAGGTTAGGTTAGGTTAGGTTAGGTTGGGTTGGGTTGGGTTAGGTTAGGTTAGGTTAGGTTAGGTAATTTTAGGTTAGTTTAGGTTGGGTTGGGTTGGGTTAGGTTAGGTTAGGTTAGGTTGGGTTGGGTTGGGTTGGGTTGGGTTGGGTTAGGTTAGGTTAGGTTAGGTTAAGTTAGATTATGTTAGGTTAGCTTAGGTTAGGTTAGGTAAGGTTAGGTTAGGTTAGGTTAGGTTAAGATATGAACCGTCGTAAAACCGCATTAAACAATGTCACTTAGTGAGATGCGGTGTTTTTCACCATTACAAGTCGGGAACTGCGATATCTTATGTTAAATCGCATGAAACCCTCGTAATGTTGTAGAAAGCATTGTAAAGTAGCGAGTAAAACGTTTTCTAACGGTAAAAGTGCGAAGGTTATGTTAGGTTGAGTTATGTTAGTTTAAGCTAGGTAGCGTCGTGAAACCACCAAAAACGACGGCATCTAACGAGATAGTGTTTATTTATTGCGAGTACAAAACTGCGATAGGTGAAATGTTGTGAAAGCACACAAAACGGCATGAACAAGCCAAATACTGCGTGTTGTTCCGTTACAAGTGCGAAACTGCTATGTTGGGATATTCTCGTTAAAGCGCATGCAAGCATCGTGAAACCTTAAAGAACGATGTCATTTAGCGAGATACAGCTTTCTGTACTGCAATAAGTTGCTGAAAACTGTGAGGTCATGCAAATATCGTAATTTTGAACGAAACAATGTAATAGAGCATTTTGAGATACAAGTGCGAATGTTAGGTTAGGTTAAGATATGAACCGTCGTAAAACCGCAATAAACAATGTCACTTAGTGAGATGCAGTGTTTTTCATCATTACAAGTCGGGAACTGCGATATCTTATGTTAAATCGCATGAACCGTCGTAACGTTGTAGAAAGCATTATAAAGTAGCGAGTAAAACGTTTTCTAACGATAGAAGTGCGAAGGTTATGTAAGGTTGAGTTAGTTTAAGCTAGGTAGCGTCGTGAAACCACCAAAACTGACGTCATCTTACGAGATAGTGTTGTTTTATTAAGACTACGAAACTGCGATAGGTGAAATATTGTGAAAGGACACAAAACGGCATGAACTAGCCAGGTACTGCGTGTTGTACCGTTACAAGTGCGAAACTGATATATTGTGATATTCTCGTTAAAGCGCATGCAAGCATCGTGAAACCTTAAAGAACGATGTCATTTAGCGAGATACAGCGTTCTGTACTGCAATAAGTTGCTGAAAAACTGTGAGGTTATGCAAATATCGTAATTGTGAACGAAACAGTGTAATAGAGCGTCTTTAGATACAAGTGCGAATGTTAGGTTAGGTTAGGATATGAACCATCGTAAAACCGCATTAAACAATGTCACTTAGTGAGATGCAGTGTTTTTCACCATTACAAGTCGGGAACTGCGATATCTAATGTGAAAGCGCTTGCAACCGTCGTTAGGTTGGGTTAGGTTAGGTTAGGTTAGGTTAGGTTGGTTTGGGTTGGATTAGGTTAGGTTGGGTTGGGTTGGGTTGGGTTGCGTTAGGTTGGGTTAGTTTAGGTTAGGTTAGGTTAGGTTACGTTAGGTTACGTTAGGTTAGGTAAGGTTAGGTTAGGTTAGGTTAGGTTAGGTTGGGTTGGGTTGGGTTGGGTTGGGTTGGGTTAGGTTAGGTTAGGTTAGGTAAGGTTAGGTTAGGTTAGGTTAGGTTTGGTTAGGTTAGGTTAGGTTAGGTTAGGTTAGGTTGGGTTGGGTTGGGTTGGGTTAGGTTAGGTTAGGTTAAGTTAGGTTACGTTAGGTTAGGTTAGGTTAGGTAAGGTTAGGGTAGGTTAGGTTAAGATATGAAACGTCGTTAAACCGCATTAAACAATGTCACTTAGTGAGATGCAGTGTTTTTCACCATTACAAGTCGGGAACTGCGATATCTTATGTTAAATCGCATGAACCGTCGTAATGTTGTAGAAAACATTGTAAAGTAGCGAGTAAAACGTTTTCTAACGAGAGAAGTGCGAAGGTTATGTTAGGTTAAGTTATGTTAGTTTAAGCTAGGTAGCGTCAAGAAACCACCAAAAAAGGACGTCATCTAACGAAATAGTGTTGTTTTATTGCAGGTACGAAACTGCAATAGGTGAATTGTTGTGAAAGCACACAAAACGGCATGAACAAGTCAGATACTGCGTGTTGTACCGTTACAAGTGAGAAACTGCTATATTGTGATATTCTCGTTAAAGCGCATGCAAGCATCGTGTAACCTCAAAGAACGATGTCATTTAGCGAGATACAGCGTTCTGTACTGCAATAGATTGGTAAAAAACTGTGAGGTTATGCAAACATCGTAATTGTGAACGAAACAGTGTAATAGAGCGTTTTTAGATACAAGTGCGAATGTTAGGTTAGGTTAAGATATGAACCGTCGTAAAACCGCATTAAACAATGTCACTTAGTGAGATGCAGTGTTTTTCACCATTACAAGTCGGGAACTGCGATATCGAATGTGAAAGCGCTTGCAACCGTCGTTAGGTTGGGTTAGGTTAGGTTAGGTTAGGTTGGTTTGGGTTCGATTACGTTAGGTTGGGTTGGGTTGGTTTGGGTTGGGTTACGTTAGGTTAGGTTAGGTTAGGTTAGGTTACGTTAGGTTTGGTAAGGTTAGGTTAGGTTAGGTTAGGTTTGTTAGGTTAGGTTAGGTTAGGTTGGGTTGGGTTGGGTTGGGTTGGGTTAGGTTAGGTTTGTTAGGTTAGGTTAGGTTAGGTTAGGTTGGGTTGGGTTGGGTTAGGTTAGGTTAGGTTGGGTTGGGTGGGGTTGGGTTGGGTTGGGTTGGGTTGGGTTAGGTTAGGTTAGGTTAGGTTAGGTTAGGTTGGGTTGGGTTGGGTTGGGTTGGGTTAGGTTACGTTAGGTTAGGTTGAGTTAGGTTAGGTTAGGTTAGGTTAGGTAAGGTTAGGTAACGTTAGGTTAGGTTAGGTTAGGTTAAGATATGAACCGTCGTAAAACCGCTATAAACAATGTCACTTAGTGAGATGCAGTGTTTTTCACCATTAAAAGTAGGGAACTGCGATATGTTAAATCGCATGAACCGTCGAAATGTTGTAGAAAGCATTGTAAAGTAGCGAGTAAAACGTTTTCTAACGATAGAAGTGCGAAGGTTATGTAAGGTTGAGTTAGTTGAAGCTAGGTAGCGTCGTGAAACCACCAAAAACGACGTCATCTAACGAGATAGTGTTGTTTTATTGTGACTACGAAACTGCGATAGTTGAAATATTGTGAAAGGACACAAAACGGCATGAACTAGCCAGGTACTGCGTGTTGTACCGTTACAAGTGCGAAACTGCTATATTGTGATATTCTCGTTAAAGCGCATGCAAGCGTCGTGAAACCTTAAAGAACGATGTCATTTAGGACGATACAGCGTTCTGTACTGAAATAAGTTGCTGAAAAACTGTGAGGTTATGCAAATATCGTAATTGTGAACGAAACAGTGTATTAGAGCGTTTTTAGATACAAGTGCGAATGTTAGGTTAGGTTAAGATATGAACCGTCGTAAAACCACATTAAACAATGTCACCTAGTGAGATGCAGTGTTTTTCATTATTACAAGTCGGGAACTGCGATATCTAATGTGAAAGCGCTTGCAACCGTCGTTACGTTGGGTTAGGTTAGGTTAGGTTAAGTTAGGTTAGTTTGGGTTGGATTAGGTTAGGTTGGGTTGGGTTGGGTTGGGTTGGGTTAGGTTGGGTTAGGTTAGGTTAGGTTAGGTTACGTTAGGTTAGGTTAGGTTAGTTTAGGTTACGTTAGGTTAGGTAAGGTTAGGTTAGGCTAGGTTAGATTTGGTTTGGTTAGGTTAGGTTAGGTTAGGTTAGGTTGGGTTGGGTTGGGTTGGATAGGGTTAGGTTAGGTTAGGTTAGGTTGGGTTAGGTTAGGTTAGGTTAGGTTGGGTTGGGTTGGGTTGGGTTAGATTAGGTTAGGTTAGGTAATTTTAGGTTAGTTTAGTTTAGGTTGGGTTGGGTTGGGTTAGGTTAGGTTAGGTTGGGTTGGGTGGGGTTGGGTTGGGTTGGGTTAGGTTAAGTTAGGTTAGGTTAGGTTGGATTGGGTTGGGTTGGGGTAAAATAGGTTAGGTTAGGTTAGGTTAGGTTAGGTTAAGATGTGAACCGTCGTAAAACCGCATTAAACAATGTCACTTAGTGAGATGCAGTGTTTTTCACCATTACAAGTCGGGAACTGCGATATCTTATGTTAAATCGCATGAACCGTCGTAATGATGTAGAAAGCAATGTAAAGTAGCGAGTAAAACGTTTTCTAACGATAGAAGTGCGAAGGGTGTGTTAGGTTGAGTTAGTTTAAGCTAGGTAGCGTCGTGAAACCACCAAAAACGACGTTATCTAACGAGATAGTGTTGTTTTATTGTGACTACGAAACTGCGATAGGTGAAATATTGTGAAAGGACACAAAACGGCATGAACTAGCCAGGTACTGCGTGTTGTACCGTTACAAGTGCGAAACTAATATATTGTGATATTCACGTTAAAGCGCATGCAAGTATCGTGAAACCTCAAAGAACGATGTCATTTAGCGAGATACAGCGTTCTGTACTGCAATGAGTTGCTGAAAAACTGTGAGGTTATGCAAATATCGTAATTAAGAACGAAACAGTGTAATAGAGCGTTTTTAGATACAAGTGCGAATGTTAGGTTAGGTTAAGATATCAACCGTCGTAAAACCGCATTAAACAATGTCACTTAGTGAAATGCAGTGTTTTTCACTATTACAAGTCGGGAACTGCGATATCTAATGTGTAAGCGCTTGCAACCGTCGTTAGGTTGGGTTAGGTTAGGTTAGGTTAGGTTAGGTTGGTTTGGGTTGGATTAGGTTAGGTTGGGTTGGGTTGGGTTAGGTTGGGCTAGGTTAGGTTATGTTAAGTTAGGTTAGGTTACGTTTGTTTGGGTTGGATTAGGTTAGGTTGGGTTGGGTTGGGTTGGGTTAGGTTGGGTTAGGTTAGGTTAGGTTAGGTTAGGTTACGTTAGTATAGGTAAGGTTAGGTTAGGTTAAATTAGGTTATTTCAGGTTTGTTAGGTCAGGTTAGGTTGGGTTGGGTTGGGTTAGGTTAGGTTAGGTTAGGTTGGGTTAAGTTAGGTTAGGTTAGGTTGGGTTGGGTTGGGTTGGGTTAGGTTAGGTTAGGTTAGGTTAGGTTGGGTTGGGTTGGGTTAGGTTAGGTTAGGTTAGGTAATTTTAGGTTAGTTTAGGTTAGGTTGGGTTGGGTTGGGTTAGGTTAGGTTAGGTTAGGTTGGGTTGGGTTGGGTTGGGTTGGGTTGGGTTAGGTTAGGTTAGGTTAGGTTAAGTTAGGTTATGTTAGGTTAGCTTAGGTTAGGTTAGGTAAGGTTAGGTTAGGTTAGGTTAGGTTAGGTTAGGTTAGGTTAGGTTAGGTTAGGTTAGGTTAGGTTAGGTTAGAATGGGTTGGGTTGGGTTGGGTTGGGTTAGGTTAGGTTAGGTTAGGTTAAGTTAGGTTATGTTAGGTTAGCTTAGGTTAGGTTTGGTAAGGTTAGGTTAGGTTAGGTTAGGTTAAGATATGAACCGTCGTAAAACCTCATTAGACAATGTCACTTAGTGAGATGCGGTGTTTTTCACCATTACAAGTCGGGAACTGCGATATCTTATGTTAAATCGCATGAAACCCTCGTAATGTTGTAGAAAGCATTGTAAAGTAGCGAGTAAAACGTTTTCTAACGGTAGAAGTGCGAAGGTTATGTTAGGTTGAGTTATGTTAGTTTAAGCTAGGTAGCGTCGTGAAACCACCAAAAACGACGGCATCTAACGAGATAGTGTTTATTTATTGCGAGTACAAAACTGCGATAGGTGAAATGTTGTGAAAGCACACAAAACGGCATGAACAAGTCAGATACTGCGTGTTGTACCGTTACAAGTGAGAAACTGCTATATTGTGATATTCTCGTTAAAGCGCATGCAAGCATCGTGTAACCTCAAAGAACGATGTCATTTAGCGAGATACAGCGTTCTGTACTGCAATAGATTGGTAAAAAACTGTGAGGTTATGCAAATATCGTAATTGTGAACGAAACAGTGTAATAGAGCGTTTTTAGATACAAGTGCGAATGTTAGGTTAGGTTAAGACATGAACCGTCGTAAAACCGCATTAAACAATGTCACTTAGTGAGATGCAGTGTTTTTCACCATTACAAGTCGGGAACTGCGATATCCAATGTGAAAGCGCTTGCAACCGTCGTTAGGTTGGGTTAGGTTAGGTTAGGTTAGGTTAGGTTGGTTTGGGTTCGATTACGTTAGGTTGGGTTGGGTTGGTTTGGGTTGGGTTACGTTAGGTTAGGTTAGGTTAGGTTAGGTTACGTTAGGTTTGGTAAGGTTAGGTTATGTTAGGTTAGGTTTGTTAGGTTAGGTTAGGTTAGGTTGGGTTGGGTTGGGTTGGGTTGGGTTAGGTTAGGTTTGTTAGGTTAGGTTAGGTTAGGTTAGGTTGGGTTGGGTTGGGTTAGGTTAGGTTAGGTTGGGTTGGGTGGGGTTGGGTTGGGTTAGGTTAGGTTAGGTTAGGTTAGGTTAGGTTGGGTTGGGTTGGGTTGGGTTGGGTTGGGTTAGGTTAGGTTAGGTTAGGTTGAGTTAGGTTAGGTTAGGTTAGGTTAGGTAAGGTTAGGTAAGGTTAGGTTAGGTTAGGTTAGGTTAAGATATGAACCGTCGTAAAACCGCTATAAACAATGTCACTTAGTGAGATGCAGTGTTTTTCACCATTAAAAGTAGGGAACTGCGATATGTTAAATCGCATGAACCGTCGAAATGTTGTAGAAAGCATTGTAAAGTAGCAAGTAAAACGTTTTCTAACGATAGAAGTGCGAAGGTTATGTAAGGTTGAGTTAGTTGAAGCTAGGTAGCGTCGTGAAACCACCAAAAACGACGTCATCTAACGAGATAGTGTTGTTTTATTGTGACTACGAAACTGCGATAGTTGAAATATTGTGAAAGGACACAAAACGGCATGAACTAGCCAGGTACTGCGTGTTGTACCGTTACAAGTGCGAAACTGCTATATTGTGATATTCTCGTTAAAGCGCATGCAAGCGTCGTGAAACCTTAAAGAACGATGTCATTTAGGACGATACAGCGTTCTGTACTGAAATAAGTTGCTGAAAAACTGTGAGGTTATGCAAATATCGTAATTGTGAACGAAACAGTGTATTAGAGCGTTTTTAGATACAAGTGCGAATGTTAGGTTAGGTTAAGATATGAACCGTCGTAAAACCACATTAAACAATGTCACTTAGTGAGATGCAGTGTTTTTCACCATTACAAGTCGGGAACTGCGATATCTAATGTGAAAGCGCTTGCAACCGTCGTTACGTTGGGTTAGGTTAGGTTAGGTTAGGTTAGGTTAGTTTGGGTTGGATTAGGTTAGGTTGGGTTGGGTTGGGTTGGGTTGGGTTAGGTTGGGTTAGGTTAGGTTAGGTTAGGTTACGTTAGGTTAGGTTAGGTTAGTTTAGGTTACGTTAGGTTAGGTAAGGTTAGGTTAGGCTAGGTTAGATTTCGTTTGGTTAGGTTAGGTTAGGTTAGGTTAGGTTGGGTTGGGTTGGGTTGGGTTGGGTAGGGTTAGGTTAGGTTAGGTTAGGTTGGGTTAGGTTAGGTTAGGTTAGGTTGGGTTGGGTTGGGTTGGGTTAGATTAGGTTAGGTTAGTTAATTTTAGGTTAGTTTAGTTTAGGTTGGGTTGGGTTGGGTTAGGTTAGGTTAGGTTGGGTTGGGTGGGTTGGGTTGGGTTGGGTTAGGTTAAGTTAGGTTAGGTTAGGTTGGTTTGGGTTGGGTTGGGTTGAAATAGGTTAGGTTAGGTTAGGTTAGGTTAAGATGTGAACCGTCGTAAAACCGCATTAAACAATGTCACTTAGTGAGATGCAGTGTTTTTCACCATTACAAGTCGGGAACTGCGATATCTTATGTTAAATCGCATGAACCGTCGTAATGATATAGAAAGCAATGTAAAGTAGCAAGTAAAACGTTTTCTAACGATAGAAGTGCGAAGGGTGTGTTAGGTTGAGTTAGTTTAGGCTAGGTAGCGTCGTGAAACCACCAAAAACGACGTTATCTAACGAGATAGTGTTGTTTTATTGTGACTACGAAACTGCGATAGGTGAAATATTGTGAAAGGACACAAAATGGCATGAACTAGCCAGGTACTGCGTGTTGTACCGTTACAAGGGCGAAACTAATATATTGTGATATTCCCGGTAAAGCGCATGCAAGCATCGTGAAACCTTAAAGAACGATGTCATTTAGCGAGATACAGCGTTCTGTACTGCAATGAGTTGCTGAAAAACTGTGAGGTTATGCAAATATCGTAATTAAGAACGAAACAGTGTAATAGAGCGTTTTTAGATACAAGTGCGAATGTTAGGTTAGGTTAAGATATGAACCGTCGTAAAACCGCATTAAACAATGTCACTTAGTGAAATGCAGTGTTTTTCACTATTACAAGTCGGGAACTGCGATATCTAATGTGAAAGCGCTTGCAACCGTCGTTAGGTTGGGTTAGGTTAGGTTAGGTTAGGTTAGGTTGGTTTGGGTTGGATTAGGTTAGGTTGGGTTGGGTTGGGTTGGGTTAGGTTGGGCTAGGTTAGGTTATGTTAAGTTAGGTTAGGTTACGTTTGTTTGGGTTGGATTAGGTTAGGTTGGGTTGGGTTGGGTTGGGTTAGGTTGGGTTAGGTTAGGTTAGGTTAGGTTAGGTAACGTTAGTATAGGTAAGGTTAGGTTAGGTTAATTTAGGTTATTTCAGGTTTGTTAGGTCAGGTTAGGTTGGGTTGGGTTGGGTTGGGTTAGGTTAGGTTAGGTTAGGTTAGGTTAGGTTGGGTTAAGTTAGGTTAGGTTAGGTTGGGTTGGGTTGGGTTGGGTTGGGTTAGGTTAGGTTAGGTTAGGTTGGGTTGGGTTGGGTTAGGTTAGGTTAGGTTAGGTAATTTTAGGTTAGTTTAGGTTAGGTTGGGTTGGGTTGGGTTAGGTTAGGTTAGATTAGGTTGGGTTGGGTTGGGTTGGGTTGGGTTAGGTTAGGTTAGGTTAGGTTAAGTTAGGTTATGTTAGGTTAGGTTAGGAAAGGTAAGGTTAGGTTAGGTTAGGTTTGGTTAGGTTAGGTTAGGTTAGGTTAGGTTAGGTTAGGTTGGGTTGGGTTGGGTTGGGTTGGGTTAGGTTAGGTTAGGTTAAGTTAGGTTACGTTAGGTTAGGTTAGGTTAGGTAAGGTTAGGTTAGGTTAGGTTAAGATATGAACCGTCGTAAAACCGCAATAAACAATGTCACTTAGTGAGATGCAGTGTTTTTCATCATTACAAGTCGGGAACTGCGATATCTTATGTTAAATCGCATGAACCGTCGTAACGTTGTAGAAAGCATTGTAAAGTAGCGAGTAAAACGTTTTCTAACGATAGAAGTGCGAAGGTTATGTAAGGTTGAGTTAGTTTAAGCTAGGTAGCGTCGTGAAACCACCAAAAACGACGTCATCTTACGAGATAGTGTTGTTTTATTATGACTACGAAACTGCGATAGGTGAAATATTGTGAAAGGACACAAAACGGCATGAACTAGCCAGGTACTGCGTGTTGTACCGTTACAAGTGCGAAACTAATATATTGTGATATTCTCGTTAAAGCGCATGCAAGCATCGTGAAACCTTAAAGAACGATGTCATTTAGCGAGATACAGCGTTCTGTACTGCAATAAGTTGCTGAAAAACTGTGAGGTTATGCAAATATCGTAATTGTGAACGAAACAGTGTAATAGAGCGTTTTTAGATACAAGTGCGAATGTTAGGTTAGGTTAGGATATGAACCATCGTAAAACCGCATTAAACAATGTCACTTAGTGAGATGCAGTGTTTTTCACCATTACAAGTCGGGAACTGCGATATCTAATGTGAAAGCGCTTGCAACCGTCGTTAGGTTGGGTTAGGTTAGGTTAGGTTAGGTTAGGTTGGTTTGGGTTGGATTAGGTTAGGTTGGGTTGGGTTGGGTTGGGTTGCGTTAGGTTGGGTTAGGTTAGGTTAGGTTAGGTTAGGTTACGTTAGGTTACGTTAGGTTAGGTAAGGTTAGGTTAGGTTAGGTTAGGTTAGGTTGGGTTGGGTTGGGTTGGGTTGGGTTAGGTTAGGTTAGGTTAGGTAAGGTTAGGTTAGGTTAGGTTAGGTTTGGTTAGGTTAGGTTAGGTTAGGTTAGGTTAGGTTAGGTTAGGTTGGGTTGGGTTGGGTTGGGTTGGGTTAGGTTAGGTTAGGTTAAGTTAGGTTACGTTAGGTTAGGTTAGGTTAGGTAAGGTTAGGGTAGGTTAGGTTAAGATATGAAACGTCGTTAAACCGCATTAAACAATGTCACTTAGTGAGATGCAGTGTTTTTCACCATTACAAGTCGGGAACTGCGATATCTTATGTTAAATCGCATGAACCGTCGTAATGTTGTAGAAAGCATTGTAAAGTAGCGAGTAAAACGTTTTCTAACGAGAGAAGTGCGAAGGTTATGTTAGGTTAAGTTATGTTAGTTTAAGCTAGGTAGCGTCGTGAAACCACCAAAAAAGGACGTCATCTAACGAAATAGTGTTGTTTTATTGCAGGTACGAAACTGCAATAGGTGAATTGTTGTGAAAGCACACAAAACGGCATGAACAAGTCAGATACTGCGTGTTGTACTGTTACAAGTGAGAAACTGCTATATTGTGATATTCTCGTTAAAGCGCATGCAAGCATCGTGTAACCTCAAAGAACGATGTCATTTAGCGAGATACAGCGTTCTGTACTGCAATAGATTGGTAAAAAACTGTGAGGTTATGCAAATATCGTAATTGTGAACGAAACAGTGTAATAGAGCGTTTTTAGATACAAGTGCGAATGTTAGGTTACGTTAAGATATGAACCGTCGTAAAACCGCATTAAACAATGTCACTTAGTGAGATGCAGTGTTTTTCACCATTACAAGTCGGGAACTGCGATATCCAATGTGAAAGCGCTTGCAACTGTCGTTAGGTTGGGTTAGGTTAGGTTAGGTTAGGTTAGGTTGGTTTGGGTTCGATTACGTTAGGTTGGGTTGGGTTGGTTTGGGTTGGGTTAGGTTGGGTTAGGTTAGGTTAGGTTAGGTTACGTTAGGTTAGGTTAGGTTAGGTTTGGTAAGGTTAGGTTAGGTTAGGTTAGGTTTGTTAGGTTAGGTTAGGTTAGGTTGGGTTGGGTTGGGTTGGGTTAGGTTAGGTTTGTTAGGTTAGGTTAGGTTAGGTTGGGTTGGGTTGGGTTAGGTTAGGTTAGGTTGGGTTGGGTGGGGTTGGGTTGGGTTGGGTTGGGTTGGGTTAGGTTAGGTTAGGTTAGGTTAGGTTAGGTTAGGTTGGGTTGGGTTGGGTTGGGTTGGGTTGGGTTAGGTTAGGTTAGGTTAGGTTAAGTTAGGTTAGGTTAGGTTAGGTTAGGTAAGGTTAGGTTAGGTTAGGTTAGGTTAGGTTAGGTTAAGATATGAACCATCGTAAAACCGCTATAAACAATGTCACTTAGTGAGATGCAGTGTTTATCACCATTAAAAGTAGGGAACTGCGATATGTTAAATCGCATGAACCGTCGAAATGTTGTAGAAAGCATTTTAAAGTAGCGAGTAAAACGTTTTCTAACGATAGAAGTGCGAAGGTTATGTAAGGTTGAGTTAGTTGAAGCTAGGTGGCGTCGTGAAACCACCAAAAACGACGTCATCTAACGAGATAGTGTTGTTTTATTGTGACTACGAAACTGCGATAGTTGAAATATTGTGAAAGGACACAAAACGGCATGAACTAGCCAGGTACTGCGTGTTGTACCGTTACAAGTGCGAAACTGCTATATTGTGATATTCTCGTTAAAGCGCATGCAAGCGTCGTGAAACCTTAAAGAACGATGTCATTTAGGACGATACAGCGTTCTGTACTGAAATAAGTTGCTGAAAAACTGTGAGGTTATGCAAATATCGTAATTGTGAACGAAACAGTGTATTAGAGCGTTTTTAGATACAAGTGCAAATGTAAGGTTAGGTTAAGATATGAACCGTCGTAAAACCACATTAAACAATGTCACTTAGTGAGATGCAGTGTTTTTCACCATTACAAGTCGGGAACTGCGATATCTAATGTGAAAGCGCTTGCAACCGTCGTTACGTTGGGTTAGGTTAGGTTAGTTTGGGTTGGATTAGGTTAGGTTGGGTTGGGTTGGGTTGGGTTAGGTTGGGTTAGGTTAGGTTAGGTTAGGTTACGTTAGGTTAGGTTAGGTTAGGTTAGGTAAGGTTAGGTTAGGTTAGGCTAGGTTAGATTTGTTTAGGTTAGGTTAGGTTAGGTTAGGTTGGGTTGGGTTGGGTTGGGTAGGGTTAGGTTAGGTTAGGTTAGGTTGGGTTAGGTTAGGTTAGGTTAGGTTGGGTTGGGTTAGATTAGGTTAGGTTAGGTAATTTTAGGTTAGTTTAGTTTAGGTTGGGTTGGGTTGGGTTAGGTTAGGTTAGGTTGGGTTGGGTGGGGTTGGGTTGGGTTGGGTTAGGTTAAGTTAGGTTAGGTTAGGTTGGTTTGGGTTGGGTTGGGTTGAAATAGGTTAGGTTAGGTTAGGTTAAGTTAGGTTAGGTTAGGTTAGGTTAGGTAAGGTTAGGTTAGGTTAGGTTAGGTTAAGATGTGAACCGTCGTAAAACCGCATTAAACAATGTCACTTAGTGAGATGCAGTGTTTTTCACCATTACAAGTCGGGAACTGCGATATCTTATGTTAAATCGCATGAACCGTCGTAATGATGTAGAAAGCAATGTAAAGTAGCGAGTAAAACGTTTTCTAACGATAGAAGTGCGAAGGGTGTGTTAGGTTGAGTTAGTTTAAGCTAGGTAGCGTCGTGAAACCACCAAAAACGACGTCATCTAACGAAATAGTGTTGTTTTATTGTGACTACGAAACTGCAATAGGTGAAATATTGTGAAAGGACACAAAACGGCATGAACTAGCCAGGTACTGCGTGTTGTACCGTTACAAGTGCGAAACTAATATATTGTGATATTCACGTTAAAGCGCATGCAAGCATCATGAAACCTTAAAGAACGATGTCATTTAGCGAGATACAGCGTTCTGTACTGCAATGAGTTGCTGAAAAACTGTGAGGTTATGCAAATATCGTAATTAAGAACGAAACAGTGTAATAGAGCGTTTTTAGATACAAGTGCGAATGTTAGGTTAGGTTAAGATATGAACCGTCGTAAAACCGCATTAAACAATGTCACTTAGTGAAATGCAGTGTTTTTCACTATTACAAGTCGGGAACTGCGTTATCTAATGTGAAAGCGCTTGCAACCGTCGTTAGGTTGGGTTAGGTTAGGTTAGGTTAGGTTAGGTTGGTTTGGGTTGGATTAGGTTAAGTTGGGTTGGGTTGGGTTGGGTTGGGTTAGGTTGGGTTAGGTTAGGTTATGTTAGGTTATGTTAGGTTACGTTTGTTTGGGTTGGATTAGGTTAAGTTGGGTTGGGTTGGGTTGGGTTAGGTTGGGTTAGGTTAGGTTAGGTTAGGTTAGGTTAGGTTACGTTAGTATAGGTAAGGTTAGGTTAAGTTAAATTAGGTTATTTTAGGTTTGTTGGGTCAGGTTAGGTTGGGTTGGGTTGGGTTAGGTTAGGTTAGGTTAGGTTGGGTTAAGTTAGGTTAGGTTAGGTTGGGTTGGGTTGGGTTGGGTTGGGTTGGGTTAGGTTAGGTTAGGTTAGGTTAGGTTATGTTGGGTTGGGTTGGGTTAGGTTAGGTTAGGTTAGGTAATTTTAGGTTAGTTTAGGTTGGGTTGGGTTGGGTTAGGTTAGGTTAGGTTAGGTTGGGTTGGGTTGGGTTGGGTTAGGTTAGGTTAAGTTAGGTTATGTTAGGTTAGCTTAGGTTAGGTTAGGTAAGGCTAGGTTAGGTTAGGTTAGGTTAAGATATGAACCGTCGTAAAACCGCATTAAACAATGTCACTTAGTGAGATGCGGTGTTTTTCACCATTACAAGTCGGGAACTGCGATATCTTATGTTAAATCGCATGAAACCCTCGTAATGTTGTAGAAAGCATTGTAAAGTAGCGAGTAAAACGTTTTCTAACGGTAGAAGTGCGAAGGTTATGTTAGGTTGAGTTATGTTAGTTTAAGCTAGGTAGCGTCGTGAAACCACCAAAAACGACGGCATCTAACGAGATAGTGTTTATTTATTGCGAGTACAAAACTGCGATAGGTGAAATGTTGTGAAAGCACACAAAACGGCATGAACAAGCCAAATACTGCGTGTAGTTTCGTTACAAGTGCGAAACTGCTATGTTGGGATATTCTCGTTAAAGCGCATGCAAGCATCGTGAAACCTTAAAGAACGATGTCATTTAGCGAGATACAGCTTTCTGTACTGCAATAAGTTGCTGAAAACTGTGAGGTCATGCAAATATCGTAATTTTGAACGAAACAATGTAATAGAGCATTTTGAGATACAAGTGCGAATGTTAGGTTAGTTTAAGATATGAACCGTCGTAAAACCGCAATAAACAATGTCACTTAGTGAGATGCAGTGTTTTTCACCATTACAAGTCGGGAACTGCGATATCTAATGTGAAAGCGCTTGCAACCGTCGTTAGGTTGGGTTAGGTTAGGTTAGGTTAGGTTAGGTTGGTTTGGGTTGGATTAGGTTAGGTTGGGTTGGGTTGGGTTGGGTCGCGTTAGGTTGGGTTAGGTTAGGTTAGGTTAGGTTAGGTTACGTTAGGTTACGTTAGGTTAGCTAAGGTTAGGTTAGGTTAGGTTAGGTTAGGTTGGGTTGGGTTGGGTTGGGTTGGGTTGGGTTAGGTTAGGTTAGGTTAGGTAAGGTTAGGTTAGGTTAGGTTTGGTTAGGTTAGGTTAGGTTAGGTTAGGTTAGGTTAGGTTAGGTTGGGTTGGGTTGGGTTGGGTTGGGTTAGGTTAGGTTAGGTTAAGTTAGGTTACGTTAGGTTAGGTTAGGTTAGGTAAGGTTAGGTTAGGTTAGGTTAAGATATGAAACGTCGTAAAACCGCATTAAACAATGTCACTTAGTGAGATGCAGTGTTTTTCACCATTACAAGTCGGGAACTGCGATATCTTATGTTAAATCGCATGAACCGTCGTAATGTTGTAGAAAGCATTGTAAAGTAGCGAGTAAAACGTTTTCTAACGAGAGAAGTGCGAAGGTTATGTTAGGTTAAGTTATGTTAGTTTAAGCTAGGTAGCGTCGTGAAACCACCAAAAAAGGACGTCATCTAACGAAATAGTGTTGTTTTATTGCAGGTACGAAACTGCAATAGGTGAATTGTTGTGAAAGCACACAAAACGGCATGAACAAGTCAGATACTGCGTGTTGTACCGTTACAAGTGAGAAACTGCTATATTGTGATATTCTCGTTAAAGCGCATGCAAGCATCGTGTAACCTCAAAGAACGATGTCATTTAGCGAGATACAGCGTTCTGTACTGCAATAGATTGGTAAAAAACTGTGAGGTTATGCAAATATCGTAATTGTGAACGAAACAGTGTAATAGAGCGTTTTTAGATACAAGTGCGAATGTTAGGTTAGGTTAAGATATGAACCGTCGTAAAACCGCATTAAACAATGTCAATTAGTGAGATGCAGTGTTTTTCACCATTACAAGTCGGGAACTGCGATATCCAATGTGAAAGCGCTTGCAACCGTCGTTAGGTTGGGTTAGGTTAGGTTAGGTTAGGTTGGTTTGGGTTCGATTACGTTAGGTTGGGTTGGGTTGGGTTGGGTTGGGTTAGGTTGGGTTAGGTTAGGTTAGGTTACGTTAGGTTAGGTTAGGTTAGGTTAGGTTTGGTAAGGTTAGGTTAGGTTAGGTTAGGTTTGTTAGGTTAGGTTAGGTTAGGTTAGGTTGGGTTGGGTTGGGTTGGGTTGGGTTAGGTTAGGTTTGTTAGGTTAGGTTAGGTTAGGTTGGGTTGGGTTGGGTTAGGTTAGGTTAGGTTGGGTTGGGTTGGGTTGGGTTGGGTTGGGTTAGGTTAGGTTAGGTTAGGTTAGGTTGGGTTGGGTTGGGTTGGGTTGGGTTGGGTTAGGTTAGGTTAGGTTAGGTTAAGTTAGGTTAGGTTAGGTTAGGTAAGGTTAGGTAAGGTTAGGTTAGGTTAGGTTAGGTTAGGTTAAGATATGAACCGTCGTAAAACCGCTATAAACAATGTCACTTAGTGAGATGCAGTGTTTATCACCATTAAAAGTAGGGAACTGCGATATGTTAAATCGCATGAACCGTCGAAATGTTGTAGAAAGCATTGTAAAGTAGCGAGTAAAACGTTTTCTAACGATAGAAGTGCGAACGTTATGTAAGGTTGAGTTAGTTGAAGCTAGGTAGCGTCGTGAAACCACCAAAAACGACGTCATCTAACGAGATAGTGTTGTTTTATTGTGACTACGAAACTGCGATAGTTGAAATATTGTGAAAGGACACAAAACGGCATGAACTAGCCAGGTACTGCGTGTTGTACCGTTACAAGTGCGAAACTGCTATATTGTGATATTCTCGTTAAAGCGCATGCAAGCGTCGTGAAACCTTAAAGAACGATGTCATTTAGGACGATACAGCGTTCTGTACTGAAATAAGTTGCTGGAAAACTGTGAGGTTATGCAAATATTGTAATTGTGAACGAAACAGTGTATTAGAGCGTTTTTAGATACAAGTGCGAATGTTAGGTTAGGTTAAGATATGAACCGTCGTAAAACCGCATTAAACAATGTCACTTAGTGAAATGCAGTGTTTTTCACTATTACAAGTCGGGAACTGCGATATCTAATGTGAAAGCGCTTGCAACCATCGTTAGGTTGGGTTAGGTTAGGTTAGGTTAGGTTAGGTTGGTTTGGGTTGGATTAGGTTAGGTTGGGTTGGGTTGGGTTGGGTTAGGTTGGGTTAGGTTAGGTTAGGTTATGTTAGGTTAGGTTAGGTTACGTTTGTTTGGGTTGGATTAGGTTAGGTTGGGTTGGGTTGGGTTGGGTTAGGTTGGGTTAGGTTAGGTTAGGTTAGGTTAGGTTACGTTAGTATAGGTAAGGTTAGGTTAGGTTAAATTAGGTTATTTTAGGTTTGTTGGGTCAGGTTAGGTTGGGTTGGGTTGGGTTGGGTTAGGTTAGGTTAGGTTAGGTTGGGTTAAGTTAGGTTAGGTTAGGTTGGGTTGGGTTGGGTTGGGTTGGGTTAGGTTAGGTTAGGTTAGGTTAGGTTAGGTTGGGTTGGGTTGGGTTAGGTTAGGTTAGGTTAGGTAATTTTAGGTTAGTTTAGGTTAGGTTGGGTTGGGTTGGGTTAGGTTAGGTTAGGTTGGGTTGGGTTGGGTTGGGTTGGGTTGGGTTAGGTTAGGTTAGGTTAGGTTAAGTTAGGTTATGTTAGGTTAGCTTAGGATAGGTTAGGTAAGGTTAGGTTAGGTTAGGTTAGGTTAAGATATGAACCGTCGTAAAACCGCATTAAACAATGTCACTTAGTGAGATGCGGTGTTTTTCACCATTACAAGTCGGGAACTGCGATATCTTATGTTAAATCGCATGAAACCCTCGTAATGTTGTAGAAAGCATTGTAAAGTAGCGAGTAAAACGTTTTCTAACGGTAGAAGTGCGAAGGTTATGTTAGGTTGAGTTATGTTAGTTTAAGCTAGGTAGCGTCGTGAAACCACCAAAAACGACGGCATCTAACGAGATAGTGTTTATTTATTGCGAGTACAAAACTGCGATAGGTGAAATGTTGTGAAAGCACAAAAAACGGCATGAAGAAGCCAAATACTGCGTGTTGTTCCGTTACAAGTGCGAAACTGCTATGTTGGGATATTCTCGTTAAAGCGCATGCAAGCATCGTGAAACCTTAAAGAACGATGTCATTTAGCGAGATACAGCTTTCTGTACTGCAATAAGTTGCTGAAAACTGTGAGGTTATGCAAATATCGTAATTTTGAACGAAACAATGTAATAGAGCATTTTGAGATACAAGTGCGAATGTTAGGTTAGGTTAAGATATGAACCGTCGTAAAACCGCAATAAACAATGCCACTTAGTGAGATGCAGTGTTTTTCATCATTACAAGTCGGGAACTGCGATATCTTATGTTAAGTCGCATGAACCGTCGTAACGTTGTAGAAAGCATTGTAAAGTAGCCAGTAAAACGTTTTCTAACGATAGAAGTGCGAAGGTTATGTAAGGTTGAGTTAGTTTAAGCTAGGTAGCGTCGTGAAACCACCAAAAACGACGTCATCTTACGAGATAGTGTTGTTTTATTATGACTACGAAACTGCGATAGGTGAATTATTGTGAAAGGACACAAAACGGCATGAACTAGCCAGGTACTGCGTGTTGTACCGTTACAAGTGCGAAACTTATATTGTGATATTCTCGTTAAAGCGCATGCAAGCATCGTGAAACCTTAAAGAACGATGTCATTTAGCGAGATACAGCGTTCTGTACTGCAATAAGTTGCTGAAAAACTGTGAGGTTATGCAAATATCGTAATTGTGAACGAAACAGTGTAATAGAGCGTTTTTAGATACATGTGCGAATGTTAGGTTAGGTTAGGATATGAACCATCGTAAAACCGCATTAAACAATGTCACTTAGTGAGATGCAGTGTTTTTCACCATTACAAGTCGGGAACTGCGATATCTAATGTGAAAGCGCTTGCAACCGTCGTTAGGTTGGGTTAGGTTAGGTTAGGTTAGGTTAGGTTGGTTTGGGTTGGATTAGGTTAGGTTGGGTTGGGTTGGGTTGCGTTAGGTTAGGTTAGGTTAGGTTACGTTAGGTTACGTTAGGTTAGGTAAGGTTAGGTTAGGTTAGGTTAGGTTAGGTTGGGTTGGGTTGGGTTGGGTTGGGTTAGGTTAGGTTAGGTTAGGTAAGGTTAGGTTAGGTTAGGTTAGGTTTGGTTAGGTTAGGTTAGGTTAGGTTAGGTTAGGTTGGGTTGGGTTGGGTTGGGTTGGGTTGGGTTAGGTTAGGTTAGGTTAAGTTAGGTTACGTTAGGTTAGGTTAGGTTAGGTAAGGTTAGGTTAGGTTAGGTTAAGATATGAAACGTCGTAAAACCGCATTAAACAATGTCACTTAGTGAGATGCAGTGTTTTTCACCATTACAAGTCGGGAACTGCGATATCTTATGTTAAATCGCATGAAACCGTCATAATGTTGTAGAAAGCATTGTAAAGTAGCGAGTAAAACGTTTTCTAACGATAGAAGTGCGAAGGTTATGTTAGGTTGAGTTATGTTAGTTTAAGCTAGGTAGCGTCGTGAAACCACCAAAAACGACGTCATCTAACGAGATAGTGTTGTTTTATTGCGAGTACGAAAGTGCGATAGCTGAAATGTTGTGAAAGCACACAAAATGGCATGAACAAGCCAAATACTGCGTGTTGTACCGTTACAAGTACGAAACTGCTATTTTGTGATATTCTCGTTAAAGCGCAGGCAAGCATTGTGAAACCTTAAAGAATGATGTCATTTAGCGAGATACAGCGTTCTGTACTGTAATAAGTTGGTGAAAAACTGTGAGGTTATGCAAATATCGTAATTGTGAACGAAACAGTGTATTAGAGCGTTTTTAGATACAAGTGCGAATGTTAGGTTAGGTTAAGATATGAACCGTCGTAAAACCACATTAAACAATGTCACTTAGTGAGATGCAGTGTTTTTCACAATTACAAGTCGGGAACTGCGATATCTAATGTGACAGCGCTTGCAACCGTCGTTACGTTGGGTTAGGTTAGGTTAGGTTAGGTTAGTTTGGGTTGGATTAGGTTAGGTTGGGTTGGTTTGGGTTGGGTTGGGTTAGGTTGGGTTAGGTTAGGTTAGGTTAGGTTAGGTTACGTTAGGTTAGGTTAGGTTACGTTAGGTTAGGTAAGGTTAGGTTAGGTTAGGCTAGGTTAGATTAGGTTTGGTTAGGTTAGGTTAGGATAGGTTAGGTTGGGTTGGGTTGGGTTAGGTTGAGTAGGGTTAGGTTAGGTTAGGTTAGGTTAGGTTGGGGTAGGTTAGGTTAGGTTAGGTTGGGTTGGGTTGGGTTAGATTAGGTTAGGTTAGGTAATTTTAGGTCAGTTTAGTTTAGGTTGGGTTGGGTTGGGTTAGGTTAGGTTGGGTTGGGTGGGGTTGGGTTGGGTTGGGTTAGGTTAGGTTAGGTTAGGTTGGTTTGGGTTGGGTTGGGTTGAGTTAGGTTAGGTTAGGTTAGGTTAGGTTAAGTTAGGTTAGGTTAGGTTAGGTAAGGTTAGGTTAGGTTAGGTTAGGTTAAGATGTGAACCGTCGTAAAACCGCATTAAACAATGTCACTTAGTGAGATGCAGTGTTTTTCACCATTACAAGTCGGGAACTGTGATATCTTATGTTAAATCGCATGAACCGTCGTAATGATGTAGAAAGCAATGTAAAGTAGCAAGTAAAACGTTTTCTAACGATAGAAGTGCGAAGGTTATGTTAGGTTGAGTTAGATTAAGCTAGGTAGCGTCGTGAAACCAACAAAAACGACGTCATCTAACGAGATAGTGTTGTTTTATTGTGACTACGAAACTGCGATAGGTGAAATATTGTGAAAGGACGCAAAACGGCATGAACTAGCCAGGTACTGCGTGTTGTACCGTTACAAGTGCGAAACTGATATATTGTGATATTCTCGTTAAAGCGCATGCAAGCATCGTGAAACCTTGAAGAACGATGTCATTTAGCGAGACACAGCGTTCTGTACTGCAATAAGTTGCTGAAAAACTGTGAGGTTATGCAAATATCGTGATTGTGAACGAAACAGTGTAATAGAGCGTTTTTAGATACAAGTGCGAATGTTAGGTTAGGTTAGGATATGAACTGTCGTGAAACCGCATTAAACAATGTCACTTAGTGAGATGCAGTGTTTTTCACCATTACAAGTCGGGAACTGCGATATCTAATGTGAAAGCGCTTGCAACCGTCGTTAGGTTGAGTTAGGTTAGGTTAGGTTGGTTTGGGTTGGATTAGGTTAGGTTGGGTTGGGTTGGGTTGGGTTAGGTTGGGTTAGGTTAGGTTAGGTTAGGTTACGTTAGGTTACGTTAGGTTAGGTAAGGTTAGGTTAGGTTAGGTTAGGTTAGGTTGGGTTGGGTTGGGTAGGGTTGGAATGGGTTTGGTTGGGTTAGGTTAGGTTAGGTTAGGTTATGTTAGGTTAGGTAAGGTTAGGTTAGGTTAGGTTAGGTTTGGTTAGGTTAGGTTACGTTAGGTTAGGTTGGGTTGGGTTGGGTTGGGTTAGGTTAGGTTAGGTTAAGTTAGGTTACGTTAGGTTAGGTAAGGTTAGGTTAGGTTAGGTTAAGATATGAAACGTCGTAAAACCGCATTAAACAATGTCACTTAGTGAGATGGAGTGTTTTGCACCATACAAGTCGGGAACTGCGATATCTTATGTTAAATCGCATGAACCGTCGTAATGTTGTAGAAAGCATTGTAAAGTAGCGAGTAAAACGTTTTCTAACGAGAGAAGTGCGAAGGTTATGTTAGGTTAAGTTATGTTAGTTTAAGCTAGGTAGCGTCGTGAAACCACCAAAAAAGGACGTCATCTAACGAAATAGTGTTGTTTTATTGCAGGTACGAAACTGCAATAGGTGAATTGTTGTGAAAGCACACAAAACGGCATGAACAAGTCAGATACTGCGTGTTGTACCGTTACAAGTGAGAAACTGCTATATTGTGATATTCTCGTTAAAGCGCATGCAAGCATCGTGTAACCTCAAAGAACGATGTCATTTAGCGAGATACAGCGTTCTGTACTGCAATAGGTTGGTAAAAAACTGTGAGGTTATGGAAATATCGTAATTGTGAACGAAACAGTGTAATAGAGCGTTTTTAGATACAAGTGCGAATGTTAGGTTAGGTTAAGATATGAACCGTCGTAAAACCGCATTAAACAATGTCACTTAGTGAGATGCAGTGTTTTTCACCATTACAAGTCGGGAACTGCGATATCCAATGTGAAAGCGCTTGCAACCGTCGTTAGGTTGGGTTAGGTTAGGTTAGGTTAGGTTAGGTTGGTTTGGGTTCGTTTAGGTTAGGTTGGGTTGGGTTGCGTTGGGTTGGGTTAGGTTGGGTTAGGTTAGGTTAGGTTAGGTTAGGTTACGTTAGGTTAGGTTAGGTTAGGTTAGGTTAGGTTACGTTAGGTTTGGTAAGGTTAGGTTAGGTTAGGTTAGGTTTGTTAGGTTAGGTTAGGTTAGGTTGGGTTGGGTTGGGTTGGGTTGGGTTGGGTTAGGTTAGGTTTGTTAGGTTAGGTTAGGTTAGGTTGGGTTGGGTTGGGTTGGGTCAAGTTAGGTTGGGTTGGGTGGGGTTGGGTTGGGTTGGGTTAGGTTAAGTTAGGTTAGGTTAGGCTAGGTTGGTTTGGGTTGGGTTGGGTTGAGTTAGGTTAGGTTAGGTTAGGTTAAGTTAGGTTAGGTTAGGTTAGGTAAGGTTAGGTTAGGTTAGGTTAAGATGTGAACCGTCGTAAAACCGCATTAAACAATGTCACTTAGTGAGATGCAGTGTTTTTCACCATTACAAGTCGGGAACTGCGATATCTTATGTTAAATCGCATGAACCGTCGTAATGTTGTAGAAAGCATTGTAAAGTAGCGAGTAAAACGTTTTCTAACGATAGAAGTGCGAAGGTTATGTTAGGTTGAGTTAGTTTAGGGTAGGTAGCGTCGTGAAACCACCAAAAACGACGTCATCTAAAGAGATAGTGTTGTTTTATTGTGACTACGAAACTGCGATAGGTGAAATATTGTGAAACGACACAAAACGGCATGAACTAGCCAGATACTGCGTGTTGTACCGTTACAAGTGCGAAACTGATATATTGTGATATTCTCGTTGAAGCGCATGCAAGCATCGTGAAACCTTAAAGAACGATGTCATTTAGCGAGATACAGCGTTCTGTACTGCAATAAGTTGCTGAATAACTGTGAGGTTATGCAAATATCGTAATTGTGAACGAAACAGTGTAATAGAGCGTTTTTAGATACAAGTGCGAATGTTAGGTTAGGTTAGGATATGAACCGTCGTAAAACCGCATTAAACAATGTCACTTAGTGAGATGCAGTGTTTTTCACCTATACAAGTCGGGAACTGCGATATCTAATATGAAAGTGCTTGCAACCGTCGTAATGCTGTAAAAAGCAATGTAAAGTAGCGAGTAAAACGTTTTCTAACGATAGAAGTGCGAAGGTTATGTTAGGTTGAGTTAGTTTAAGCTAGGTAGCGTCGTGAAACCACCAAAAACGACGTCATCTAACGATATAGTGTTGTTTTAATGTGACTACGAAACTTCGATAGGTGAAATATTGTGAAAGGACACAAAACGGCATGAACTAGCCAGGTACTGCGTGTTGTACCGTTACAAGTGCGAAACTGCTATATTGTGATATTCTCGTTAAAGCGCATGCAAGCATCGTGAAACCTTGAAGAACGATGTCATTTAGGACGATACAGCGTTCTGTACTGAAATAAGTTGCTGAAAAACTGTGAGGTTATGCAAATATCGTAATTGTGAACGAAACAGTGTATTAGAGCGTTTTTAGATACAAGTGCAAATGTTAGGTTAGGTTAAGATATGAACCGTCGTAAAACCGCATTAAACAATGTCACTTAGTGAGATGCAGTGTTTTTCACCATTACAAGTCGGGAACTGCGATATCTAATGTGAAAGCGCTTGCAACCGTTGTTAGGTTGGGTTAGGTTAGGTTAGGTTTGGTTAGGTTAGTTTGGGTTGGATTAGGTTAGGTTGAGTTGGGTTGGGTTGGGTTGGGTTAGGTTAGGTTAGGTTAGGTTACGTTAGGTTAGGTTAGGTTACGTTAGGTTAGGTTCGGTTAGGTTTGGTTAGGTTAGGTTAGGTTAAGTTGGGTTGGGTTGGGTTGGGTTGGGTAGGGTTAGGTTAGGTTAGGTTAGGTTGGGTTAGGTTAGGTTAGGTTAGGTTACGTTAGGTTAGGTTAGGTTAGGTTAGGTTACGTTAGGTTAGGTAAGGTTAGGTTAGGTTAGGTTAGGTTAGGTTAGGTTAGGTTGGGTAGGGTTGGGTAGGGTTAGGTTAGGTTAGGTTAGGTTAGGTTGGGTTAGGTTAGGTTAGGTTGGGTTGGCTTGGGTTGGGTTTGGTTAGGTTAGGTTAGGTGATTTTAGGTTAGTTTAGGTTAGGTTGGGTTGGGTTGGGTTAGGTTAGGTTAGGTTAGGTTGGGTTGGGTGGGGTTGGGTTGGGTTGGGTTAGGTTAGGTTAGGTTAGGTTAAGTTATGTTAGGTTAGGTAAGGTGAGGTTAGGTAAGGTTAGGTTAGGTTAGGTTAGGTTAAGATATGAACCGTCGTAAAACCGCAATAAACAATGTCACTTAGTGAGATGCAGTGTTTTTCACCATTACAAGTCGGGAACTGCAATATCTTATGTTAAATCGCATGAAACCGTCGTAATGTTGCAGAAAGCATTGTAAAGTAGCGAGTAAAACGTTTTCTAACGATAGAAGTGCGAAGGTTATGTTAGGTTAGGTTAGGTAGCGTCGTGAAACCATCAAAAACGACGTCATCTAACGAGATAGTGTTGTTTTATTGTGACTACGAAACTGCGATAGGTGAAATATTGTGAAAGGACACAAAACGGCATGAACTAGCCAGGTACTGCGTGTTGTACCGTTACAACTGCGAAACTGATATATTGTATATTCTCGTTAAAGCGCATGCAAGCATCGTGAAACCTTAAAGAACGATGTCATTTAGCGAGATACAGCGTTCTGTACTGCAATACGTTGCTGAAAAACTGTGAGGTTATGCAAATATCGTAATTAAGAACGAAACAGTGTAATAGAGCGTTTTTAGATACAAGTGCGAATGTTAGGTTAGGTTAATATATGAACCGTCGTAAAACCGCATTAAACAATGACACTTAGTGAAATGCAGTGTTTTTCACCATTACAAGTCGGGAACTGCGATATCTAATGTGAAAGCGCTTGCAACCGTCGTTACGTTGGGTTAGGTTAGGTTAGGTTAGGTTAGGTTAGTTTGGGTTGGATTAGGTTAGGTTGGGTTGGGTTGCGTTGGGTTAGGTTGGGTTAGTTTAGGTTAGGTTAGGTTAGGTTACGTTAGGTTACGTTAGGTTACGTTAGGTTAGGTAAGGTTAGGTTAGGTTAGGCTAGGTTAGATTAGGTTTGGTTAGGTTAGGTTAGGTTAGGTTGGGTTGGGTTGGGTTGAGTAGGGTTAGGTTAGGTTAGGTTAGGTTAGGTTGGGTGAGGTTAGGTTAGGTTAGGTTGGGTTGGGTTGGGTTGGGTTAGCTTAGGTTAGGTTAGGTAATTTTAGGTTAGTTTAGTTTAGGTTGGGTTGGGTTGGGTTAGGTTAGGTTAGGTTAGGTTGGTTTGGGTTGGGTTGGGTTGGGTTGAGTTAGGTTAGGTTAGGTTAGGTTAAGTTAGGTTAGGTTAGGTTAGGTTAGGTAAGGTTAGGTTAGGTTACGTTAAGATGTGAACCGTCGTAAAACCGCATTAAACAATGTCACTTAGTGAGATGCAGTGTTTTTCACCATTACAAGTCGGGAACTGTGATATCTTATGTTAAATCGCATGAACCGTCGTAATGATGTAGAAAGCAATGTAAAGTAGCGAGTAAAACGTTTTCTAACGATAGAAGTGTGAAGGTTATGTCAGGTTGAGTTAGTTTAAGCTAGGTAGCGTCGTGAAACCACCAAAAACGACGTCATCTAACGAGATAGTGTTGTTTTATTGTGACTACGAAACTGCGATAGGTGAAATATTGTGAAAGGACGCAAAACGGCATGAACTAGCCAGGTACTGCGTGTTGTACCGTTACAAGTGCGAAACTGATATATTGTGATATTCTCGTTAAAGCGCATGCAAGCATCGTGAAACCTTAAAGAACGATGTCATTTAGCGAGATATAGCGTTCTCTACTGCAATAAGTTGCTGAAAAACTGTGAGGTTATGCAAATATCGTAATTGTGAACGAAACAGTGTAATAGAGCGTTTTTAGATACAAGTGCGAATGTTAGGTTAGGTTAGGATATGAACCGTCGTAAAACCGCAATAAACAATGTCACTTAGTGAGATGCAGTGTTTTTCACCATTGCAAGTCGGGAACTGCGATATCTAATGTGAAAGCGCTTGCAACCGTCGTTAGGGTAGGTTAGGTTACGTTAGGTTACGTTAGGTTAGGTAAGGTTAGGTTAGGTTAGGTTAGGTTGGGTTGGGTTGGGTTGGGTTGGGTTGGGTTGGGTCTGGTTAGGTTAGGTTAGGTAAGGTTAGGTTTGGTTAGGTTAGGTGAAGTTAGATGAAGTTAGGTTAGGTTAGGTTGGGTTGGGTTGGGTTGGGTTGGGTTAGGTTAGGTTAGGTTAAGTTAGGTTACGTTAGGTTAGGTTAGGTTAGGTAAGGTTAGGTTAGGTTAGGTTAAGATATGAAACGTCGTAAAACCGCATTAAACAATGTCACTTAATGAGATGGAGTGTTTTTCACCATTACAAGTCGGGAACTGCGATATCTTAGGTTAAATTGCATGAACCGTCGTAATGTTGTAGAAAGCATTGTAAAGTAGCAAGTAAAACGTTTTCTAACGAGAGAAGTGCGAAGGTTATGTTAGGTTAAGTTATGTTAGTTTAAGCTAGGTAGCGTCGTGAAACCACCAAAAAAGGACGTCATCTAACGAAATAGGGTTGTTTTATTGCAGGTACTAAACTGCAATAGGTGAATTGTTGTGAAAGCACACAAAACGGCATGAACAAGTCAGATACTGCGTGTTGTACTGTTACAAGTGAGAAACTGCTATATTGTGATATTCTCGTTCAAGCGCATGCAAGCAACGTGAAACCTTAAAGAATGATGTCATTTAGCAAGATACAGCGTTCTGTACTGTAATAAGTTGGTGAAAAACTGTGAGGTTATGCAAATATCGTAATTGTGAACGAAACAGTGTATTAGAGCGTTTTTAGATACAAGTGCGAATGTTAGGTTAGGTTAAGATATGAACCGTCGTTAAACCACATTAAACAATGTCACTTAGTGAGATGCAGTGTTTTTCACAATTACAAGTCGGGAACTGCGATATCTAATGTGACAGCGCTTGCAACCGTCGTTACGTTGGGTTAGGTTAGGTTAGGTTAGGTTAGTTTGGGTTGGATTAGGTTAGGTTGGGTTGGTTTGGGTTGGGTTGGGTTAGGTTGGGTTAGGTTAGGTTAGGTTAGGTTAGGTTACGTTAGGTTAGGTTAGGTTACGTTAGGTTAGGTAAGGTTAGGTTAGGTTAGGCTAGGTTAGATTAGGTTTGGTTAGGTTAGGTTAGGTTAGGTTAGGTTGGGTTGGGTTGGGTTAGGTTGAGTAGGGTTAGGTTAGGTTAGGTTAGGTTAGGTTGGGGTAGGTTAGGTTAGGTTAGGTTGGGTTGGGTTGGGTTAGATTAGGTTAGGTTAGGTAATTTTAGGTCAGTTTAGTTTAGGTTGGGTTGGGTTGGGTTAGGTTAGGTTGGGTTGGGTGGGGTTGGGTTGGGTTGGGTTAGGTTAGGTTAGGTTAGGTTGGTTTGGGTTGGGTTGGGTTGAGTTAGGTTAGGTTAGATTAGGTTAGGTTAAGTTAGGTTAGGTTAGGTTAGGTAAGGTTAGGTTAGGTTAGGTTAGGTTAAGATGTGAACCGTCGTAAAACCGCATTAAACAATGTCACTTAGTGAGATGCAGTGTTTTTCACCATTACAAGTCGGGAACTGTGATATCTTATGTTAAATCGCATGAACCATCGTAATGATGTAGAAAGCAATGTAAAGTAGCAAGTAAACGTTTTCTAACGATAGAAGTGCGAAGGTTATGTTAGGTTGAGTTAGATTAAGCTAGGTAGCGTCGTGAAACCAACAAAAACGACGTCATCTAACGAGATAGTGTTGTTTTATTGTGACTACGAAACTGCGATAGGTGAAATATTGTGAAAGGACGCAAAACGGCATGAACTAGCCAGGTACTGCGTGTTGTACCGTTACAAGTGCGAAACTGATATATTGTGATATTCTCGTTAAAGCGCATGCAAGCATCGTGAAACCTTGAAGAACGATGTCATTTAGCGAGACACAGCGTTCTGTACTGCAATAAGTTGCTGAAAAACTGTGAGGTTATGCAAATATCGTAATTGTGAACGAAACAGTGTAATAGAGCGTTTTTAGATACAAGTGCGAATGTTAGGTTAGGTTAGGATATGAACCGTCGTAAAACCGCAATAAACAATGTCACTTAGTGAGATGCAGTGTTTTTCACCATTACAAGTCGGGAACTGCGATATCTAATGTGAAAGCGCTTGCAACCGTCGTTAGGGTAGGTTAGGTTACGTTAGGTTACGTTAGGTTAGGTAAGGTTAGGTTAGGTTAGGTTGGGTTGGGTTGGGTTGGGTTGGGTTGGGTCTGGTTAGGTTAGGTTAGGTAAGGTTAGGTTTGGTTAGGTTAGGTGAAGTTGGGTGAAGTTAGGTTAGGTTAGGTTGGGTTGGGTTGGGTTGGGTTGGGTTAGGTTAGGTTAGGTTAAGTTAGGTTACGTTAGGTTAGGTTAGGTTAGGTAAGGTTAGGTTAGGTTAGGTTAAGATATGAAACGTCGTAAAACCGCATTAAACAATGTCACTTAATGAGATGGAGTGTTTTTGACCATTACAAGTCGGGAACTGCGATATCTTATGTTAAATTGCATGAACCGTCGTAATGTTGTAGAAAGCATTGTAAAGTAGCGAGTAAAACGTTTTCTAACGAGAGAAGTGCGAAGGTTATGTTAGGTTAAGTTATGTTAGTTTAAGCTAGGTAGCGTCGTGAAACCACCAAAAAAGGACGTCATCTAACGAAATAGTGTTGTTTTATTGCAGGTACTAAACTGCAATAGGTGAATTGTTGTGAAAGCACACAAAACGGCATGAACAAGTCAGATACTGCGTGTTGTACTGTTACAAGTGAGAAACTGCTATATTGTGATATTCTCGTTCAAGCGCATGCAAGCAACGTGAAACCTTAAAGAATGATGTCATTTAGCAAGATACAGCGTTCTGTACTGTAATAAGTTGGTGAAAAACTGTGAGGTTATGCAAATATCGTAATTGTGAACGAAACAGTGTATTAGAGCGTTTTTAGATACAAGTGCGAATGTTAGGTTAGGTTAAGATATGAACCGTCGTAAAACCGCATTAAACAATGTCACTTAGTGAGATGCAGTGTTTTTCACCATTACAAGTCGGGAACTGCGATATCCAATGTGAAAGCGCTTGCAACCGTCGTTAGGTTGGGTTAGGTTAGGTTAGGTTAGGTTAGGTTGGTTTGGGTTCGTTTAGGTTAGGTTGGGTTGGGTTGCGTTGGGTTGGGTTAGGTTGGGTTAGGTTAGGTTAGGTTAGGTTACGTTAGGTTAGGTTAGGTTAGGTTAGGTTACGTTAGGTTTGGTAAGGTTAGGTTAGGTTAGGTTAGGTTTGTTAGGTTAGGTTAGGTTAGGTTGGGTTGGGTTGGGTTGGGTTGGGTTAGGTTAGGTTTGTTAGGTTAGGTTAGGTTAGGTTGGGTTGGGTTGGGTTGGGTCAAGTTAGGTTGGGTTGGGTGGGGTTGGGTTGGGTTGGGTTAGGTTAAGTTAGGTTAGGTTAGGCTAGGTTGGTTTGGGTTGGGTTGGGTTGAGTTAGGTTAGGTTAGGTTAGGTTAAGTTAGGTTAGGTTAGGTTAGGTTAGGTAAGGTTAGGTTAGGTTAGGTTAAGATGTGAACCGTCGTAAAACCGCATTAAACAATGTCACTTAGTGAGATGCAGTGTTTTTCACCATTACAAGTCGGGAACTGCGATATCTTATGTTAAATCGCATGAACCGTCGTAATGTTGTAGAAAGCATTGTAAAGTAGCGAGTAAAACGTTTTCTAACGATAGAAGTGCGAAGGTTATGTTAGGTTGAGTTAGTTTAGGGTAGGTAGCGTCGTGAAACCACCAAAAACGACGTCATCTAAAGAGATAGTGTTGTTTTATTGTGACTACGAAACTGCGATAGGTGAAATATTGTGAAACGACACAAAACGGCATGAACTAGCCAGATACTGCGTGTTGTACCGTTACAAGTGCGAAACTGATATATTGTGATATTCTCGTTGAAGCGCATGCAAGCATCGTGAAACCTTAAAGAACGATGTCATTTAGCGAGATACAGCGTTCTGTACTGCAATAAGTTGCTGAATAACTGTGAGGTTATGCAAATATCGTAATTGTGAACGAAACAGTGTAATAGAGCGTTTTTAGATACAAGTGCGAATGTTAGGTTAGGTTAGGATATGAACCGTCGTAAAACCGCATTAAACAATGTCACTTAGTGAGATGCAGTGTTTTTCACCTATACAAGTCGGGAACTGCGATATCTAATATGAAAGTGCTTGCAACCGTCGTAATGCTGTAAAAAGCAATGTAAAGTAGCGAGTAAAACGTTTTCTAACGATAGAAGTGCGAAGGTTATGTTAGGTTGAGTTAGTTTAAGCTAGGTAGCGTCGTGAAACCACCAAAAACGACGTCATCTAACGATATAGTGTTGTTTTAATGTGACTACGAAACTTCGATAGGTGAAATATTGTGAAAGGACACAAAACGGCATGAACTAGCCAGGTACTGCGTGTTGTACCGTTACAAGTGCGAAACTGCTATATTGTGATATTCTCGTTAAAGCGCATGCAAGCATCGTGAAACCTTGAAGAACGATGTCATTTAGGACGATACAGCGTTCTGTACTGAAATAAGTTGCTGGAAAACTGTGAGGTTATGCAAATATCGTAATTGTGAACGAAACAGTGTATTAGAGCGTTTTTAGATACAAGTGCAAATGTTAGGTTAGGTTAAGATATGAACCGTCGTAAAACCGCATTAAACAATGTCACTTAGTGAGATGCAGTGTTTTTCACCATTACAAGTCGGGAACTGCGATATCTAATGTGAAAGCGCTTGCAACCGTTGTTAGGTTGGGTTAGGTTAGGTTAGGTTTGGTTAGGTTAGTTTGGGTTGGATTAGGTTAGGTTGAGTTGGGTTGGGTTGGGTTGGGTTAGGTTAGGTTAGGTTAGGTTACGTTAGGTTAGGTTAGGTTACGTTAGGTTAGGTTCGGTTAGGTTTGGTTAGGTTAGGTTAGGTTAAGTTGGGTTGGGTTGGGTTGGGTTGGGTAGGGTTAGGTTAGGTTAGGTTAGGTTGGGTTAGGTTAGGTTAGGTTAGGTTACGTTAGGTTAGGTTAGGTTAGGTTAGGTTACGTTAGGTTAGGTAAGGTTAGGTTAGGTTAGGTTAGGTTAGGTTAGGTTAGGTTGGGTAGGGTTGGGTAGGGTTAGGTTAGGTTAGGTTAGGTTAGGTTGGGTTAGGTTAGGTTAGGTTGGGTTGGCTTGGGTTGGGTTTGGTTAGGTTAGGTTAGGTGATTTTAGGTTAGTTTAGGTTAGGTTGGGTTGGGTTGGGTTAGGTTAGGTTAGGTTAGGTTGGGTTGGGTGGGGTTGGGTTGGGTTGGGTTAGGTTAGGTTAGGTTAGGTTAAGTTATGTTAGGTTAGGTAAGGTGAGGTTAGGTAAGGTTAGGTTAGGTTAGGTTAGGTTAAGATATGAACCGTCGTAAAACCGCAATAAACAATGTCACTTAGTGAGATGCAGTGTTTTTCACCATTACAAGTCGGGAACTGCAATATCTTATGTTAAATCGCATGAAACCGTCGTAATGTTGCAGAAAGCATTGTAAAGTAGCGAGTAAAACGTTTTCTAACGATAGAAGTGCGAAGGTTATGTTAGGTTAGGTTAGGTAGCGTCGTGAAACCATCAAAAACGACGTCATCTAACGAGATAGTGTTGTTTTATTGTGACTACGAAACTGCGATAGGTGAAATATTGTGAAAGGACACAAAACGGCATGAACTAGCCAGGTACTGCGTGTTGTACCGTTACAACTGCGAAACTGATATATTGTATATTCTCGTTAAAGCGCATGCAAGCATCGTGAAACCTTAAAGAACGATGTCATTTAGCGAGATACAGCGTTCTGTACTGCAATACGTTGCTGAAAAACTGTGAGGTTATGCAAATATCGTAATTAAGAACGAAACAGTGTAATAGAGCGTTTTAGATACAAGTGCGAATGTTAGGTTAGGTTAATATATGAACCGTCGTAAAACCGCATTAAACAATGACACTTAGTGAAATGCAGTGTTTTTCACCATTACAAGTCGGGAACTGCGATATCTAATGTGAAAGCGCTTGCAACCGTCGTTACGTTGGGTTAGGTTAGGTTAGGTTAGGTTAGGTTAGTTTGGGTTGGATTAGGTTAGGTTGGGTTGGGTTGCGTTGGGTTAGGTTGGGTTAGTTTAGGTTAGGTTAGGTTAGGTTACGTTAGGTTACGTTAGGTTACGTTAGGTTAGGTAAGGTTAGGTTAGGTTAGGCTAGGTTAGATTAGGTTTGGTTAGGTTAGGTTAGGTTAGGTTGGGTTGGGTTGGGTTGAGTAGGGTTAGGTTAGGTTAGGTTAGGTTAGGTTGGGTGAGGTTAGGTTAGGTTAGGTTGGGTTGGGTTGGGTTGGGTTAGCTTAGGTTAGGTTAGGTAATTTTAGGTTAGTTTAGTTTAGGTTGGGTTGGGTTGGGTTAGGTTAGGTTAGGTTAGGTTGGTTTGGGTTGGGTTGGGTTGGGTTGAGTTAGGTTAGGTTAGGTTAGGTTAAGTTAGGTTAGGTTAGGTTAGGTTAGGTAAGGTTAGGTTAGGTTACGTTAAGATGTGAACCGTCGTAAAACCGCATTAAACAATGTCACTTAGTGAGATGCAGTGTTTTTCACCATTACAAGTCGGGAACTGTGATATCTTATGTTAAATCGCATGAACCGTCGTAATGATGTAGAAAGCAATGTAAAGTAGCGAGTAAAACGTTTTCTAACGATAGAAGTGTGAAGGTTATGTCAGGTTGAGTTAGTTTAAGCTAGGTAGCGTCGTGAAACCACCAAAAACGACGTCATCTAACGAGATAGTGTTGTTTTATTGTGACTACGAAACTGCGATAGGTGAAATATTGTGAAAGGACGCAAAACGGCATGAACTAGCCAGGTACTGCGTGTTGTACCGTTACAAGTGCGAAACTGATATATTGTGATATTCTCGTTAAAGCGCATGCAAGCATCGTGAAACCTTAAAGAACGATGTCATTTAGCGAGATACAGCGTTCTCTACTGCAATAAGTTGCTGAAAAACTGTGAGGTTATGCAAATATCGTAATTGTGAACGAAACAGTGTAATAGAGCGTTTTTAGATACAAGTGCGAATGTTAGGTTAGGTTAGGATATGAACCGTCGTAAAACCGCAATAAACAATGTCACTTAGTGAGATGCAGTGTTTTTCACCATTGCAAGTCGGGAACTGCGATATCTAATGTGAAAGCGCTTGCAACCGTCGTTAGGGTAGGTTAGGTTACGTTAGGTTACGTTAGGTTAGGTAAGGTTAGGTTAGGTTAGGTTAGGTTGGGTTGGGTTGGGTTGGGTTGGGTTGGGTCTGGTTAGGTTAGGTTAGGTAAGGTTAGGTTTGGTTAGGTTAGGTGAAGTTAGATGAAGTTAGGTTAGGTTAGGTTGGGTTGGGTTGGGTTGGGTTGGGTTAGGTTAGGTTAGGTTAAGTTAGGTTACGTTAGGTTAGGTTAGGTTAGGTAAGGTTAGGTTAGGTTAGGTTAAGATATGAAACGTCGTAAAACCGCATTAAACAATGTCACTTAATGAGATGGAGTGTTTTTCACCATTACAAGTCGGGAACTGCGATATCTTAGGTTAAATTGCATGAACCGTCGTAATGTTGTAGAAAGCATTGTAAAGTAGCAAGTAAAACGTTTTCTAACGAGAGAAGTGCGAAGGTTATGTTAGGTTAAGTTATGTTAGTTTAAGCTAGGTAGCGTCGTGAAACCACCAAAAAAGGACGTCATCTAACGAAATAGGGTTGTTTTATTGCAGGTACTAAACTGCAATAGGTGAATTGTTGTGAAAGCACACAAAACGGCATGAACAAGTCAGATACTGCGTGTTGTACTGTTACAAGTGAGAAACTGCTATATTGTGATATTCTCGTTCAAGCGCATGCAAGCAACGTGAAACCTTAAAGAATGATGTCATTTAGCAAGATACAGCGTTCTGTACTGTAATAAGTTGGTGAAAAACTGTGAGGTTATGCAAATATCGTAATTGTGAACGAAACAGTGTATTAGAGCGTTTTTAGATACAAGTGCGAATGTTAGGTTAGGTTAAGATATGAACCGTCGTTAAACCACATTAAACAATGTCACTTAGTGAGATGCAGTGTTTTTCACAATTACAAGTCGGGAACTGCGATATCTAATGTGACAGCGCTTGCAACCGTCGTTACGTTGGGTTAGGTTAGGTTAGGTTAGGTTAGTTTGGGTTGGATTAGGTTAGGTTGGGTTGGTTTGGGTTGGGTTGGGTTAGGTTGGGTTAGGTTAGGTTAGGTTAGGTTACGTTAGGTTAGGTTAGGTTACGTTAGGTTAGGTAAGGTTAGGTTAGGTTAGGCTAGGTTAGATTAGGTTTGGTTAGGTTAGGTTAGGTTAGGTTAGGTTGGGTTGGGTTGGGTTAGGTTGAGTAGGGTTAGGTTAGGTTAGGTTAGGTTAGGTTGGGGTAGGTTAGGTTAGGTTAGGTTGGGTTGGGTTGGGTTAGATTAGGTTAGGTTAGGTAATTTTAGGTCAGTTTAGTTTAGGTTGGGTTGGGTTGGGTTAGGTTAGGTTGGGTTGGGTGGGGTTGGGTTGGGTTGGGTTAGGTTAGGTTAGGTTAGGTTGGTTTGGGTTGGGTTGGGTTGAGTTAGGTTAGGTTAGATTAGGTTAGGTTAAGTTAGGTTAGGTTAGGTTAGGTAAGGTTAGGTTAGGTTAGGTTAGGTTAAGATGTGAACCGTCGTAAAACCGCATTAAACAATGTCACTTAGTGAGATGCAGTGTTTTTCACCATTACAAGTCGGGAACTGTGATATCTTATGTTAAATCGCATGAACCATCGTAATGATGTAGAAAGCAATGTAAAGTAGCAAGTAAACGTTTTCTAACGATAGAAGTGCGAAGGTTATGTTAGGTTGAGTTAGATTAAGCTAGGTAGCGTCGTGAAACCAACAAAAACGACGTCATCTAACGAGATAGTGTTGTTTTATTGTGACTACGAAACTGCGATAGGTGAAATATTGTGAAAGGACGCAAAACGGCATGAACTAGCCAGGTACTGCGTGTTGTACCGTTACAAGTGCGAAACTGATATATTGTGATATTCTCGTTAAAGCGCATGCAAGCATCGTGAAACCTTGAAGAACGATGTCATTTAGCGAGACACAGCGTTCTGTACTGCAATAAGTTGCTGAAAAACTGTGAGGTTATGCAAATATCGTAATTGTGAACGAAACAGTGTAATAGAGCGTTTTTAGATACAAGTGCGAATGTTAGGTTAGGTTAGGATATGAACCGTCGTAAAACCGCAATAAACAATGTCACTTAGTGAGATGCAGTGTTTTTCACCATTACAAGTCGGGAACTGCGATATCTAATGTGAAAGCGCTTGCAACCGTCGTTAGGGTAGGTTAGGTTACGTTAGGTTACGTTAGGTTAGGTAAGGTTAGGTTAGGTTAGGTTGGGTTGGGTTGGGTTGGGTTGGGTTGGGTTGGGTCTGGTTAGGTTAGGTTAGGTAAGGTTAGGTTTGGTTAGGTTAGGTGAAGTTGGGTGAAGTTAGGTTAGGTTAGGTTGGGTTGGGTTGGGTTGGGTTGGGTTAGGTTAGGTTAGGTTAAGTTAGGTTACGTTAGGTTAGGTTAGGTTAGGTAAGGTTAGGTTAGGTTAGGTTAAGATATGAAACGTCGTAAAACCGCATTAAACAATGTCACTTAATGAGATGGAGTGTTTTTGACCATTACAAGTCGGGAACTGCGATATCTTATGTTAAATTGCATGAACCGTCGTAATGTTGTAGAAAGCATTGTAAAGTAGCGAGTAAAACGTTTTCTAACGAGAGAAGTGCGAAGGTTATGTTAGGTTAAGTTATGTTAGTTTAAGCTAGGTAGCGTCGTGAAACCACCAAAAAAGGACGTCATCTAACGAAATAGTGTTGTTTTATTGCAGGTACTAAACTGCAATAGGTGAATTGTTGTGAAAGCACACAAAACGGCATGAACAAGTCAGATACTGCGTGTTGTACTGTTACAAGTGAGAAACTGCTATATTGTGATATTCTCGTTCAAGCGCATGCAAGCAACGTGAAACCTTAAAGAATGATGTCATTTAGCAAGATACAGCGTTCTGTACTGTAATAAGTTGGTGAAAAACTGTGAGGTTATGCAAATATCGTAATTGTGAACGAAACAGTGTATTAGAGCGTTTTTAGATACAAGTGCGAATGTTTGGTTAGGTTAAGATATGAACCATCGGAAAACCAAATTAAACAATGTCACTTAGTGAGATGCAGTGTTTTTCACCATTACAAGTCGGGAACTGCGATATCTAATGTGAAAGCAATTGCAACCGTCGTTACGTTGGGTTAGGTTAGGTTTGGTTAGGTTAGTTTGGGTTGGATTAGGTTAGGTTGGGTTGGTTTGGGTTGGGTTGGGTTAGGTTGGGTTAGGTTAGGTTAGGTTAGGTTACGTTAGGTTAGGTTAGGTTAGGTTAGGTTACGTTAGGTTAGGTAAGGTTAGGTTAGGTTAGGCTAGGTTAGATTAGGTTTGGTTAGGTTAGGTTAGGTTAGGTTGGGTTGGGTTGGGTTGGGTTGGGTAGGGTTAGGTTAGGTTAGGTTAGGTTAGGTTGGGTTAGGTTAGGTTAGGTTAGGTTGGGTTGGGTTGGGTTGGGTTGGGTTGGGTTGGGTTAGATAAGGTTAGGTTAGGTAATTTTAGGTTAGTTTAGTTTAGGTTGGGTTGGGTTGGGTTAGATTAGGTTAGGTTGGGTTGGGTGGGGTTGGGTTGGGTTGGGTTAGGTTAAGTTAGGTTAGGTTAGGTTGGTTTGGGTTGGGTTGGGTTGAAATAGGTTAGGTTAGGTTAGGTTAGGTTAGGTAAGGTTAGGTTAGGTTAGGTTAAGATGTGAACCGTCGTAAAACCGCAATAAACAATGTCACTTAGTGAGATGCAGTGTTTTTCACCATTACAAGTCGGGAACTGCGATATCATATGTTAAATCGCATGAAACCGTCATAATGTTGTAGAAAGCATTGTAAAGTAGCGAGTAAAACGTTTTCTAACGATAGAAGTGCGAAGGTTATGTTAGGTTGAGTTATGTTAGTTTAAGCTAGGTAGCGTCGTGAAACCACCAAAAACGACGTCATCTAACGAGATAGTGTTGTTTTATTGCGAGTACGAAAGTGCGATAGCTGAAATGTTGTGAAAGCACACAAAATGGCATGAACAAGCCAAATACTGCGTGTTGTACCGTTACAAGTACGAAACTGCTATTTTGTGATATTCTCGTTAAAGCGCAGGCAAGCATTGTGAAACCTTAAAGAATGATGTCATTTAGCGAGACACAGCGTTCTGTACTGTAATAAGTTGGTGAAAAACTGTGAGGTTATGCAAATATCGTAATTGTGAACGAAACAGTGTATTAGAGCGTTTTTAGATACAAGTGCGAATGTTAGGTTAGGTTAAGATATGAACCGTCGTAAAACCACATTAAACAATGTCACTTAGTGAGATGCAGTGTTTTTCACAATTACAAGTCGGGAACTGCGATATCTAATGTGACAGCGCTTGCAACCGTCGTTACGTTGGGTTAGGTTAGGTTAGGTTAGGTTAGTTTGGGTTGGATTAGGTTAGGTTGGGTTGGTTTGGGTTGGGTTGGGTTAGGTTGGGTTAGGTTAGGTTAGGTTAGGTTAGGTTACGTTAGGTTAGGTTAGGTTACGTTAGGTTAGGTAAGGTTAGGTTAGGTTAGGCTAGGTTAGATTAGGTTTGGTTAGGTTAGGTTAGGTTAGGTTAGGTTGGGTTGGGTTAGGTTGAGTAGGGTTAGGTTAGGTTAGGTTAGGTTAGGTTGGGGTAGGTTAGGTTAGGTTAGGTTGGGTTGGGTTGGGTTAGATTAGGTTAGGTTAGGTAATTTTAGGTCAGTTTAGTTTAGGTTGGGTTGGGTTGGGTTAGGTTAGGTTGGGTTGGGTGGGGTTGGGTTGGGTTGGGTTAGGTTAGGTTAGGTTAGGTTGGTTTGGGTTGGGTTGGGTTGAGTTAGGTTAGTTTAGGTTAGGTTAGGTTAAGTTAGGTTAGGTTAGGTAAGGTTAGGTTAGGTTAGGTTAGGTTAAGATGTGAACCGTCGTAAAACCGCATTAAACAATGTCACTTAGTGAGATGCAGTGTTTTTCACCATTACAAGTCGGGAACTGTGATATCTTATGTTAAATCGCATGAACCGTCGTAATGATGTAGAAAGCAATGTAAAGTAGCAAGTAAAACGTTTTCTAACGATAGAAGTGCGAAGGTTATGTTAGGTTGAGTTAGATTAAGCTAGGTAGCGTCGTGAAACCAACAAAAACGACGTCATCTAACGAGATAGTGTTGTTTTAATGTGACTACGAAACTGCGATAGGTGAAATATTGTGAAAGGACGCAAAACGGCATGAACTAGCCAGGTACTGCGTGTTGTACCGTTACAAGTGCGAAACTGATATATTGTGATATTCTCGTTAAAGCGCATGCAAGCATCGTGAAACCTTGAGGAACGATGTCATTTAGCGAGACACAGCGTTCTGTACTGCAATAAGTTGCTGAAAAACTGTGAGGTTATGCAAATATCGTAATTGTGAACGAAACAGTGTAATAGAGCGTTTTTAGATACAAGTGCGAATGTTAGGTTAGGTTAGGATATGAACTGTCGTGAAACCGCATTAAACAATGTCACTTAGTGAGATGCAGTGTTTTTCACCATTACAAGTCGGGAACTGCGATATCTAATGTGAAAGCGCTTGCAACCGTCGTTAGGTTGAGTTAGGTTAGGTTAGGTTGGTTTGGGTTGGATTAGGTTAGGTTGGGTTGGGTTGGGTTAGGTTGGGTTAGGTTAGGTTAGGTTAGGTTACGTTAGGTTACGTTAGGTTAGGTAAGGTTAGGTTAGGTTAGGTTAGGTTAGGTTGGGTTGGGTTGGGTAGGGTTTGGTTGGGTTTGGTTGGGTTAGGTTAGGTTAGGTTAGGTTATGTTAGGTTAGGTAAGGTTAGGTTAGGTTAGGTTAGGTTTGGTTAGGTTAGGTTACATTAGGTTAGGTTGGGTTGGGTTGGGTTGGGTTGGGTTAGGTTAGGTTAGGTTAAGTTAGGTTACGTTAGGTTAGGTAAGGTTAGGTTAGGTTAGGTTAAGATATGAAACGTCGTAAAACCGCATTAAACAATGTCACTTAGTGAGATGGAGTGTTTTGCACCATTACAAGTCGGGAACTGCGATATCTTATGTTAAATCGCATGAACCGTCGTAATGTTGTAGAAAGCATTGTAAAGTAGCGAGTAAAACGTTTTCTAACGAGAGAAGTGCGAAGGTTATGTTAGGTTATGTTAGTTTAAGCTAGGTAGCGTCGTGAAACCACCAAAAAAGGACGTCATCTAACGAAATAGTGTTGTTTTATTGCAGGTACGAAACTGCAATAGGTGAATTGTTGTGAAAGCACACAAAACGGCATGAACAAGTCAGATACTGCGTGTTGTACCGTTACAAGTGCGAAACTGATATATTGTGATATTCTCGTTAAAGCGCATGCAAGCATCGTGAAACCTTGAGGAACGATGTCATTTAGCGAGACACAGCGTTCTGTACTGCAATAAGTTGCTGAAAAACTGTGAGGTTATGCAAATATCGTAATTGTGAACGAAACAGTGTAATAGAGCGTTTTTAGATACAAGTGCGAATGTTAGGTTAGGTTAGGATATGAACTGTCGTGAAACCGCATTAAACAATGTCACTTAGTGAGATGCAGTGTTTTTCACCATTACAAGTCGGGAACTGCGATATCTAATGTGAAAGCGCTTGCAACCGTCGTTAGGTTGAGTTAGGTTAGGTTAGGTTGGTTTGGGTTGGATTAGGTTAGGTTGGGTTGGGTTGGGTTAGGTTGGGTTAGGTTAGGTTAGGTTAGGTTACGTTAGGTTAGGTAAGGTTAGGTTAGGTTAGGTTAGGTTAGGTTGGGTTGGGTTGGGTAGGGTTGGGTTGGGTTTGGTTGGGTTAGGTTAGGTTAGGTTAGGTTATGTTAGGTTAGGTAAGGTTAGGTTAGGTTAGGTTAGGTTTGGTTAGGTTAGGTTACGTTAGGTTAGGTTGGGTTGGGTTGGGTTGGGTTGGGTTGGGTTAGGTTAGGTTAGGTTAAGTTAGGTTACGTTAGGTTAGGTAAGGTTAGGTTAGGTTAGGTTAAGATATGAAACGTCGTAAAACCGCATTAAACAATGTCACTTAGTGAGATGGAGTGTTTTGCACCATTACAAGTCGGGAACTGCGATATCTTATGTTAAATCGCATGAACCGTCGTAATGTTGTAGAAAGCATTGTAAAGTAGCGAGTAAAACGTTTTCTAACGAGAGAAGTGCGAAGGTTATGTTAGGTTATGTTAGTTTAAGCTAGGTAGCGTCGTGAAACCACCAAAAAAGGACGTCATCTAACGAAATAGTGTTGTTTTATTGCAGGTACGAAACTGCAATAGGTGAATTGTTGTGAAAGCACACAAAACGGCATGAACAAGTCAGATACTGCGTGTTGTACCGTTACAAGTGAGAAACTGCTATATTGTGATATTCTCGTTAAAGCGCATGCAAGCATCGTGTAACCTCAAAGAACGATGTCATTTAGCGAGATACAGCGTTCTGTACTGCAATAGGTTGGTAAAAAACTGTGAGGTTATGCAAATATCGTAATTGTGAACGAAACAGTGTAATAGAGCGTTTTTAGATACAAGTGCGAATGTTAGGTTAGGTTAAGATATGAACCGTCGTAAAACCGCATTAAACAATGTCACTTAGTGAGATGCAGTGTTTTTCACCATTACAAGTCGGGAACTGCGATATCCAATGTGAAAGCGCTTGCAACCGTCGTTAGGTTGGGTTAGGTTAGGTTAGGTTAGGTTAGGTTAGGTTGGTTTGGGTTCGTTTAGGTTAGGTTGGGTTGGGTTGCGTTGGGTTGGGTTAGGTTGGGTTAGGTTAGGTTAGGTTAGGTTAGGTTACGTTAGGTTAGGTTAGGTTAGGTTAGGTTACGTTAGGTTTGGTAAGGTTAGGTTAGGTTAGGTTAGGTTTGTTAGGTTAGGTTAGGTTAGGTTGGGTTGGGTTGGGTTGGGTTGGGTTAGGTTAGGTTTGTTAGGTTAGGTTAGGTTAGGTTGGGTTGGGTTGGGTTGGGTCAAGTTAGGTTGGGTTGGGTGGGGTTGGGTTGGGTGGGGTTGGGTTGGGTTGGGTTAGGTTAAGTTAGGTTAGGTTAGGTTAGGTTGGTTTGGGTTGGGTTGGGTTGAGTTAGGTTAGGTTAGCTTAGGTTAAGTTAGGTTAGGTTAGGTTAGGTTAGGTAAGGTTAGGTTAGGTTAGGTTAAGATGTGAACCGTCGTAAAACCGCATTAAACAATGTCACTTAGTGAGATGCAGTGTTTTTCACCATTACAAGTCCGGAACTGCGATATCTTATGTTAAATCGCATGAACCGTCGTAATGTTGTAGAAAGCATTGTAAAGTAGCGAGTAAAACGTTTTCTAACGATAGAAGTGCGAAGGTTATGTTAGGTTGAGTTAGTTTAGGCTAGGTAGCGTCGTGAAACCACCAAAAACGACGTCATCTAAAGAGATAGTGTTGTTTTATTGTGACTACGAAACTGCGATAGGTGAAATATTGTGAAACGACACAAAACGGCATGAACTAGCCAGATACTGCGTGTTGTACCGTTACAAGTGCGAAACTGATATATTGTGATATTCTCGTTGAAGCGCATGCAAGCATCGTGAAACCTTAAAGAACGATGTCATTTAGCGAGATACAGCGTTCTGTACTGCAATAAGTTGCTGAATAACTGTGAGGTTATGCAAATATCGTAATTGTGAACGAAACAGTGTAATAGAGCGTTTTTAGATACAAGTGCGAATGTTAGGTTAGGTTAGGATATGAACCGTCGTAAAACTGCATTAAACAATGTCACTTAGTGAGATGCAGTGTTTTTCACCATTACAAGTCGGGAACTGCGATATCTAATATGAAAGTGCTTGCAACCGTCGTAATGCTGTAAAAAGCAATGTAAAGTAGCGAGTAAAACGTTTTCTAACGATAGAAGTGCGAAGGTTATGTTAGGTTGAGTTATTTTAAGCTAGGTAGCGTCGTGAAACCACCAAAAACGACGTCATGTAACGATATAGTGTTGTTTTAATCTGACTACGAAACTTCGATAGGTGAAATATTGTGAAAGGACACAAAACGGCATGAACTAGCCAGGTACTGCGTGTTGTACCGTTACAAGTGCGAAACTGCTATATTGTGATATTCTCGTTAAAGCGCATGCAAGCATCGTGAAACCTTAAAGAACGATGTCATTTAGGACGATACAGCGTTCTGTACTGAAATAAGTTGCTGAAAAACTGTGAGGTTATGCAAATATCGTAATTGTGAACGAAACAGTGTATTAGAGCGTTTTTAGATACAAGTGCGAATGTTAGGTTAGGTTAAGATATGAACCGTCGTAAAACCGCATTAAACAATGTCACTTAGTGAGATGCAGTGTTTTTCACCATTACAAGTCGAGAACTGCGATATCTAATGTGAAAGCGCTTGCAACCGTTGTTAGGTTGGGTTAGGTTAGGTTAGGTTTGGTTAGGTTAGTTTGGGTTGGATTAGGTTAGGTTGAGTTGGGTTGGGTTGGGTTGGGTTAGGTTAGGTTAGGTTAGGTTACGTTAGGTTAGGTTAGGTTACGTTAGGTTAGGTTCGGTTAGGTTTGGTTAGGTTAGGTTAGGTTACGTTAGGTTAGGTTAGGTTAGGTTACGTTAGGTTAGGTAAGGTTAGGTTAGGTTGGGTTAGGTTAGGTTAGGTTAGGTTACGTTAGGTTAGGTTAGGTTAGGTTACGTTAGGTTAGGTAAGGTTAGGTTAGGTTAGGTTAGGTTAGGTTAGGTTAGGTTGGGTAGGGTTGGGTAGGGTTAGGTTCGGTTAGGTTAGGTTAGGTTGGGTTAGGTTAGGTTAGGTTGGGTTGGGTTGGGTTGGGTTTGGTTATGTTAGGTTAGGTGATTTTAGGTTAGTTTAGGTTAGGTTGGGTTGGGTTGGGTTAGGTTAGGTTAGGTTAGGTTGGGTTGGGTGGGGTTGGGTTGGGTTGGGTTAGGTTAGGTTAGGTTAGGTTAAGTTATGTTAGGTTAGGTAAGGTGAGGTTAGGTAAGGTTAGGTTAGGTTAGGTTAGGTTAAGATATGAACCGTCGTAAAACCGCAATAAACAATGTCACTTAGTGAGATGCAGTGTTTTTCACCATTACAAGTCGGGAACTGCAATATCTTATGTTAAATCGCATGAAATCGTCGTAATGTTGCAGAAAGCATTGTAAAGTAGCGAGTAAAACGTTTTCTAACGATAGAAGTGCGAAGGTTATGTTAGGTTAGGTTAGGTAGCGTCGTGAAACCATCAAAAACGACGTCATCTAACGAGATAGTGTTGTTTTATTGTGACTACGAAACTGCGATAGGTGAAATATTGTGAAAGGACACAAAACGGCATGAACTAGCCAGGTACTGCGTGTTGTACCGTTACAACTGCGAAACTGATATATTGTATATTCTCGTTAAAGCGCATGCAAGCATCGTGAAACCTTAAAGAACGATGTCATTTAGCGAGATACAGCGTTCTGTACTGCAATACGTTGCTGAAAAACTGTGAGGTTATGCAAATATCGTAATTGTGAACGAAACAGTGTAATAGAGCGTTTTTAGATACAAGTGCGAATGTTGGGTTAGGTTAAGATATGAACCGTCGTAAAACCGCAATAAACAATGTCACTTAGTGAGATGCAGTGTTTTTTACCATTACAATTCTGGAACTGCGATATCTATTGTGAAAGCGCTTGCAACCGTCGTTAGGTTGGGTTAGGTAGGTTAGGTTAGGTTAGGTTGGTTTGGGTTGGATTAGCTTAGGTTGGGTTGGGTTGGGTTGGGTTAGGTTGGGTTAGGTAAGGTTAGGTTAGGTTACGTTAGGTTATGTTAGGTTAGGTTAGGTTAGGTTTGGTTAGGTTAGGTTAGGTTAGGTTGGGTTGGGTTGGGTTAGGTTGGGTTGGGTTGGGTTGGGTTAGGTTAGGTTAGGTTGGGTTAGGTTAGGTTAGGTTAGGTTAGGTTGGGTTGGTTGGGGTTGGGTTGGGTTTGGTTGGGTTAGGTTAGGTTAGGTAGGATAGGTTGGGTGTCATTGGGTTGGGTTGGGTTAGGTTAGGTTAGGTTAGGTTAAGTTAGGTTATGTTAGGTTAGGTTAGGTTAGGTTAGGTTAAAATATGAACGGTCGTAAAACCGCATTAAACAATGTCACTTAGTGAGATGCAGTGTTTTTCACCATTACAAGTCGGGAACTGCGATATCTTATGTTAAATCGCATGAACCGTCGTAATGTTGTAGAAAGCATTGTAAAGTAGCGAGTAAAACGTTTTCTAACGAGAGAAGTGCGAAGGTTATGTTAGGTTAAGTTATGTTAGTTTAAGCTAGGTAGCGTCGTGAAACCACCAAAAAAGGACGTCATCTAACGAAATAGTGTTGTTTTATTGCAGGTACGAAACTGCAATAGGTGAATTGTTGTGAAAGCACACAAAACGGCATGAAAGAGTCAGATACTGCGTGTTGTACCGTTACAAGTGAGAAACTGCTATATTGTGATATTCTCGTTAAAGCGCATGCAAGCATCGTGTAACCTCAAAGAACGATGTCATTTAGCGAGATACAGCGTTCTGTACTGCAATAGATTGGTAAAAAACTGTGAGGTTATGCAAATATCGTAATTGTGAACGAAACAGTGTAATAGAGCGTTTTTAGATACAAGTGCGAATGTTAGGTTAGGTTAAGATATGAACCGTCGTAAAACCGCATTAAATAATGTCACTTAGTGAGATGCAGTGTTTTTCACCATTACAAGTCGGGAACTGCGATATCCAATGTGAAAGCGCTTGCAACCGTCGTTAGGTTGGGTTAGGTTAGGTTAGGTTAGGTTAGGTTAGGTTGGTTTGGGTTCGATTACGTTAGGTTGGGTTGGGTTGGGTTGGGTTGGGTTAGGTTGGGTTAGGTTAGGTTAGGTTAGGTTACGTTAGGTTAGGTAAGGTTAGGTTAGGTTACGTTAGGTTTGGTAAGGTTAGGTTAGGTTAGGTTAGGTTTGTTAGGTTAGGTTAGGTTGGGTTGGGTTGGGTTGGGTTAGGTTAGCTTTGTTAGGTTAGGTTAGGTTAGGTTGGGTTGGGTTGGGTTAGGTTAGGTTAGGTTGGGTGCGGTGGGGTTGGGTTGGGTTGGGTTGGGTTGGGTTGGGTTAGGTTAGGTTAGGTTAGGTTAGGTAGGGTTGGGTTGGGTTGGGTTGGGTTAGGTTAGGTTAGGTTAGGTTGAGTTAGGTTAGGTTAGGTTAGGTTAGGTAAGGTTAGGTAAGGTTAGGTTAGGTTAGGTTAGGTTAAGATATGAACCGTCGTAAAACCGCTATAAACAATGTCACTTAGTGAGATGCAGTGTTTTTCACCATTAAAAGTAGGGAACTGCGATATGTTAAATCGCATGAACCGTCGAAATGTTGTAGAAAGCATTGTAAAGTAGCGAGTGAAACGTTTTCTAACGATAGAAGTGCGAAGGTTATGTAAGGTTGAGTTAGTTGAAGCTAGGTAGCGTCGTGAAACCACCAAAAACGACGTCATCTAACGAGATAGTGTTGTTTTATTGTGACTACGAAACTGCGATAGTTGAAATATTGTGAAAGGACACAAAACGGCATGAACTAGCCAGGTACTGCGTGTTGTACCGTTACAAGTGCGAAACTGCTATATTGTGATATTCTCGTTAAAGCGCATGCAAGCGTCGTGAAACCTTAAAGAACGATGTCATTTAGGACGATACAGCGTTCTGTACTGAAATAAGTTGCTGAAAAACTGTGAGGTTATGCAAATATCGTAATTGTGAACGAAACAGTGTATTAGAGCGTTTTTAGATACAAGTGCGCATGTTAGGTTAGGTTAAGATATGAACCGTCGTAAAACCACATTAAACAATGTCACTTAGTGAGATGCAGTGTTTTTCACCATTACAAGTCGGGAACTGCGATATCTAATGTGAAAGCGCTTGCAACCGTCGTTACGTTGGGTTAGGTTAGGTTAGGTTAGTTAGTTTGGGTTGGATTAGGTTAGGTTGGGTTGGGTTGGGTTGGGTTAGGTTGGGTTAGGTTAGGTTAGGTTAGGTTACGTTAGGTTAGGTTAGGTTAGGTTACGTTACGTTAGGTTAGGTAAGGTTAGGTTAGGTTAGGCTATGTTAGATTTGGTTTGGTTAGGTTAGGTTAGGTTAGGTTAGGTTAGGTTAGGTTGGGTTGGGTGGGGTTGGGTTGGGTTGGGTTAGGTTAAGTTAGGTTAGGTTAGGTTGGTTTGGGTTGGGTTGGGTTGAAATAGGTTAGGTTAGGTTAGGTTAGGTTAAGTTAGGTTAGGTTAGGTTAGGTTAGGTAAGGTTAGGTTAGGTTAGGTTAGGTTAAGATGTGAACCGTCGTAAAACCGCATTAAACAATGTCACTTAGTGAGATGCAGTGTTTTTCACCATTACATGTCGGGAACTGCGATATCTTATGTTAAATCGCATGAACCGTCGTATTGATGTAGAAAGCATTGTAAAGTAGCGAGTAAAACGTTTTCTAATGGTAGAAGTGCGAAGGTTATGTTAGGTTGAGTTATGTTACTTTAAGCTAGGTAGCGTCGTGAAACCACCAAAAACGACGGCATCTAACGAGATAGTGTTTATTTATTGCGAGTACAATACTGCGATAGGTGAAATGTTGTGAAAGCACACAAAACGGCATAAACAAGCCAAATACTGCGTGTTGTTCCGTTACAAGTGCGAAACTGCTATGTTGGGATATTCTGGTTAAAGCGCATGCAAGCATCGTGAAACCTTAAAGAACGATGTCATTTAGCGAGATACAGCTTTCTGTACTGCAATAAGTTGCTGAAAACTGTGAGGTCATGCAAATATCGTAATTTTGAACGAAACAATGTAATAGAGCATTTTGAGATACAAGTGCGAATGTTAGGTTAGGTTAAGATATGAACCGTCGTAAAACCGCAATAAACAATGTCACTTAGTGAGATGCAGTGTTTTTCATCATTACAAGTCGGGAACTGCGATATCTTATGTTAAATCGCATGAACCGTCGTAACGTTGTAGAAAGCATTGTAAAGTAGCGAGTAAAACGTTTTCTAACGATAGAAGTGCGAAGGTTATGTAAGGTTGAGTTAGTTTAAGCTAGGTAGCGTCGTGAAATCACCAAAAACGACGTCATCTAACGAGATAGTGTTGTTTTATTGTGACTACGGTCTTGCGATAGGTGAAATATCGTGAAAGGACACAAAACGGCATGAACTAGCCAGGTACTGCGTGTTGTACAGTTACAAGTGCGAAAATAATATATTGTGATACTCTCGTTAAAGCGCATGCAAGCATCGTGAAACCTTAAAGAACGATGTCATTTAGCGAGATACAGCGTTCTGTACTGCAATAAGTTGCTGAAAAACTGTGAGGTTATGCAAATATCGTAATTAAGAACGAAACAGTGTAATAGAGCGTTTTTAGATACAAGTGCGAATGTTAGGTTAGGTTAATATATGAACCGTCGTAAAACCGCAATAAACAATGACACTTAGTGAAATGCAGTGTTTTTCACCATTACAAGTCGGGAACTGCGATATCTAATGTGAAAGCGCTTGCAACCGTCGTTAGGTTGGGTTAGGTTAGGTTAGGTTCGGTTGGTTTGGGTTGGATTAGGTTAGGTTGGGTTGGGTTGGGTTGGGTTAGGTTGGGTTAGGTTAGGTTAGGTTAGGTTAGGTTAGGTTAGGTTAGGTTGGGTTGGGTTGGGTTGGGTTGGGTTAGGTTAGGTTAGGTTAGGTTACGTTAGGTTAAGTAAGGTTAGGTTAGGTTAGGTTAGATTTAGTTAGGTTAGGTTAGGTTAGGTTGGGTTGGGTTGGGTTGGATTGGGTTGGGTTAGGTTAGGTTAGGTTGGGTTAGGTTAGGTTAGGTTAGGTTGGGTTGGGTTGGGTTAGGTTAGGTTAGGTTAGGTAATTTTAGGTTAGTTGAGGTTAGGTTGAGTTGGGTTGGGTTAGGTTAGGTTAGGTTAGGTTAGATTAGGTTAGGTTAGGTTTGGTTGGGTTTGGTGGGGTTGGGTTGGGTTAGGTTGAGTTAGGTTAGGTTAGGTTAGGTTAGGTTGGGTTTGGTTGGGTTGGGTTAGGTTAGGTTAGGTTAGGTTATGTTAAGTTAGGTTACGTTAGGTTAGGTTAGGTTAGGTTAGGTAAGGTAAGGTTAGGTTAGGTTAGGTTAAGATATGAAACGTCGTAAAACCGCATTAAACAATGTCACTTAGTGAGATGCAGTGTTTTTCACCATTACAAGTCGGGAACTGCGATATCTTATGTTAAATCGCATGAAACCGTCGTAATGTTGTAGAAAGCATTGTAAAGTAGCGAGTAAAACGTTTTCTAACGATAGAAGTGCGAAGGTTATGTTAGGTTGAGTTATGTTAGTTTAAGCTAGGTAGCGTCGTGAAACCACCAAAAACGACGTCATCTAACGAGATAGTGTTGTTTTATTGCGAGTACGAAAGTGCGATAGCTGAAATGTTGTGAAAGCACACAAAACAGCATGAACAAGCCAAATACTGCGTGTTGTACCGTTACAAGTGCGAAACTGCTATGTTGTGTTATTCTCGTTAAAGCGCAGGCAAGCATTGTGAAACCTTAAAGAATGATGTCATTTAGCGAGATACAGCGTTCTGCACTGTAATAAGTTGGTGAAAAACTGTGAGGTTATGCAAATATCGTAATTGTGAACGAAACAGTGTATTAGAGCGTTTTTAGATACAAGTGCGAATGTTAGGTTAGGTTAAGTTATGAACCGTCGTAAAACCACATTAAACAATGTCACTTTGTGAGATGTAGTGTTTTTCACAATTACAAGTCGGGAACTGCGATATCTAATGTGAAAGCGCTTGCAACCGTCGTTACGTTGGGTTAGGTTAGGTTAGGTTAGGTTAGGTTAGGTTAGGTTAGTTTGGGTTGGATTAGGTTAGGTTGGGTTGGGTTGCATTGGGTTAGGTTGGGTTAGGTTAGGTTAGGTTAGGTTACGTTAGGTTAGGTTACGTTAGGTTAGGTAAGGTTAGGTTAGGTTAGGCTAGGTTAGATTAGGTTTGGTTAGGTTAGGTTAGGTTAGGTTAGGTTGGGTTGGGTTGGGTTGGGTTGAGTAGGGTTAGGTTAGGTTAGGTTAGGTTAGGTTAGGTTAGGTTAGGTAAGGTTAGGTTAGGTTAGGTTAGGTTAAGATGTGAACCGTCGTAAAACCGCATTAAACAATGTCACTTAGTGAGATGCAGTGTTTTTCACCATTACAAGTCGGGAACTGTGATATCTTATGTTAAATCGCATGAACCGTCGTAATGATGTAGAAAGCAATGTAAAGTAGCGAGTAAAACGTTTTCTAACGATAGAAGTGCGAAGGTTATGTTAGGTTGAGTTATGTTAGTTTAAGCTAGGTAGCGTCGTGAAACCACCAAAAAAGACGTCATCTAACGAGATAGTGTTGTTTTATTGTGACTACGAAACTGCGATAGGTGAAATATTGTGAAAGGACGCAAAACGGCATGAACTAGCCAGGTACTGCGTGTTGTACCGTTACAAGTGCGAAACTGATATATTGTGATATTCTCGTTAAAGCGCATGCAAGCATCGTGAAACCTTAAAGAACGATGTCATTTAGCGAGATACAGCGTTCTGTATTGCAATAAGTTGCTGAAAAACTGTGAGGTTATGCAAATATCGTAATTGTGAACGAAACAGTGTAATAGAGCGTTTTTAGATACAAGTGCGAATGTTAGGTTAGGTTAGGATATGAACTGTCGTGAAACCGCATTAAACAATGTCACTTAGTGAGATGCAGTGTTTTTCACCATTACAAGTCGGGAACTGCGATATCTAATGTGAAAGCGCTTGCAACCGTCGTTAGGTTGGGTTAGGTTAGGTTAGGTTAGGTTAGGTTGGTTTGGGTTGGATTAGGTTAGGTTGGGTTGGGTTGGGTTGGGTTAGGTTGGGTTAGGTTAGGTTAGGTTAGGTTACGTTAGGTTACGTTAGGTTAGGTAAGGTTAGGTTAGGTTAGGTTAGGTTAGGTTAGGTTGGGTTGGGTTGGGTTGGGTTGGGTTGGGTTTGGTTGGGTTAGGTTAGGTTAGGTTACGTTATGTTAGGTTAGGTAAGGTTAGGTTAGGTTAGGTTAGGTTTGGTTAGGTTAGGTTACGTTAGGTTAGGTTGGGTTGGGTTGGGTTGGGTTGGGTTAGGTTAGGTTAAGTTAGGTTAAGTTAGGTTAGGTTAGGTTAGGTTAAGATATGAAACGTCGTAAAACCGCATTAAACAATGTCACTTAGTGAGATGGAGTGTTTTGCACCATTACAAGTCGGGAACTGCGATATCTTATGTTAAATCGCATGAACCGTCGTAATGTTGTAGAAAGCATTGTAAAGTAGCGAGTAAAACGTTTTCTAACGAGAGAAGTGCGAAGGTTATGTTAGGTTAAGTAATGTTAGTTTAAGCTAGGTAGCGTCGTTAAACCACCAAAAAAGGACGTCATCTAACGAAATAGTGTTGTTTTATTGCAGGTACGAAACTGCAATAGGTGAATTGTTGTGAAAGCACACAAAACGGCATGAACAAGTCAGATACTGCGTGTTGTACCGTTACAAGTGAGAAACTGCTATATTGTGATATTCTCGTTAAAGCGCATGCAAGCATCGTGTAACCTCAAAGAACGATGTCAATTAGCGAGATACAGCGTTCTGTACTGCAATAGGTTGGTAAAAAACTGTGAGGTTATGCAAATATCGTAATTGTGAACGAAACAGTGTAATAGAGCGTTTTTAGATACAAGTGCGAATGTTAGGTTAGGTTAAGATATGAACCGTCGTAAAACCGCATTAAACAATGTCACTTAGTGAGATGCAGTGTTTTTCACCATTACAAGTCGGGAACTGCGATATCCAATGTGAAAGCGCTTGCAACCGTCGTTAGATTGGGTTAGGTTAGGTTAGGTTAGGTTTGGTTGGTTTGGGTTCGTTTAGGTTAGGTTGGGTTGGGTTGCGTTGGGTTGGGTTAGGTTGGGTTAGGTTAGGTTAGGTTAGCTTAGGTTACGTTAGGTTAGGTTTGGTTAGGTTACGTTAGGTTTGGTAAGGTTGGGTTAGGTTAGGTTAGGTTTGTTAGGTTAGGTTAGGTTAGGTTGGGTTGGGTTGGGTTGGGTTGGGTTAGGTTAGGTTTGTTAGGTTAGGTTAGGTTAGGTTGGGTTGGGTTGGGTTGGGTTAAGTTAGGTTGGGTTGGGTGGGGTTGGGTTGGGTTGGGTTAGGTTAAGTTAGGTTAGGTTAGGTTAGGTTGGTTTGGGTTGGGTTGGGTTGAGTTAGGTTAGGTTAGGTTAGGTTAAGTTAGGTTAGGTTAGGTTAGGTTAGGTAAGGTTAGGTTAGGTTAGGTTAAGATGTGAACCGTCGTAAAACCGCATTAAACAATGTCACTTAGTGAGATGCAGTGTTTTTCACCATTACAAGTCGGGAACTGCGATATCTTATGTTAAATCGCATGAACCGTCGTAATGTTGTAGAAAGCATTGTAAAGTAGCGAGTAAAACGTTTTCTAACGATAGAAGTGCGAAGGTTATGTTAGGTTGAGTTAGTTTAGGCTAGGTAGCGTCGTGAAACCACCAAAAACGACGTCATCTAACGAGATAGTGTTGTTTTATTGTGACTACGAAACTGCGATAGGTGAAATATTGTGAAACGACACAAAACGGCATGAACTAGCCAGATACTGCGTGTTGTACCGTTACAAGTGCGAAACTGATATATTGTGATATTCTCGTTGAAGCGCATGCAAGCATCGTGAAACCTTAAAGAACGATGTCATTTAGCGAGATACAGCGTTCTGTACTGCAATAAGTTGCTGAAAAACTGTGAGGTTATGCAAATATCGTAATTGTGAACGAAACAGTGTAATAGAGCGTTTTTAGATACAAGTGCGAATGTTAGGTTAGGTTAGGATATGAACCGTCGTAAAACCGCATTAAACAATGTCACTTAGTGATATGCAGTGTTTTTTACCATTACAAGTCGGGAACTGCGATATCTAATATGAAAGTGCTTGCAACCGTCGTAATGTTGTGGAAAGCAATGTAAAGTAGCGAGTAAAACGTTTTCTAACGATAGAAGTGCGAAGGTTATGTTAGGTTGAGTTAGTTTAGGCTAGGTAGCGTCGTGAAACCACCAAAAACGACGTCATCTAACGAGATAGTGTTGTTTTATTGTGACTACGAAACTGCGATAGGTGAAATATTGTGAAAGGACACAAAACGGCATGAACTAGCCAGGTACTGCGTGTTGTACCGTTACAAGTGCGAAACTGCTATATTGTGATATTCTCGTTATAGCGCATGCAAGCGTCGTGAAACCTTAAAGAACGATGTCATTTAGCGAGATACAGCGTTCTGTACTGCAATAGGTTGGTAAAAAACTGTGAGGTTATGCAAATATCGTAATTGTGAACGAAACAGTCTAATAGAGCGTTTTTAGATACAAGTGCGAATGTTAGGTTAGGTTAAGATATGAACCGTCGTAAAACCGCATTAAACAATGTCACTTAGTGAGATGCAGTGTTTTTCACCATTACAAGTCGGGAACTGCGATATCCAATGTGAAAGCGCTTGCAACCGTCGTTAGGTTGGGTTAGGTTAGGTTAGGTTAGGTTAGGTTAGGTTGGTTTGGGTTCGTTTAGGTTAGGTTGGGTTGGGTTGCGTTGGGTTGGGTTAGGTTGGGTTAGGTTAGGTTAGGTTAGGTTAGGTTACGTTAGGTTAGGTTAGGTTACGTTAGGTTTGGTAAGGTTGGGTTAGGTTAGGTTAGGTTTGTTAGGTTAGGTTAGGTTAGGTTTGGTTGGGTTGGGTTGGGTTGGGTTAGGTTAGGTTTGTTAGGTTAGGTTAGGTTAGGTTGGGTTGGGTTGGGTTGGGTTAAGTTAGGTTGGGTTGGGTGGGGTTGGGTTGGGAGGGGTTGGGTTGGGTTGGGTTAGGTTAAGTTAGGTTAGGTTAGGTTAGGTTGGTTTGGGTTGGGTTGGGTTGAGTTAGGTTAGGTTAGGTTAGGTTAAGTTAGGTTAGGTTAGGTTAGGTTAGGTAAGGTTAGGTTAGGTTAGGTTAAGATGTGAACCGTCGTAAAACCGCATTAAACAATGTCACTTAGTGAGATGCAGTGTTTTTCACCATTACAAGTCGGGAACTGCGATATCTTATGTTAAATCGCATGAACCGTCGTAATGTTGTAGAAAGCATTGTAAAGTAGCGAGTAAAACGTTTTCTAACGATAGAAGTGCGAAGGTTATGTTAGGTTGAGTTAGTTTAGGCTAGGTAGCGTCGTGAAACCACCAAAAACGACGTCATCTAACGAGATAGTGTTGTTTTATTGTGACTACGAAACTGCGATAGGTGAAATATTGTGAAACGACACAAAACGGCATGAACTAGCCAGATACTGCGTGTTGTACCGTTACAAGTGCGAAACTGATATATTGTGATATTCTCGTTGAAGCGCATGCAAGCATCGTGAAACCTTAAAGAACGATGTCATTTAGCGAGATACAGCGTTCTGTACTGCAATAAGTTGCTGAAAAACTGTGAGGTTATGCAAATATCGTAATTGTGAACGAAACAGTGTAATAGAGCGTTTTTAGATACAAGTGCGAATGTTAGGTTAGGTTAGGATATGAACCGTCGTAAAACCGCATTAAACAATGTCACTTAGTGATATGCAGTGTTTTTTACCATTACAAGTCGGGAACTGCGATATCTAATATGAAAGTGCTTGCAACCGTCGTAATGTTGTGGAAAGCAATGTAAAGTAGCGAGTAAAACGTTTTCTAACGATAGAAGTGCGAAGGTTATGTTAGGTTGAGTTAGTTTAGGCTAGGTAGCGTCGTGAAACCACCAAAAACGACGTCATCTAACGAGATAGTGTTGTTTTATTGTGACTACGAAACTGCGATAGGTGAAATATTGTGAAAGGACACAAAACGGCATGAACTAGCCAGGTACTGCGTGTTGTACCGTTACAAGTGCGAAACTGCTATATTGTGATATTCTCGTTAAAGCGCATGCAAGCGTCGTGAAACCTTAAAGAACGATGTCATTTAGGACGATACAGCGTTCTGTACTGAAATAAGTTGCTGAAAAACTGTGAGGTTATGCAAATATCGTAATTGTGAACGAAACAGTGTAATAGAGCGTTTTTAGATACAAGTCCGAATGTTAGGTTAGGTTAAGATATGAACCGTCGTAAAACCGCATTAAACAATGTCAGTGAGATGCAGTGTTTTTCACCATTACAAGTCGGGAACTGCGATATCTAATGTGAAAGCACTTGCAACCGTTGTTAGGTTGGGTTAGGTTAGGTTAGGTTTGGTTAGGTTAGGTTAGGTTAGGTTAAGTTGGGTTCGGTTGGGTTAGGTTGGGTTAGGTTAGGTTAGGTTAGGTTACGTTAGGTTAGGTAAGGTTAGGTTAGGTTAGGTTAGGTTGGGTTGGGTTGGGTTGGGTTGGGTTGGGTTGGGTTAGGTTTGTTAGGTTAGGTTAGGTTAGGTTGGGTTGGGTTGGGTTGGGTTGGGTTAGGTTAGGTTTGTTAGGTTAGGTTAGGTTAGGTTGGGTTGGGTTGGGTTGGGTTAAGTTGTGTTGGGTTGGGTGGGGTTGGGTTGGGTGGGGTTGGGTTGGGTTGGGTTAGGTTAAGTTAGGTTAGGTTAGGTTAGGTTGGTTTGGGTTGGGTTGGGTTGAGTTAGGTTAGGTTAGGTTAGGTTAAGTTAGGTTAGGTTAGGTTAGGTTAGGTAAGGTTAGGTTAGGTTAGGTTAAGATGTGAACCGTCGTAAAACCGCATTAAACAATGTCACTTAGTGAGATGCAGTGTTTTTCACCATTACAAGTCGGGAACTGCGATATCTTATGTTAAATCGCATGAACCGTCGTAATGTTGTAGAAAGCATTGTAAAGTAGCGAGTAAAACGTTTTCTAACAATAGAAGTGCGAAGGTTATGTTAGGTTGAGTTAGTTTAGGCTAGGTAGCGTCGTGAAACCACCAAAAACGACGTCATCTAACGAGATAGTGTTGTTTTATTGTGACTACGAAACTGCGATAGGTGAAATATTGTGAAACGACACAAAACGGCATGAACTAGCCAGATACTGCGTGTTGTACCGTTACAAGTGCGAAACTGATATATTGTGATATTCTCGTTGAAGCGCATGCAAGCATCGTGAAACCTTAAAGAACGATGTCATTTAGCGAGATACAGCGTTCTGTACTGCAATAAGTTGCTGAAAAACTGTGAGGTTATGCAAATATCGTAATTGTGAACGAAACAGTGTAATAGAGCGTTTTTAGATACAAGTGCGAATGTTAGGTTAGGTTAGGATATGAACCGTCGTAAAACCGCATTAAACAATGTCACTTAGTGATATGCAGTGTTTTTTACCATTACAAGTCGGGAACTGCGATATCTAATATGAAAGTGCTTGCAACCGTCGTAATGTTGTAGAAAGCAATGTAAAGTAGCAAGTAAAACGTTTTCTAACGATAGAAGTGCGAAGGTTATGTTAGGTTGAGTTAGGTTAGGCTAGGTAGCGTCGTGAAACCACCAAAAACGACGTCATCTAACGAGATAGTGTTGTTTTATTGTGACTACGAAACTGCGATAGGTGAAATATTGTGAAAGGACACAAAACGGCATGAAATAGCCAGGTACTGCGTGTTGTACCGTTACAAGTGCGAAACTGCTATATTGTGATATTCTCGTTAAAGCGCATGCAAGCGTCGTGATACCTTAAAGAACGATGTCATTTAGGACGATACAGCGTTCTGTACTGAAATAAGTTGCTGAAAAACTGTGAGGTTATGCAAATATCGTAATTGTGAACGAAACAGTGTAATAGAGCGTTTTTAGATACAAGTGCGAATGTTAGGTTAGGTTAAGATATGAACCGTCGTAAAACCGCATTAAACAATGTCACTTAGTGAGATGCAGTGTTTTTCACCATTACAAGTCGGGAACTGCGATATCTTATGTTAAATCGCATGAACCGTCGTAATGTTGTAGAAAGCATTGTAAAGTAGCGAGTAAAACGTTTTCTAACGAGAGAAGTGCGAAGGTTACGTTAGGTTAAGTTATGTTAGTTTAAGCTAGGTAGCGTCGTGAAACCACCAAAAAAGGACGTCATCTAACGAAATAGTGTTGTTTTATTGCAGGTACGAAACTGCAATAGGTGAATTGTTGTGAAAGCACACAAAACGGCATGAACAAGTCAGATACTGCGTGTTGTACCGTTACAAGTGAGAAACTGCTATATTGTGATATTCTCGTTAAAGCGCATGCAAGCATCGTGTAACCTCAAAGAACGATGTCATTTAGCGAGATACAGCGTTCTGTACTGCAATAGGTTGGTAAAAAACTGTGAGGTTATGCAAATATCGTAATTGTGAACGAAACAGTGTAATAGAGCGTTTTTAGATACAAGTGCGAATGTTAGGTTAGGTTAAGATATGAACCGTCGTAAAACCGCATTAAACAATGTCACTTAGTGAGATGCAGTGTTTTTCACCATTACAAGTCGGGAACTGCGATATCCAATGTGAAAGCGCTTGCAACCGTCGTTAGGTTGGGTTAGGTTAGGTTAGGTTAGGTTAGGTTGGTTTGGGTTCGTTTAGGTTAGGTTGGGTTGGGTTGCGTTGGGTTGGGTTAGGTTGGGTTAGGTTAGGTTAGGTAAGGTTAGGTTACGTTAGGTTAGGTTAGGTTAGGTTACGTTAGGTTTGGTAAGGTTGGGTTAGGTTAGGTTAGGTTTGTTAGGTTAGGTTAGGTTAGGTTGGGTTGGGTTGGGTTGGGTTGGGTTAGGTTAGGTTTGTTAGGTTAGGTTAGGTTAGGTTGGGTTGGGTTGGGTTGGGTTAAGTTATGTTGGGTTGGGTGGGGTTGGGTTGGGTGGGGTTGGGTTGGGTTGGGTTAGGTTAAGTTAGGTTAGGTTAGGTTAGGTTGGTTTGGGTTGGGTTGGGTTGAGTTAGGTTAGGTTAGGTTAGGTTAAGTTAGGTTAGGTTAGGTTAGGTAAGGTTAGGTTAGGTTAGGTTAAGATGTGAACCGTCGTAAAACCGCATTAAACAATGTCACTTAGTGAGATGCAGTGTTTTTAACCATTACAAGTCGGGAACTGCGATATCTTATGTTAAATCGCATGAACCGTCGTAATGTTGTAGAAAGCATTGTAAAGTAGCGAGTAAAACGTTTTCTAACGATAGAAGTGCGAAGGTTATGTTAGGTTTAGTTAGTTTAGGCTAGGTAGCGTCGTGAAACCACCAAAAACGACGTCATCTAACGAGATAGTGTTGTTTTATTGTGACTACGAAACTGCGATAGGTGAAATATTGTGAAACGACACAAAACGGCATGAACTAGCCAGATACTGCGTGTTGTACCGTTACAAGTGCGAAACTGATATATTGTGATATTCTCGTTGAAGCGCATGCAAGCATCGTGAAACCTTAAAGAACGATGTCATTTAGCGAGATACAGCGTTCTGTACTGCAATAAGTTGCTGAAAAACTGTGAGGTTATGCAAATATCGTAATTGTGAACGAAACAGTGTAATAGAGCGTTTTTAGATACAAGTGCGAATGTTAGGTTAGGTTAGGATATGAACCGTCGTAAAACCGCATTAAACAATGTCACTTAGTGATATGCAGTGTTTTTTACCATTACAAGTCGGGAACTGCGATATCTAATATGAAAGTGCTTGCAACCGTCGTAATGTTGTAGAAAGCAATGTAAAGTAGCGAGTAAAACGTTTTCTAACGATAGAAGTGCGAAGGTTATGTTAGGTTGAGTTAGTTTAGGCTAGGTAGCGTCGTGAAACCACCAAAAACGACGTCATCTAACGAGATAGTGTTGTTTTATTGTGACTACGAAACTGCGATAGGTGAAATATTGTGAAAGGACACAAAACGGCATGAACTAGCCAGGTACTGCGTGTTGTACCGTTACAAGTGCGAAACTGCTATATTGTGATATTCTCGTTAAAGCGCATGCAAGCGTCGTGAAACCTTAAAGAACGATGTCATTTAGGACGATACAGCGTTCTGTACTGAAATAAGTTGCTGAAAAACTGTGAGGTTATGCAAATATCGTAATTGTGAACGAAACAGTGTAATAGAGCGTTTTTAGATACAAGTGCGAATGTTAGGTTAGGTTAAGATATGAACCGTCGTAAAACCGCATTAAACAATGTCAGTGAGATGCAGTGTTTTTCACCATTACAAGTCGGGAACTGCGGTATCTAATGTGAAAGCGCTTGAAACCGTTGTTAGGTTGGGTTAGGTTAGGTTAGGTTTGGTTAGGTTAGGTTAGGTTAGGTTAGGTTGGGTTGGGTTGGGTTAGGTTGGGTTAGGTTAGGTTAGGTTAGGTTAGGTTACGTTAGGTTAGGTAAGGTTAGGTTAGGTTAGGTTACGTTAGGTTTGGTAAGGTTGGGTTAGGTTAGGTTAGGTTTGTTAGGTTAGGTTAGGTTAGGTTGGGTTGGGTTGGGTTGGGTTGGGTTAGGTTAGGTTTGTTAGGTTAGGTTAGGTTAGGTTGGGTTGGGTTGGGTTGGGTTAAGTTAGGTTGGGTTGGGTGGGGTTGGGTTGGGTGGGGTTGGGTTGGGTTGGGTTAGGTTAAGTTAGGTTAGGTTAGGTTAGGTTGGTTTGGGTTGGGTTGGGTTGAGTTAGGTTAGGTTAGGTTAGGTTAAGTTAGGTTAGGTTAGGTTAGGTTAGGTAAGGTTAGGTTAGGTTAGGTTAAGATGTGAACCGTCGTAAAACCGCATTAAACAATGTCACTTAGTGAGATGCAGTGTTTTTCACCATTACAAGTCGGGAACTGCGATATCTTATGGTAAATCGCATGAACCGTCGTAATGTTGTAGAAAGCATTGTAAAGTAGCGAGTAAAACGTTTTCTAACAATAGAAGTGCGAAGGTTATGTTAGGTTGAGTTAGTTTAAGCTAGGTAGCGTCGTGAAACCACCAAAAACGACGTCATCTAACGATATAGTGTTGTTTTAATGTGACTACGAAACTGCGATAGGTGAAATATTGTGAAAGGACACAAAACGGCATGAACTAGCCAGGTACTGCGTGTTGTACCGTTACAAGTGCGAAACTGCTATATTGTGATATTCTCGTTAAAGCGCATGCAAGCGTCGTGAAACCTTAAAGAACGATGTCATTTAGGACGATACAGCGTTCTGTACTGAAATAAGTTGCTGAAAAACTGTGAGGTTATGCAAATATCGTAATTGTGAACGAAACAGTGTAATAGAGCGTTTTTAGATACAAGTGCGAATGTTAGGTTAGGTTAGGATATGAACCGTCGTAAAACCGCATTAAACAATGTCACTTAGTGATATGCAGTGTTTTTTACCATTACAAGTCGGGAACTGCGATATCTAATATGAAAGTGCTTGCAACCGTCGTAATGTTGTAGAAAGCAATGTAAAGTAGCGAGTAAAACGTTTTCTAACGATAGAAGTGCGAAGGTTATGTTAGGTTGAGTTAGTTTAGGCTAGGTAGCGTCGTGAAACCACCAAAAACGACGTCATCTAACGAGATAGTGTTGTTTTATTGTGACTACGAAACTGCGATAGGTGAAATATTGTGAAAGGACACAAAACGGCATGAACTAGCCAGGTACTGCGTGTTGTACCGTTACAAGTGCGAAACTGCTATATTGTGATATTCTCGTTAAAGCGCATGCAAGCGTCGTGAAACCTTAAAGAACGATGTCATTTAGGACGATACAGCGTTCTGTACTGAAATAAGTTGCTGAAAAACTGTGAGGTTATGCAAATATCGTAATTGTGAACGAAACAGTGTAATAGAGCGTTTTAAGATACAAGTGCGAATGTTAGGTTAGGTTAAGATATGAACCGTCGTAAAACCGCATTAAACAATGTCAGTGAGATGCAGTGTTTTTCACCATTACAAGTCGGGAACTGCGATATCCAATGTGAAAGCGCTTGCAACCGTCGTTAGGTTGGGTTAGGTTAGGTTAGGTTAGGTTAGGTTAGGTTGGTTTGGGTTCGTTTAGGTTAGGTTGGGTTGGGTTGCGTTGGGTTGGGTTAGGTTGGGTTAGGTTAGGTTAGGTTAGGTTACGTTAGGTTAGGTTAGGTTAGGTTACGTTAGGTTTGGTAAGGTTGGGTTAGGTTAGGTTAGGTTTGTTAGGTTAGGTTAGGTTAGGTTAGGTTGGGTTGGGTTGGGTTGGGTTGGGTTGGGTTGGGTTGGGTTAGGTTAGGTTTGTTAGGTTAGGTTAGGTTAGGTTGGGTTGGGTTGGGTTGGGTTAAGTTAGGTTGGGTTGGGTGGGGTTGGGTTGGGTGGGGTTGGGTTGGGTTGGGTTAGGTTAAGTTAGGTTAGGTTAGGTTAGGTTGGTTTGGGTTGGGTTGGGTTGAGTTAGGTTAGGTTAGGTTAGGTTAAGTTAGGTTAGGTTAGGTTAGGTAAGGTTAGGTTAGGTTAGGTTAAGATGTGAACCGTCGTAAAACCGCATTAAACAATGTCACTTAGTGAGATGCAGTGTTTTTCACCATTACAAGTCGGGAACTGCGATATCTTATGTTAAATCGCATGAACCGTCGTAATGTTGTAGAAAGCATTGTAAAGTAGCGAGTAAAACGTTTTCTAACGATAGAAGTGCGAAGGTTATGTTAGGTTGAGTTAGTTTAGGCTAGGTAGCGTCGTGAAACCACCAAAAACGACGTCATCTAACGAGATAGTGTTGTTTTATTGTGACTACGAAACTGCGATAGGTGAAATATTGTGAAACGACACAAAACGGCATGAACTAGCCAGATACTGCGTGTTGTACCGTTACAAGTGCGAAACTGATATATTGTGATATTCTCGTTGAAGCGCATGCAAGCATCGTGAAACCTTAAAGAACGATGTCATTTAGCGAGATACAGCGTTCTGTACTGCAATAAGTTGCTGAAAAACTGTGAGGTTATGCAAATATCGTAATTGTGAACGAAACAGTGTAATAGAGCGTTTTTAGATACAAGTGCGAATGTTAGGTTAGGTTAGGATATGAACCGTCGTAAAACCGCATTAAACAATGTCACTTAGTGATATGCAGTGTTTTTTACCATTACAAGTCGGGAACTGCGATATCTAATATGAAAGTGCTTGCAACCGTCGTAATGTTGTAGAAAGCAATGTAAAGTAGCGAGTAAAACGTTTTCTAACGATAGAAGTGCGAAGGTTATGTTAGGTTGAGTTAGTTTAGGCTAGGTAGCGTCGTGAAACCACCAAAAACGACGCCATCTAACGAGATAGTGTTGTTTTATTGTGACTACGAAACTGCGATAGGTGAAATATTGTGAAAGGACACAAAACGGCATGAACTAGCCAGGTACTGCGTGTTGTACCGTTACAAGTGCGAAACTGCTATATTGTGATATTCTCGTTAAAGCGCATGCAAGCGTCGTGAAACCTTAAAGAACGATGTCATTTAGGACGATACAGCGTTCTGTACTGAAATAAGTTGCTGAAAAACTGTGAGGTTATGCAAATATCGTAATTGTGAACGAAACAGTGTAATAGAGCGTTTTTAGATACAAGTGCGAATGTTAGGTTAGGTTAAGATATGAACCGTCGTAAAACCGCATTAAACAATGTCAGTGAGATGCAGTGTTTTTCACCATTACAAGTCGGGAACTGCGATATCTAATGTGAAAGCGCTTGCAACCGTTGTTAGGTTGGGTTAGGTTAGGTTAGGTTTGATTAGGTTAGGTTAGGTTAGGTTGGGTTGGGTTGGGTTAGGTTGGGTTAGGTTAGGTTAGGTTAGGTTACGTTAGGTTAGGTAAGGTTAGGTTAGGTTAGGTTAGGTTGGGTTGGGTTGGGTTGGGTTGGGTTGGGTTAGGTTAGGTTAGGTTAGGTTAGGTTAGGTAAGGTTAGGTTAGGTTAGGTTAGGTTAGGTTTGGTTAGGTTAGGTTAGGTTAGGTTAGGTTGGGTTGGGTTGGGTTGGGTTAGGTTAGCATAGGTTAAGTTAGGTTAGGTTAGGTTAGGTTAGGTTGGGTAGGGTTAGGTTAGGTTAGGTTAGGTTGGGTTAGGTTAAATTAGGTTGGGTTGGGTTGGGTTTGGTTAGGTTAGGTTAGGTGATTTTAGGTTAGTTTAGGTTAGGTTGGGTTGGGTTGGGTTAGGTTAGGTTAGGTTAGGTTGGGTTGGGTGGGGTTGGGTTGGGTTGGGTTAGGTTAGGTTAGGTTAGGTTAAGTTATGTTAGGTTAGGTTAGGTGAGGTTAGGTAAGGTTAGGTTAGGTTAGGTTAGGTTAAGATATGAACCGTCGTAAAACCGCAATAAACAATGTCACTTAGTGAGATGCAGTGTTTTTCACCATTACAAGTCGGGAACTGCAATATCTTATGTTAAATCGCATGAAACCGTCGTAATGTTGCAGAAAGCATTGTAAAGTAGCGAGTAAAACGTTTTCTAACGATAGAAGTGCGAAGGTTATGTTAGGTTAGGTTAGGTAGCGTCGTGAAACCATCAAAAACGACGTCATCTAACGAGATAGTGTTGTTTTATTGTGACTACGAAACTGCGATAGGTGAAATATTGTGAAAGGACACAAAACGGCATGAACTAGCCAGGTACTGCGTGTTGTACCGTTACAACTGCGAAACTGATATATTGTATATTCTCGTTAAAGCGCATGCAAGCATCGTGAAACCTTAAAGAACGATGTCATTTAGCGAGATACAGCGTTCTGTACTGCAATACGTTGCTGAAAAACTGTGAGGTTATGCAAATATCGTAATTGTGAACGAAACAGTGTAATAGAGCGTTTTTAGATACAAGTGCGAATGTTGGGTTAGGTTAAGATATGAACCGTCGTAAAACCGCAATAAACAATGTCACTTAGTGAGATGCAGTGTTTTTTACCATTACAATTCTGGAACTGCGATATCTATTGTGAAAGCGCTTGCAACCGTCGTCAGGTTGGGTTAGGTAGGTTAGGTTAGGTTAGGTTGGTTTGGGTTGGATTAGGTTAGGTTGGGTTGGGTTGGGTTGGGTTAGGTTGGGTTAGGTTAGGTTAGGTTAGGTTACGTTAGGTTATGTTAGGTTAGGGTAGGTAAGGTTTGGTTAGGTTAGGTTAGGTTAGGTTGGGTTGGGTTGGGTTAGGTTGGGTTGGGTTGGGTTGGGTTAGGTTAGGTTAGGTTGGGTTAGGTTAGGTTAGGTTAGGTTAGGTTGGGTTGGGTGGGGTTGGGTTGGGTTTGGTTGGGTTAGGTTAGGTTAGGTAGGATAGGTTGGGTGTCATTGGGTTGGGTTGGGTTAGGTTAGGTTAGGTTAGGTTAAGTTAGGTTACGTTAGGTTAGGTTAGGTTAGGTTAGGTTAAAATATGAACGGTCGTAAAACCGCATTAAACAATGTCACTTAGTGAGATGCAGTGTTTTTCACCATTACAAGGCGGGAACTGCGATATCTTATGTTAAATCGCATGAACCGTCGTAATGTTGTAGAAAGCATTGTAAAGTAGCGAGTAAATGTTTTCTAACGATAGAAGTGCGAAGGTTATGTTAGGTTGAGTTAGTTTAAGCGAGGTAGCGTCGTGAAACCACCAAAAAAGACGTCATCTAACGAGTTAGTGTTGTTTTATTGTGACTACGAAACTGCGATAGGTGAAATAATGTGAAAGGACACAAAACGGCATGAACTAGCCAGGTACTGCGTGTTGTACCGTTACAAGCGCGAAACTGCTATGTTTTGATATTCTCGTTAAAGCGCAGGCAAGCATCGTGAAACCTTAAAGAATGATGTCATTTAGCAAGATACAGCGTTCTGCACTGTAATAAGTTGGTGAAAAACTGTGAGGTTATGCAAATATCGTAATTGTGAACTAAACAGTGTAATAGAGCGTTTTTAGATACAAGTGCAAATGTTAGGTTTGGTTAAGAAATGAACCGTCGTAAAACCGCATTGAACAACGTTACTTAGTGAGATGCAGTTTTTCACCATTACAAGTCGGGAACTGCGATATCTAATGTGAAAGCGCTTGCAACCGTCGTTACGTTGGGTTAGGTTAGGTTAGGTTAGGTTAGTTTGGGTTGGATTAGGTTAGGTTGGGTTGCGTTGGGTTGGGTTAGGTTGGGTTAGGTTAGGTTAGGTTAGGTTAGGTTAGGTTAGGTAAGGTTAGGTTAGGTTAGGCTAGGTTAGATTAGGTTTGGTTAGATTAGGTTAGGTTAGGTTGGGTTGGGTTGGGTTGGGTAGGGTTAGGTTAGCTTAGGTTAGGTTAGGTTGGGTTAGGTTAGGTTAGGTTAGGTTAGGTTAGGTTGGGTTGGGTTGGGTTGGGTTAGATTAGGTTAGGTTAGGTAATTTTAGGTTAGTTTAGTTTAGGTTGGGTTGGGTTGTGTTAGGTCAGGTTAGGTTGGGTTGGGTGGGGTTGGGTTGGGTTGGGTTAGGTTAAGTTAGGTTAGGTTAGGTTGGTTTGGGTTGGGTTGGGTTGAGTTAGGTTAGGTTAGGTTAGGTTAGGTTAAGTTAGGTTAGGTTAGGTTAGGTTAGGTAAGGTTAGGTTAGGTTAGGTTAGGTTAAGATGTGAACAGTCGTAAAACCGCATTAAACAATGTCACTTAGTGAGATGCAGTGTTTTTCACCATTACAAGTCGGGAACTGCGATATCCAATGTGAAAGCGCTTGCAACCGTCGTTAGGTTGGGTTAGGTTAGGTTAGGTTAGGTTAGGTTGGTTTGGGTTCGTTTAGGTTAGGTTGGGTTGGGTTGCGTTGGGTTGGGTTAGCTTAGGTTAGGTTAGGTTACGTTAGGTTAGGTTAGGTTAGGTTACGTTAGGTTTGGTTAGGTTAGGTTAGGTTAGGTTTGTTAGGTTAGGTTAGGTTAGGTTAGGTTGGGTTGGGTTAGGTTAGCTTTGTTAGGTTAGGTTAGGTTAGGTTGGGTTGGGTTGGGTTGGGTTAAGTTAGGTTGGGTTGGGTGGGGTTGGGTTGGGTTGGGTTGGGTTAGGTTAAGTTAGGTTAGGTTAGGTTGGTTTGGGTTGGGTTGGGTTGAGTTAGGTTAGGTTAGGTTAGGTTAAGTTAGGTTAGGTTAGGTTAGGTTAGGTAAGGTTAGGTTAGGTTAGGTTAGGTTAAGATGTGAACCGTCATAAACCGCATTAAACAATGCCACATAGTGAGATGCAGTGTTTTTCACCATTACAAGTCGGGAACTGCGATATCTTATGTTAAATCGCATGAACCGTCGTAATGTTGTAGAAAGCATTGTAAAGTAGCGAGTAAAACGTTTTCTAACGATAGAAGTGCGAATGTTATGTTAGGTTGAGTTAGTTTAGGCTAGGTAGCGTCGTGAAACCACCAAAAACGACGTCATCTAACGAGATAGTGTTGTTTTATTGTGACTACGAAACTGCGATAGGTGAAATATTGTGAAAGGACACAAAACGGCATGAACTAGCCAGGTACTGCGTGTTGTACCGTTACAAGTGAGAAACTGCTATATTGTGATATTCTCGTTAAAGCGCATGCAAGCATCGTGTAACCTCAAAGAACGATGTCATTTAGCGAGATACAGCGTTCTGTACTGCAATAGGTTGGTAAAAAACTGTGAGGTTATGCAAATATCGTAATTGTGAACGAAACAGTGTAATAGAGCGTTTTTAGAAACAAGTGCGAATGTTAGGTTAGGTTAAGATATGAACCGTCGTAAAACCGCATTAAACAATGTCACTTAGTGAGATGCAGTGTTTTTCACCATTACAAGTCGGGAACTGCGATATCCAATGTGAAAGCGCTTGCAACCGTCGTTAGGTTGGGTTAGGTTAGGTTAGGTTAGGTTAGGTTGGTTTGGGTTCGTTTAGGTTAGGTTGGGTTGGGTTGCGTTGGGTTGGGTTAGGTTGGGTTAGGTTAGGTTAGGTTAGGTTAGGTTACGTTAGGTTAGGTTAGGTTAGGTTACGTTAGGTTTGGTAAGGTTGGGTTAGGTTAGGTTAGGTTTGTTAGGTTAGGTTAGGTTAGGTTGGGTTGGGTTGGGTTGGGTTGGGTTAGGTTAGGTTTGTTAGGTTAGGTTAGGTTAGGTTGGGTTGGGTTGGGTTGGGTTAAGTTAGGTTGGGTTGGGTGGGGTTGGGTTGGGTGGGGTTGGGTTGGGTTGGGTTAGGTTAAGTTAGGTTAGGTTAGGTTAGGTTGGTTTGGGATGGGTTGGGTTGAGTTAGGTTAGGTTAGGTTAGGTTAAGTTAGGTTAGGTTAGGTTAGGTTAGGTAAGGTTAGGTTAAGATGTGAACCGTCGTAAAACCGCATTAAACAATGTCACTTAGTGAGATGCAGTGTTTTTCACCATTACAAGTCGGGAACTGCGATATCTTATGTTAAATCGCATGAACCGTCGTAATGTTGTAGAAAGCATTGTAAAGTAGCGAGTAAAACGTTTTCTAACGATAGAAGTGCGAAGGTTATGTTAGGTTGAGTTAGTTTAGGCTAGGTAGCGTCGTGAAACCACCAAAAATGACGTCATCTAACGAGATAGTGTTGTTTTATTGTGACTACGAAACTGTGATAGGTGAAATATTGTGAAACGACACAAAACGGCATGAACTAGCCAGATACTGCGTGTTGTACCGTTACAAGTGCGAAACTGATATATTGTGATATTCTCGTTGAAGCGCATGCAAGCATCGTGAAACCTTAAAGAACGATGTCATTTAGCGAGATACAGCGTTCTGTACTGCAATAAGTTGCTGAAAAACTGTGAGGTTATGCAAATATCGTAATTGTGAACGAAACAGTGTAATAGAGCGTTTTTGGATACAAGTGCGAATGTTAGGTTAGGTTAAGATATGAACCGTCGTAAAACCGCAATAAACAATGTCACTTAGTGAGATGCAGTGTTTTTTACCATTACAATTCTGGAACTGCGATATCTATTGTGAAAGCGCTTGCAACCGTCGTCAGGTTGGGTTAGGTAGGTTAGGTTAGGTTGGTTTGGGTTGGATTAGGTTAGGTTGGGTTGGGTTGGGTTGGGTTAGGTTGGGTTAGGTTAGGTTAGGTTAGGTTACGTTAGGTTATGTTAGGTTAGGTTAGGTAAGGTTTGGTTAGGTTAGGTTAGGTTAGGTTGGGTTGGGTTGGGTTAGGTTGGGTTGGGTTGGGTTGGGTTAGGTTAGGTTAGGTTGGGTTAGGTTAGGTTAGGTTAGGTTAGGTTGGGTTGGGTGGGGTTGGGTTGGGTTTGGTTGGGTTAGGTTAGGTTAGGTAGGATAGGTTGGGTGTCATTGGGTTGGGTTGGGTTAGGTTAGGTTAGGTTAGGTTAAGTTAGGTTACGTTAGGTTAGGTTAGGTTAGGTTAAAATATGAACGGTCGTAAAACCGCATTAAACAATGTCACTTAGTGAGATGCAGTGTTTTTCACCATTACAAGGCGGGAACTGCGATATCTTATGTTAAATCGCATGAACCGTCGTAATGTTGTAGAAAGCATTGTAAAGTAGCGAGTAAATGTTTTCTAACGATAGAAGTGCGAAGGTTATGTTAGGTTGAGTTAGTTTAAGCGAGGTAGCGTCGTGAAACCACCAAAAAAGACGTCATCTAACGAGATAGTTTTGTTTAATTGTGACTACGAAACTGCGATAGGTGAAATAATGTGAAAGGACACAAAACGGCATGAACTAGCCAGGTACTGCGTGTTGTACCGTTACAAGCGCGAAACTGCTATGTTTTGATATTCTCGTTAAAGCGCAGGCAAGCATCGTGAAACCTTAAAGAATGATGTCATTTAGCAAGATACAGCGTTCTGCACTGTAATAAGTTGGTGAAAAACTGTGAGGTTATGCAAATATCGTAATTGTGAACGAAACAGTGTATAAGAGCGTTTTAGATACAAGTGCGAATGTTAGGTTAGGTTAAGATATGAACCGTCGTAAAACCACATTAAACAATGTCACTTAGTGAGATGCAGTGTTTTTCACCATTACAAGTCGGGAACTGCGATATCTAATGTGAAAGCGCTTGCAACCGTCGTTACGTTGGGTTAGGTTAGGTTAGGTTAGGTTAGTTTGGGTTGGATTAGGTTAGGTTGGGTTGCGTTGGGTTGGGTTAGGTTGGGTTAGGTTAGGTTAGGTTAGGTTAGGTTAGGTTAGGTAAGGTTAGGTTAGGTTAGGCTAGGTTAGATTAGGTTTGGTTAGGTTAGGTTAGGTTAGGTTGGGTTGGGTTGGGTTGGGTAGGGTTAGGTTAGGTTAGGTTAGGTTAGGTTAGGTTAGGTTGGGTTGGGTTGGGTTGGGTTAGATTAGGTTAGGTTAGGTAATTTTAGGTTAGTTTAGTTTAGGTTGGGTTGGGTTGTGTTAGGTCAGGTTAGGTTGGGTTGGGTGGGGTTGGGTTGGGTTGGGTTAGGTTAAGTTAGGTTAGGTTAGGTTGGTTTGGGTTGGGTTGGGTTGAGTTAGGTTAGGTTAGGTTAGGTTAGGTTAAGTTAGGTTAGGTTAGGTTAGGTTAGGTAAGGTTAGGTTAGGTTAGGTTAGGTTAAGATGTGAACCGTCGTAAAACCGCATTAAACAATGTCACTTAGTGAGATGCAGTGTTTTTCACCATTACAAGTCGGGAACTGCGATATCCAATGTGAAAGCGCTTGCAACCGTCGTTAGGTTGGGTTAGGTTAGGTTAGGTTAGGTTAGGTTGGTTTGGGTTCGTTTAGGTTAGGTTGGGTTGGGTTGCGTTGGGTTGGGTTAGGTTAGGTTAGGTTAGGTTACGTTAGGTTAGGTTAGGTTAGGTTACGTTAGGTTTGGTTAGGTTAGGTTAGGTTAGGTTTGTTAGGTTAGGTTAGGTTAGGTTGGGTTGGGTTAGGTTAGCTTTGTTAGGTTAGGTTAGGTTAGGTTGGGTTGGGTTGGGTTGGGTTAAGTTAGGTTGGGTTGGGTGGGGTTGGGTTGGGTTGGGTTGGGTTAGGTTAAGTTAGGTTAGTTTAGGTTGGTTTGGGTTGGGTTGGGTTGAGTTAGGTTAGGTTAGGTTAGGTTAAGTTAGGTTAGGTTAGGTTAGGTAAGGTTAGGTTAGGTTAGGTTAGGTTAAGATGTGAACCGTCATAAACCGCATTAAACAATGCCACTTAGTGAGATGCAGTGTTTTTCACCATTACAAGTCGGGAACTGCGATATCTTATGTTAAATCGCATGAACCGTCGTAATGTTGTAGAAAGCATTGTAAAGTAGCGAGTAAAACGTTTTCTAACGATAGAAGTGCGAAGGTTATGTTAGGTTGAGTTAGTTTAGGCTAGGTAGCGTCGTGAAACCACCAAAAACGACGTCATCTAACGAGATAGTGTTGTTTTATTGTGACTACGAAACTGCGATAGGTGAAATATTGTGAAAGGACACAAAACGGCATGAACTAGCCAGGTACTGCGTGTTGTACCGTTACAAGTGAGAAACTGCTATATTGTGATATTCTCGTTAAAGCGCATGCAAGCATCGTGTAACCTCAAAGAACGATGTCATTTAGCGAGATACAGCGTTCTGTACTGCAATAGGTTGGTAAAAAACTGTGAGGTTATGCAAATATCGTAATTGTGAACGAAACAGTGTAATAGAGCGTTTTTAGAAACAAGTGCGAATGTTAGGTTAGGTTAAGATATGAACCGTCGTAAAACCGCATTAAACAATGTCACTTAGTGAGATGCAGTGTTTTTCACCATTACAAGTCGGGAACTGCGATATCCAATGTGAAAGCGCTTGCAACCGTCGTTAGGTTGGGTTAGGTTAGGTTAGGTTAGGTTAGGTTGGTTTGGGTTCGTTTAGGTTAGGTTGGGTTGGGTTGCGTTGGGTTGGGTTAGGTTGGGTTAGGTTAGGTTAGGTTAGGTTAGGTTACGTTAGGTTAGGTTAGGTTAGGTTACGTTAGGTTTGGTAAGGTTGGGTTAGGTTAGGTTAGGTTTGTTAGGTTAGGTTAGGTTAGGTTGGGTTGGGTTGGGTTGGGTTGGGTTAGGTTAGGTTTGTTAGGTTAGGTTAGGTTAGGTTGGGTTGGGTTGGGTTGGGTTAAGTTAGGTTGGGTTGGGTGGGGTTGGGTTGGGTGGGGTTGGGTTGGGTTGGGTTAGGTTAAGTTAGGTTAGGTTAGGTTAGGTTGGTTTGGGATGGGTTGGGTTGAGTTAGGTTAGGTTAGGTTAGGTTAAGTTAGGTTAGGTTAGGTTAGGTTAGGTAAGGTTAGGTTAGGTTAGGTTAAGATGTGAACCGTCGTAAAACCGCATTAAACAATGTCACTTAGTGAGATGCAGTGTTTTTCACCATTACAAGTCGGGAACTGCGATATCTTATGTTAAATCGCATGAACCGTCGTAATGTTGTAGAAAGCATTGTAAAGTAGCGAGTAAAACGTTTTCTAACGATAGAAGTGCGAAGGTTATGTTAGGTTGAGTTAGTTTAGGCTAGGTAGCGTCGTGAAACCACCAAAAATGACGTCATCTAACGAGATAGTGTTGTTTTATTGTGACTACGAAACTGTGATAGGTGAAATATTGTGAAACGACACAAAACGGCATGAACTAGCCAGATACTGCGTGTTGTACCGTTACAAGTGCGAAACTGATATATTGTGATATTCTCGTTGAAGCGCATGCAAGCATCGTGAAACCTTAAAGAACGATGTCATTTAGCGAGATACAGCGTTCTGTACTGCAATAAGTTGCTGAAAAACTGTGAGGTTATGCAAATATCGTAATTGTGAACGAAACAGTGTAATAGAGCGTTTTTGGATACAAGTGCGAATGTTAGGTTAGGTTAAGATATGAACCGTCGTAAAACCGCAATAAACAATGTCACTTAGTGAGATGCAGTGTTTTTTACCATTACAATTCTGGAACTGCGATATCTATTGTGAAAGCGCTTGCAACCGTCGTCAGGTTGGGTTAGGTAGGTTAGGTTAGGTTGGTTTGGGTTGGATTAGGTTAGGTTGGGTTGGGTTGGGTTGGGTTAGGTTGGGTTAGGTTAGGTTAGGTTAGGTTACGTTAGGTTATGTTAGGTTAGGTTAGGTAAGGTTTGGTTAGGTTAGGTTAGGTTAGGTTAGGTTGGGTTGGGTTGGGTTAGGTTGGGTTGGGTTGGGTTGGGTTAGGTTAGGTTAGGTTGGGTTAGGTTAGGTTAGGTTAGGTTAGGTTGGGTTGGGTGGGGTTGGGTTGGGTTTGGTTGGGTTAGGTTAGGTTAGGTAGGATAGGTTGGGTGTCATTGGGTTGGGTTGGGTTAGGTTAGGTTAGGTTAGGTTAAGTTAGGTTACGTTAGGTTAGGTTAGGTTAGGTTAAAATATGAACGGTCGTAAAACCGCATTAAACAATGTCACTTAGTGAGATGCAGTGTTTTTCACCATTACAAGGCGGGAACTGCGATATCTTATGTTAAATCGCATGAACCGTCGTAATGTTGTAGAAAGCATTGTAAAGTAGCGAGTAAATGTTTTCTAACGATAGAAGTGCGAAGGTTATGTTAGGTTGAGTTAGTTTAAGCGAGGTAGCGTCGTGAAACCACCAAAAAAGACGTCATCTAACGAGATAGTTTTGTTTAATTGTGACTACGAAACTGCGATAGGTGAAATAATGTGAAAGGACACAAAACGGCATGAACTAGCCAGGTACTGCGTGTTGTACCGTTACAAGCGCGAAACTGCTATGTTTTGATATTCTCGTTAAAGCGCAGGCAAGCATCGTGAAACCTTAAAGAATGATGTCATTTAGCAAGATACAGCGTTCTGCACTGTAATAAGTTGGTGAAAAACTGTGAGGTTATGCAAATATCGTAATTGTGAACGAAACAGTGTATAAGAGCGTTTTAGATACAAGTGCGAATGTTAGGTTAGGTTAAGATATGAACCGTCGTAAAACCACATTAAACAATGTCACTTAGTGAGATGCAGTGTTTTTCACCATTACAAGTCGGGAACTGCGATATCTAATGTGAAAGCGCTTGCAACCGTCGTTACGTTGGGTTAGGTTAGGTTAGGTTAGGTTAGTTTGGGTTGGATTAGGTTAGGTTGGGTTGCGTTGGGTTGGGTTAGGTTGGGTTAGGTTAGGTTAGGTTAGGTTAGGTTAGGTTAGGTAAGGTTAGGTTAGGTTAGGCTAGGTTAGATTAGGTTTGGTTAGGTTAGGTTAGGTTAGGTTGGGTTGGGTTGGGTTGGGTAGGGTTAGGTTAGGTTAGGTTAGGTTAGGTTAGGTTAGGTTAGGTTGGGTTGGGTTGGGTTGGGTTAGATTAGGTTAGGTTAGGTAATTTTAGGTTAGTTTAGTTTAGGTTGGGTTGGGTTGTGTTAGGTCAGGTTAGGTTGGGTTGGGTGGGGTTGGGTTGGGTTGGGTTAGGTTAAGTTAGGTTAGGTTAGGTTGGTTTGGGTTGGGTTGGGTTGAGTTAGGTTAGGTTAGGTTAGGTTAGGTTAAGTTAGGTTAGGTTAGGTTAGGTTAGGTAAGGTTAGGTTAGGTTAGGTTAGGTTAAGATGTGAACCGTCGTAAAACCGCATTAAACAATGTCACTTAGTGAGATGCAGTGTTTTTCACCATTACAAGTCGGGAACTGCGATATCCAATGTGAAAGCGCTTGCAACCGTCGTTAGGTTGGGTTAGGTTAGGTTAGGTTAGGTTAGGTTGGTTTGGGTTCGTTTAGGTTAGGTTGGGTTGGGTTGCGTTGGGTTGGGTTAGGTTAGGTTAGGTTAGGTTACGTTAGGTTAGGTTAGGTTAGGTTACGTTAGGTTTGGTTAGGTTAGGTTAGGTTAGGTTTGTTAGGTTAGGTTAGGTTAGGTTAGGTTGGGTTGGGTTAGGTTAGCTTTGTTAGGTTAGGTTAGGTTAGGTTGGGTTGGGTTGGGTTGGGTTAAGTTAGGTTGGGTTGGGTGGGGTTGGGTTGGGTTGGGTTGGGTTAGGTTAAGTTAGGTTAGTTTAGGTTGGTTTGGGTTGGGTTGGGTTGAGTTAGGTTAGGTTAGGTTAGGTTAAGTTAGGTTAGGTTAGGTTAGGTAAGGTTAGGTTAGGTTAGGTTAGGTTAAGATGTGAACCGTCATAAACCGCATTAAACAATGCCACTTAGTGAGATGCAGTGTTTTTCACCATTACAAGTCGGGAACTGCGATATCTTATGTTAAATCGCATGAACCGTCGTAATGTTGTAGAAAGCATTGTAAAGTAGCGAGTAAAACGTTTTCTAACGATAGAAGTGCGAAGGTTATGTTAGGTTGAGTTAGTTTAGGCTAGGTAGCGTCGTGAAACCACCAAAAACGACGTCATCTAACGAGATAGTGTTGTTTTATTGTGACTACGAAACTGCGATAGGTGAAATATTGTGAAAGGACACAAAACGGCATGAACTAGCCAGGTACTGCGTGTTGTACCGTTACAAGTGAGAAACTGCTATATTGTGATATTCTCGTTAAAGCGCATGCAAGCATCGTGTAACCTCAAAGAACGATGTCATTTAGCGAGATACAGCGTTCTGTACTGCAATAGGTTGGTAAAAAACTGTGAGGTTATGCAAATATCGTAATTGTGAACGAAACAGTGTAATAGAGCGTTTTTAGAAACAAGTGCGAATGTTAGGTTAGGTTAAGATATGAACCGTCGTAAAACCGCAATAAACAATGTCACTTAGTGAGATGCAGTGTTTTTCACCATTACAAGTCGGGAACTGCGATATCCAATGTGAAAGCGCTTGCAACCGTCGTTAGGTTGGGTTAGGTTAGGTTAGGTTAGGTTAGGTTAGGTTGGTTTGGGTTCGTTTAGGTTAGGTTGGGTTGGGTTGCGTTGGGTTGGGTTAGGTTGGGTTAGGTTAGGTTAGGTTAGGTTAGGTTACGTTAGGTTAGGTTAGGTTAGGTTACGTTAGGTTTGGTAAGGTTGGGTTAGGTTAGGTTAGGTTTGTTAGGTTAGGTTAGGTTAGGTTGGGTTGGGTTGGGTTGGGTTGGGTTAGGTTAGGTTTGTTAGGTTAGGTTAGGTTAGGTTGGGTTGGGTTGGGTTGGGTTAAGTTAGGTTGGGTTGGGTGGGGTTGGGTTGGGTGGGGTTGGGTTGGGTTGGGTTAGGTTAAGTTAGGTTAGGTTAGGTTAGGTTGGTTTGGGATGGGTTGGGTTGAGTTAGGTTAGGTTAGGTTAGGTTAAGTTAGGTTAGGTTAGGTTAGGTTAGGTAAGGTTAGGTTAGGTTAGGTTAAGATGTGAACCGTCGTAAAACCGCATTAAACAATGTCACTTAGTGAGATGCAGTGTTTTTCACCATTACAAGTCGGGAACTGCGATATCTTATGTTAAATCGCATGAACCGTCGTAATGTTGTAGAAAGCATTGTAAAGTAGCGAGTAAAACGTTTTCTAACGATAGAAGTGCGAAGGTTATGTTAGGTTGAGTTAGTTTAGGCTAGGTAGCGTCGTGAAACCACCAAAAACGACGTCATCTAACGAGATAGTGTTGTTTTATTGTGACTACGAAACTGCGATAGGTGAAATATTGTGAAACGACACAAAACGGCATGAACTAGCCAGATACTGCGTGTTGTACCGTTACAAGTGCGAAACTGATATATTGTGATATTCTCGTTGAAGCGCATGCAAGCATCGTGAAACCTTAAAGAACGATGTCATTTAGCGAGATACAGCGTTCTGTACTGCAATAAGTTGCTGAAAAACTGTGAGGTTATGCAAATATCGTAATTGTGAACGAAACAGTGTAATAGAGCGTTTTTGGATACAAGTGCGAATGTTAGGTTAGGTTAGGATATGAACCGTCGTAAAACCGCATTAAACAATGTCACTTAGTGATATGCAGTGTTTTTTACCATTACAAGTCGGGAACTGCGATATCTAATATGAAAGTGCTTGCAACCGTCGTAATGTTGTAGAAAGCAATGTAAAGTAGCGAGTAAAACGTTTTCTAACGATAGAAGTGCGAAGGTTATGTTAGGTTGAGTTAGTTTAAGCTAGGTAGCGTCGTGAAACCACCAAAAACGACGTCATCTAACGATATAGTGTTGTTTTAATGTGACTACGAAACTGCGATAGGTGAAATATTGTGAAAGGACACAAAACGGCATGAACTAGCCAGGTACTGCGTGTTGTACCGTTACAAGTGCGAAACTGCTATATTGTGATATTCTCGTTAAAGCGCATGCAAGCGTCGTGAAACCTTAAAGAACGATGTCATTTAGGACGATACAGCGTTCTGTACTGAAATAAGTTGCTGAAAAACTGTGAGGTTATGCAAATATCGTAATTGTGAACGAAACAGTGTAATAGAGCGTTTTTAGATACAAGTGCGAATGTTAGGTTAGGTTAAGATATGAACCGTCGTAAAACCGCATTAAACAAAGTCAGTGAGATGCAGTGTTTTTCACCATTACAAGTCGGGAACTGCGATATCTAATGTGAAAGCGCTTGCAACCGTTGTTAGGTTGGGTTAGGTTAGGTTAGGTTTGGTTAGGTTAGGTTAGGTTAGGTTGGGTTGGGTTGGGTTAGGTTGGGTTAGGTTAGGTTAGGTTAGGTTACGTTAGGTTAGGTAAGGTTAGGTTAGGTTAGGTTAGGTTGGGTTGGGTTGGGTTGGGTTGGGTTGGGTTAGGTTAGGTTAGGTTAGGTTAGGTTAGGTAAGGTTAGGTTAGGTTAGGTTAGGTTTGGTTAGGTTAGGTTAGGTTAGGTTAGGTTGGGTTGGGTTGGGTTGGGTTAGGTTAGCATAGGTTAAGTTAGGTTAGGTTAGGTTAGGTTAGGTTAGGTTGGGTAGGGTTGGGTAGGGTTAGGTTAGGTTAGGTTAGGTTGGGTTAGGTTAGGTTAGGTTGGGTTGGGTTGGGTTGGGATTGGTTAGGTTAGGTTAGGTTAGGTTAGGTTGGGTTGGGTGGGGTTGGGTTGGGTTGGGTTAGGTTAGGTTACGTTAGGTTAAGTTATGTTAGGTTAGACAACAGTACTGAAAGTTGGGCGAGTTGGTACTCATTCATGACTTCTTTGCGCAAACACGTACAAGGACACAAGAAAAAGAGGCAAACAACACGGGCGCAAACTCACAACTGGTTTATTTTGAACAACGAACTGTACTTATATCTTAACGTAGCCCACACGCCCCCCATCAGTGGATCCAGGAACAAACGAGATAACCCAAAGCAAGCTTATTCAGCGCTACGTCATGATAAGAACCACGAAAAAAAAACGGCAAAAAATTGAAGAGTTCACGCATCTGCAGACGGATTGTAGCACGTGCCTTTCAAAAAGCGAAATTCTTTATCGGACAAGGTGACGGAAGCTTGGCTAACACATTTTTCTCCCAAGTTTCTAATATGAAAAGCTTCAATCAACTCCCTGTTAATTTTTCTCTTGTGAGTTGACAAAATCTTTGTGTCTGTAAATATTGGTACGCACCCACAAGACTTGCAGTGATCCACCAGATGTGTTCTTCCTGAACTACGTAATGCCGAGTCATGCTCCCTCAACCGTGTGTTTATACACCTTCCAGATTGCCCGACATAACATCTGCCACAGCTGAACGGAACCTGGTATACCACTGCTGTTCTGCAAGACCGGTAATGTTGGCTGTGTTTCATCTGGCACTTGTTCTTACTCTGCGTAGTGCCGGACTCCACCATGTTCCGAAGTCGTGGACACAACTTAGACAGCTTGTTGGGTGCTGAAAAAACCGAGGTTACTCCGTATCTCGCTGCTACGTTTTTTAAGCCATGGGACAACCTATGAACATATGGGAGAACTGCAAGTTTTCTTTTTTCACTTTGTACTCTTCTGGGACTTCTTTCCGTACCTTTTATCACTGGGATGAGTTTTTTGCAAATGGTGTTCAGCAAATGGCTGGGATACCCAGCTGCCCTGAGCCTGCTTAGCTGGTCCTGAAAGCTGGCAGCAATCTCGTGCACACATGACCGAAGCAACGAAGATCTAAAGCATGAGGATACTATCGCATTTTTTATTACTTTTGAGTGACTAGATGCAAAATTTAGCAGTGGTTTTTTGGCTCGTGGACTATACCGCCAACACACGTGATCTGCCTTGAAGAGCAACTTGATGTCCAGAAACTGTAGAGACTTGTCTTGTACAAACTCTAATGTGAACTTCAGCCCACAGGAATTCTCTCTAAACACCTTGAGAACATTGATGACGTTCTGGTTATAGTTATCTTTAGGTACGAGTACAAGATAGTCGTCCACATACCGGAAAATGTGTTCCGCAATCCCTGCTAGACTATCTGACACTTTTCTATCAACGCGACTGAGGAAAATGTCACTTAGGATGGGTGCTACAGCCGACCCGATACATACACCAGCCTTCTGCACATATAGGTCCTTGCCAACGCCAACAACAGTGGACTGTAAATACATCATGAGCAGTTCCAGAAATGCCTCCACTGTTAACCCGCACCTTGACCGGAACTCCAACTCGTCGTTGTGTTGCGTGATGCAAACTTGTACGCTCTCCACTAGTTCACTGTGTGGAAGCGAATAGTAGAGGTCTTCTACATCGATACTCGCTGCGCTCAGGCATGACGGGTTATCTTTGCGAAGGAAGTCAACCAGGGCTTGCGAGTTGCAGATTCGGTAGGGGTCATTAATTGTTAGGGCAGACAACTGTCCTTGCAGAAAGCGGGAGACCACTTCGAGCCACGTGTGTCTTTCTGATACGATCGCTCGAAAAGGAACGTCATTCTTGTGCGTTTTGGCAACGAAAAACATGTCAAGCTGCATTCCTTTTGCTTTCTTGACATTTGCTGCGACGGCGTCGAGTCCCAGACTCGACAATAACTGAAGTGCATTCTTCTTTACGTTGGCCGACTTGGCCTGCACTTTTTTAAAATTTTTCTCTACGGCTGCACTAGCCTTTTCTGCGAACAGGCTTTCTGATAGCACCACAAAATGGCCTTCTTTATCCGAGAGAATTAGCCTCAGTTTTTCTTCTGCAAAAAAGGACAAAAGTGGTCTAACACTCACAGTACGTGTTTGCGCAAAGAAGTCATGAATGTATGTTAGGTTAGGTTAGGTGAGGTTAGGTAAGGTTAGGTTAGGTTAGGTTAAGATATGAACCGTCGTAAAACCGCAATAAACAATGTCACTTAGTGAGATGCAGTGTTTTTCACCATTACAAGTCGGGAACTGCAATATCTTATGTTAAATCGCATGAAACCGTCGTAATGTTGCAGAAAGCATTGTAAAGTAGCGAGTAAAACGTTTTCTAACGATAGAAGTGCGAAGGTTATGTTAGGTTAGGTTAGGTAGCGTCGTGAAACCATCAAAAACGACGTCATCTAACGAGATAGTGTTGTTTTATTGTGACTACGAAACTGCGATAGGTGAAATATTGTGACAGGACACAAAACGGCATGAACTAGCCAGGTACTGCGTGTTGTACCGTTACAACTGCGAAACTGATATATTGTATATTCTCGTTAAAGCGCATGCAAGCATCGTGAAACCTTAAAGAACGATGTCATTTAGCGAGATACAGCGTTCTGTACTGCAATACGTTGCTGAAAAACTGTGAGGTTATGCAAATATCGTAATTGTGAACGAAACAGTGTAATAGAGCGTTTTTAGATACAAGTGCGAATGTTGGGTTAGGTTAAGATATGAACCGTCGTAAAACCGCAATAAACAATGTCACTTAGTGAGATGCAGTGTTTTTTACCATTACAATTCTGGAACTGCGATATCTATTGTGAAAGCGCTTGCAACCGTCGTCAGGTTGGGTTAGGTAGGTTAGGTTAGGTTAGGTTGGTTTGGGTTGGATTAGGTTAGGTTGGGTTGGGTTGGGTTGGGTTAGGTTGGGTTAGGTTAGGTTAGGTTAGGTTACGTTAGTTTATGTTAGGTTAGGTTAGGTAAGGTTTGGTTAGGTTAGGTTAGGTTAGGTTGGGTTGGGTTGGGTTAGGTTGGGTTGGGTTGGGTTGGGTTAGGTTAGGTTAGGTTGGGTTAGGTTAGGTTAGGTTAGGTTAGGTTGGGTTGGGTGGGGTTGGGTTGGGTTTGGTTGGGTTAGGTTAGGTTAGGTAGGATAGGTTGGGTGTCATTGGGTTGGGTTACGTTAGGTTAGGTTAGGTTAAGTTAGGTTACGTTAGGCTAGGTTAGGTTAGGTTAGGTTAAAATATGAACGGTCGTAAAACCGCATTAAACAATGTCACTTAGTGAGATGCAGCGTTTTTCACCATTACAAGTCGGGAACTGCGATATCTTATGTTAAATCGCATGAACCGTCGTAATGTTGTAGAAAGCATTGTAAAGTAGCGAGTAAATGTTTTCTAACGATAGAAGTGCGAAGGTTATGTTAGGTTGAGTTAGTTTAAGCGAGGTAGCGTCGTGAAACCACCAAAAAAGACGTCATCTAACGAGATAGTGTTGTTTAATTGTGACTACGAAACTGCGATAGGTGAAATAATGTGAAAGGACACAAAACGGCATGAACTAGCCAGGTACTGCGTGTTGTACCGTTACAAGCGCGAAACTGCTATGTTTTGATATTCTCGTTAAAGCGCAGGCAAGCATCGTGAAACCTTAAAGAATGATGTCATTTAGCAAGATACAGCGTTCTGCACTGTAATAAGTTGGTGAAAAACTGTGAGGTTATGCAAATATCGTAATTGTGAACGAAACAGTGTATAAGAGCGTTTTAGATACAAGTGCGAATGTTAGGTTAGGTTAAGATATGAACCGTCGTAAAACCACATTAAACAATGTCACTTAGTGAGATGCAGTGTTTTTCACCATTACAAGTCGGGAACTGCGATATCTAATGTGAAAGCGCTTGCAACCGTCGTTACGTTGGGTTAGGTTAGGTTAGGTTAGGTTAGTTTGGGTTGGATTAGGTTAGGTTGGGTTGGGTTGGGTTGGGTTAGGTTGGGTTAGGTTAGGTTAGGTTAGGTTAGGTTACGTTAGGTTAGGTAAGGTTAGGTTAGGTTAGGCTAGGTTAGATTAGGTTTGGTTAGGTTAGGTTAGGTTAGGTTGGGTTGGGTTGGGTTGGGTAGGGTTAGGTTAGGTTAGGTTAGGTTAGGTTGGGTTAGGTTAGGTTAGGTTAGGTTAGGTTGGGTTGGGTTGGGTTGGGTTAGATTAGGTTAGGTTAGGTAATTTTAGGTTAGTTTAGTTTAGGTTGGGTTGGGTTGTGTTAGGTCAGGTTAGGTTGGGTTGGGTGGGGTTGGGTTGGGTTGGGTTAGGTTAAGTTAGGTTAGGTTAGGTTGGTTTGGGTTGGGTTGGGTTGAGTTAGGTTAGGTTAGGTTAGGTTAGGTTAAGTTAGGTTAGGTTAGGTTAGGTTAGGTAAGGTTAGGTTAGGTTAGGTTAGGTTAAGATGTGAACCGTCGTAAAACCGCATTAAACAATGTCACTTAGTGAGATGCAGTGTTTTTCACCATTACAAGTCGGGAACTGCGATATCCAATGTGAAAGCGCTTGCAACCGTCATTAGGTTGGGTTAGGTTAGGTTAGGTTAGGTTAGGTTGGTTTGGGTTCGTTTAGGTTAGGTTGGGTTGGGTTGCGTTGGGTTGGGTTAGGTTAGGTTAGGTTAGGTTACGTTAGGTTAGGTTAGGTTAGGTTACGTTAGGTTTGGTTAGGTTAGGTTAGGTTAGGTTAGGTTTGTTAGGTTAGGTTAGGTTAGGTTAGGTTGGGTTGGGTTAGGTTAGGTTTGTTAGGTTAGGTTAGGTTAGGTTGGGTTGGGTTGGGTTGGGTTAAGTTAGGTTGGGTTGGGTGGGGTTTGGTTGGGTTGGGTTGGGTTGGGTTGGGTTAGGTTAAGTTAGGTTAGGTTAGGTTGGTTTGGGTTGGGTTGGGTTGAGTTAGGTTAGGTTAGGTTAGGTTAAGTTAGGTTAGGTTAGGTAAGGTTAGGTTAGGTTAGGTTAGGTTAAGATGTGAACCGTCATAAACCGCATTAAACAATGCCACTTAGTGAGATGCAGTGTTTTTCACCATTACAAGTCGGGAACTGCGATATCTTATGTTAAATCGCATGAACCGTCGTAATGTTGTAGAAAGCATTGTAAAGTAGCGAGTAAAACGTTTTCTAACGATAGAAGTGCGAAGGTTATGTTAGGTTGAGTTAGTTTAGGCTAGGTAGCGTCGTGAAACCACCAAAAACGACGTCATCTAACGAGATAGTGTTGTTTTATTGTGACTACGAAACTGCGATAGCTGAAATACTGTGAAAGGACACAAAACGGCATGAACTAGCCAGGTACTGCGTGTTGTACCGTTACAAGTGCGAAACTGATATATTGTGATATTCTCGTTAGAGCGCATGCAAGCATCGTGAAACCTTAAAGAACGATGTCATTTAGCGAGATACAGCGTTCTGTACTGCAATAAGTTGCTGAAAAACTGTGAGGTTATGCAAATATCGTAATTGTGAACGAAACAGTGTAATAGAGCGTTTTTAGATACAAGTGCGAATGTTAGGTTAGGTTAGGATATGAACCGTCGTAAAACCGCATTAAACAATGTCACTTAGTGAGATGCAGTGTTTTTCACCATTACAAGTCGGGAACTGCGATATCTAATGTGAAAGCGCTTGCAACCGTTGTTAGGTTGGGTTAGGTTAGGTTAGGTTTGGTTAGGTTAGTATGGGTTGGATTAGGTTAGGTTGGGTTGGGTTGGGTTAGGTTAGGTTGGGTTAGGTTAGGTTAGGTTAGGTTAGGTTACGTTAGGTTAGGTTAGGTTACGTTAGGTTAGGTTCGGTTAGGTTTGGTTAGGTTAGGTTAGGTTAGGTTAAGTTGGGTTGGGTTGGGTTAGGGTAGGGTAGGTTAGGTTAGGTTGGTTGGGTTGGGTTAGGTTAGGTTAGGTTAGGTAATTTTAGGTTAGGTTAGGTTAGGTTGGGTTGGGTGGGGTTGGGTTGGATTGGGTTGGGTTAGGTTAGGTTAGGTTAGGTTAGGTTGGGTTAGGTTGGGTTGGGTTAGGTTAGGTTAGGTTCGGTTAGGTTAGGTTAAGTTAGGTTAGGTTAGGTTAGCTTAGGTTAGGTAAGGTTAGGTTAGGTTAGGTTAGGTTAAGATATGAACCGTCGTAAAACCGCATTAAACAATGTCACTTAGTGAGATGCAGTGTTTTTCACCTATACAAGTCGAGAACTGCGATATCTTATGTTAAATCGCATGAAACCGTCGTAATGTTGTAGAAAGCATTGTATTGTAGCGAGTAAAACGTTTTCTAATGATAGAAGTGCGAAGGTTATGTTAGGTTAGGTTAGGTTGGTTTGGGTTGGATTAGGTTAGAATAGGTTGGGTTGGGTTGGGTTGGTTAGGTTAGGTTAGGTTAGGTTAGGTTACTTTAGGTTAGGTTAGGTTAGGTTAGGTTACGTTAGGTTAGGTAAGGTTAGGTTAGGTTAGGTTAGGTTGGGTTGGGTGGGGTTGCGTTGGGTTGGGTTGGGTTAGGTTAGGTTAGGTTAGGTTAGGTTGGGTTGGGTTAGGTTAGGTTAGGTTAGGTTAGGTAAGGTTAGGTTAGGTTAGGTTAAGATATTAACCGTCGTAAAACCGCATTAAACAATGTCACTTAGTCAGATGCAGTGTTTTTCATCATTACAAGTCGGGAACTGCGATATCTTATTTTAAATCGCATGAAACCGTCGTAATGTTGTAGAGAGCATCGTAAAGTAGCGAGTAAAACGTTTTATAACGATAGAAGTGCGAAGGCTATGTTAGGTTGAGTTATGTTAGTTTAAGCTAGGTAGCATCGTGAAACCACCAAAAAAGACGTCAGCTAACGAGATAGTGTTGTTTTATTGCATGTACAAAACTGCGATAGGTGAAATGTTGTGAAAGCACACAAAACGGCATAAACAAGCCAAATACTGCGTGTTGTACCGTTACAAGTGCGAAACTGCTATGTTGTGATATTCTCGTTAAAGCGCATGCAAGCATCGTAAAACCTTAAAGAATGATGTCATTTAGCGAGATACAGCGTTCTGTACTGTAATAAGTTGGTGAAAAACTGGGAGGTCATGCAAATATCGTAACTGTGAACGAAACAGTGTAATAGAGCGTTTTGAGATACAAGTGCGAATGTTAGGTTAGGTTAAGGTATGAACTGTCGTAAAACCGCATTAAACAATGTCACTTAGTGAGATGCAGTGTTTTTCACCATTACAAGTCGGGAACTGCGATATCTTATGTTAAATCGCATGAAACCGTCGTAATGTTGTAGAAAGCATTGTAAAGTAGCGAGTACAACGTTTTCTAACGATAGAAGTGGGAAGGTTATGTTATGTTGAGTTAGTTTAAGCGAGGTAGCGTCGTGAAACCACCAAAAAAGACGTCATCTAACGAGATAGTGTTGTTTAATTGTGACTACGAAACTGCGATAGGTGAAATAATGTGAAAGGACACAAAACGGCATGAACTAGCCAGGTACTGCGTGTTGTACCGTTACAAGCGCGAAACTGCTATGTTTTGATATTCTCGTTCAAGCGCAGGCAAGCATCGTGAAACCTTAAAGAATGATGTCATTTAGCAAGATACAGCGTTCTGCACTGTAATAAGTTGGTGAAAACTGTGAGGTTATGCAAATATCGTAATTGTGAACGAAACAGTGTATAAGAGCGTTTTAGATACAAGTGCGAATGTTAGGTTAGGTTAAGATATGAACCGTCGTAAAACCACATTAAACAATGTCACTTAGTGAGATGCAGTGTTTTTCACCATTACAAGTCGGGAACTGCGATATCTAATGTGAAAGCGCTTGCAACCGTCGTTACGTTGGGTTAGGTTAGGTTAGGTTAGGTTAGTTTGGGTTGGGTTAGGTTAGGTTGGGTTGGGTTGGGTTGGGTTAAGTTGGGTTAGGTTAGGTTAGGTTAGGTTAGGTTACGTTAGGTTAGGTAAGGTTAGGTTAGGTTAGGCTAGGTTAGATTAGGTTTGGTTAGGTTAGGTTAGGTTAGGTTGGGTTGGGTTGGGTAGGGTTAGGTTAGGTTAGGTTAGGTTAGGTTGGGTTAGGTTAGGTTAGGTTAGGTTAGGTTGGGTTGGGTTGGGTTGGGTTAGATTAGGTTAGGTTAGGTAATTTTAGGTTAGTTTAGTTTAGGTTGGGTTGGGTTGTGTTAGGTCAGGTTAGGTTGGGTTGGGTGGGGTTGGGTTGGGTTGGGTTAGGTTAAGTTAGGTTAGGTTAGGTTGGTTTGGGTTGGGTTGGGTTGAGTTAGGTTAGGTTAGGTTAGGTTAGGTTAGGTTAGGTTAAGTTAGGTTAGGTTAGGTTAGGTTAGGTAAGGTTAGGTTAGGTTAGGTTAGGTTAAGATGTGAACCGTCGTAAAACCGCATTAAACAATGTCACTTAGTGAGATGCAGTGTTTTTCACCATTACAAGTCGGGAACTGCGATATCCAATGTGAAAGCGCTTGCAACCGTCGTTAGGTTGGGTTAGGTTAGGTTAGGTTAGGTTAGGTTGGTTTGGGTTCGTTTAGGTTAGGTTGGGTTGGGTTGCGTTGGGTTGGGTTAGGTTAGGTTAGGTTAGGTTACGTTAGGTTAGGTTAGGTTAGGTTACGTTAGGTTAGGTTAGGTTAGGTTAGGTTAGGTTAGGTTTGTTAGGTTAGGTTAGGTTAGGTTAGGTTGGGTTGGGTTAGGTTAGGTTTGTTAGGTTAGGTTAGGTTAGGTTGGGTTGGGTTGGGTTAAGTTAGGTTGGGTTGGGTGGGGTTTGGTTGGGTTGGGTTGGGTTGGGTTAGGTTAAGTTAGGTTAGGTTAGGTTGGTTTGGGTTGGGTTGGGTTGAGTTAGGTTAGGTTAGGTTAGGTTAAGTTAGGTTAGGTTAGGTTAGGTTAGGTAAGGTTAGGTTAGGTTAGGTTAGGTTAAGATGTGAACCGTCATAAACCGCATTAAGCAATGCCACTTAGTGAGATGCAGTGTTTTTCACCATTACAAGTCGGGAACTGCGATATCTTATGTTAAATCGCATGAACCGTCGTAATGTTGTAGAAAGCATTGTAAAGTAGCGAGTAAAACGTTTTCTAACGATAGAAGTGCGAAGGTTATGTTAGGTTGAGTTAGTTTAGGCTAGGTAGCGTCGTGAAACCACCAAAAACGACGTCATCTAACGAGATAGTGTTGTTTTATTGTGACTACGAAACTGCGATAGGTGAAATATTGTGAAAGGACACAAAACGGCATGAACTAGCCAGGTACTGCGTGTTGTGCCGTTACAAGTGCGAAACTGATATATTGTGATATTCTCGTTAAAGCGCATGCAAGCATCGTGAAACCTTAAAGAACGATGTCATTTAGCGAGATACAGCATTCTGTACTGCAATAAGTTGCTGAAAAACTGTGAGGTTATGCAAATATCGTAATTGTGAACGAAACAGTGTAATAGAGCGTTTTTAGATACAAGTGCGAATGTTAGGTTAGGTTAGGATATGAACCGTCGTAAAACCGCATTAAACAATGTCACTTAGTGAGATGCAGTGTTTTTCACCATTACAAGTCGGGAACTGCGATATCTAATGTGAAAGCGCTTGCAACCGTTGTTAGGTTGGGTTAGGTTAGGTTAGGTTTGGTTAGGTTAGTTTGGGTTGGATTAGGTTAGGTTGGGTTGGGTTGGGTTGGGTTAGGTTGGGTTAGGTTAGGTTAGGTTAGGTTAGGTTACGTTAGGTTAGGTTAGGTTACGTTAGGTTAGGTTCGGTTAGGTTTGGTTAGGTTAGGTTAGGTTAGGTTAAGTTGGGTTGGGTTGCGTTAGGGTAGGGTAGGTTAGGTTAGGTTGGTTGGGTTGGGTTAGGTTAGGTTAGGTTAGGTAATTTTAGGTTAGGTTAGGTTAGGTTGGGTTGGGTGGGGTTGGGTTGGATTGGGTTGGGTTAGGTTAGGTTAGGTTAGGTTAGGTTGGGTTGGGTTGGGTTGGGTTAGGTTAGGTTAGGTTCGGTTAGGTTAGGTTAAGTTAGGTTAGGTTAGGTTAGCTTAGGTTAGGTAAGGTTAGGTTAGGTTAGGTTAGGTTAAGATATGAACCGTCGTAAAAACGCATTAAACAATGTCACTTAGTGAGATGCAGTGTTTTTCACCTATACAAGTCGAGAACTGCGATATCTTATGTTAAATCGCATGAAACCGTCGTAATGTTGTAGAAAGCATTGTATTGTAGCGAGTAAAACGTTTTCTAACGATAGAAGTGCGAAGGTTATGTTAGGTTAGGTTAGGTTGGTTTGGGTTGGATTAGGTTAGAATAGGTTGGGTTGGGTTGGTTAGGTTAGGTTAGGTTAGGTTAGGTTACTTTAGGTTAGGTTAGGTTAGGTTAGGTTACGTTAGGTTAGGTAAGGTTAGGTTAGGTTAGGTTAGGTTGGGTTGGGTGGGGTTGCGTTGGGTTGGGTTGGGTTAGGTTAGGTTAGGTTAGGTTAGGTTGGGTTGGGTTGGGTTAGGTTAGGTTAGGTTAGGTTAGGTAAGGTTAGGTTAGGTTAGGTTAAGATATTAACCGTCGTAAAACCGCATTAAACAATGTCACTTAGTCAGATGCAGTGTTTTTCATCATTACAAGTTGGGAACTGCGATATCTTATTTTAAATCGCATGAAACCGTCGTAATGTTGTAGAGAGCATCGTAAAGTAGCGAGTAAAACGTTTTATAACGATAGAAGTGCGAAGGCTATGTTAGGTTGAGTTATGTTAGTTTAAGCTAGGTAGCGTCGTGAAACCACCAAAAAAGACGTCAGCTAACGAGATAGTGTTGTTTTATTGCATGTACAAAACTGCGATAGGTGAAATGTTGTGAAAGCACACAAAACGGCATAAACAAGCCAAATACTGCGTGTTGTACCGTTACAAGTGCGAAACTGCTATGTTGTGATATTCTCGTTAAAGCGCATGCAAGCATCGTAAAACCTTAAAGAATGATGTCATTTAGCGAGATACAGCGTTCTGTACTGTAATAAGTTGGTGAAAAACTGGGAGGTCATGCAAATATCGTAACTGTGAACGAAACAGTGTAATAGAGCGTTTTGAGATACAAGTGCGAATGTTAGGTTAGGTTAAGATATGAACTGTCGTAAAACCGCATTAAACAATGTCACTTAGTGAGATGCAGTGTTTTTCACCATTACAAGTCGGGAACTGCGATATCTTATGTTAAATCGCATGAAACTGTCGTAATGTTGTAGAAAGCATTGTAAAATAGCGAGTACAACGTTTTCTAACGATAGAAGTGGGAAGGTTATGTTAGGTTGAGTTAGTTTAAGCGAGGTAGCGTCGTGAAACCACCAAAAAAGACGTCATCTAACGAGATAGTGTTGTTTAATTGTGACTACGAAGCTGCGATAGGTGAAATAATGTGAAAGGACACAAAACGGCATGAACTAGCCAGGTACTGCGTGTTGTACCGTTACAAGCGCGAAACTGCTATGTTGTGATATTCTCGTTAAAGCGCAGGCAAGCATCGTGAAACCTTAAAGAATGATGTCATTTAGCAAGATACAGCGTTCTGCACTGTAATAATTTGGTGAAAAACTGTGAGGTTATGCATATATCGTAATTGTGAACGCAACAGTGTATAAGAGCGTTTTTAGATACAAGTGCGAATGTTAGGTTAGGTTAAGATATGAACCGTCGAAAAACCACATTAAACAATGTCACTTAGTGAGATGCAGTGTTTTTCACCATTACAAGTCGGGAACTGCGATATCTAATGTGAAAGCGCTTGCAACCGTCGTTACGTTGGGTTAGGTTAGGTTAGGTTAGGTTAGTTTGGGTTGGATTAGGTTAGGTTGGGTTGGGTTGGGTTGGGTTAGGTTGGGTTAGGTTAGGTTAGGTTAGGTTACGTTGGGTTAGGTTAGGTTAGGTTAGGTTGGGTTCGGTTGGGTTGGGTTAGATTAGGTTAGGTTAGGTAATTTTAGGTTAGTTTAGTTTAGGTTGGGTTGGGTTGTGTTAGGTAAGGTTAGGTTGGGTTGGGTGGGGTTGGGTTGGGTTGGGTTAGGTTAAGTTAGGTTAGGTTAGGTTGGTTTGGGTTGGGTTGGGTTGAGTTAGGTTAGGTTAGGTTAGGTTAAGTTAGGTTAGGTTAGGTTAGGTTAGGTAAGGTTAGGTTAGGTTAGGTTAGGTTAAGATGTGAACCGTCGTAAAACCGCATTAAACAATGTCACTTAGTGAGATGCAGTGTTTTTCACCATTACAAGTCGGGAACTGCGATATCCAATGTGAAAGCGCTTGCAACCGTCGTTAGGTTGGGTTAGGTTAGGTTAGGTTAGGTTAGGTTGGTTTGGTTCGTTTAGGTTAGGTTGGGTTGGGTTGCGTTGGGTTGGGTTAGGTTAGGTTAGGTTAGATTAGGTTACGTTAGGTTAGGTTAGGTTAGGTTTGTTAGGTTAGGTTAGGTTAGGTTAGGTTGGGTTGGGTTAGGTTAGGTTTGTTAGGTTAGGTTAGGTTAGGTTGGGTTGGGTTGGGTTGGGTTAAGTTAGGTTGGGTTGGGTTGGGTTGGGTTAGGTTAAGTTAGGTTAGGTTAGGTTGGTTTGGGTTGGGTTGGGTTGAGTTAGGTTAGGTTAGGTTAGGTTAAGTTAGGTTAGGTTAGGTTAGGTTAGGTAAGGTTAGGTTAGGTTAGGTTAGGTTAAGATGTGAACCGTCGTAAAACCGCATTAAACAATGTCACTTAGTGAGATGCAGTGTTTTTCACCATTACAAGTCGGGAACTGCGATATCCAATGTGAAAGCGCTTGCAACCGTCGTTAGGTTGGGTTAGGTTAGGTTAGGTTAGGTTAGGTTGGTTTGGGTTCGTTTAGGTTAGGTTGGGTTGGGTTGCGTTGGGTTGGGTTAGGTTAGGTTAGGTTAGGTTACGTTAGGTTAGGTTAGGTTAGGTTACGTTAGGTTTGGTTAGGTTAGGTTAGGTTAGGTTTGTTAGGTTAGGTTAGGTTAGGTTGGGTTGGGTTAGGTTAGGTTTGTTAGGTTAGGTTAGGTTAGGTTGGGTTGGGTTGGGTTGGGTTAAGTTAGGTTGGGTTGGGTGGGGTTGGGTTGGGTTGGGTTGGGTTAGGTTAAGTTAGGTTAGGTTAGGTTGGTTTGGGTTGGGTTGGGTTGAGTTAGGTTAGGTTAGGTTAGGTTAAGTTAGGTTAGGTTAGGTTAGGTTAGGTAAGGTTAGGTTAGGTTAGGTTAGGTTAAGATGTGAACCGTCATAAACCGCATTAAACAGTGCCACTTAGTGAGATGCAGTGTTTTTCACCATTACAAGTCGGGAACTGCGATATCTTATGTTAAATCGCATGAACCGTCGTAATGTTGTAGAAAGCATTGTAAAGTAGCGAGTAAAACGTTTTCTAACGATAGAAGTGCGAAGGTTATGTTAGGTTGAGTTAGTTTAGGCTAGGTAACGTCGTGAAACCACCAAAAACGACGTCATCTAACGAGATAGTGTTGTTTTATTGTGACTACGAAACTGCGATAGGTGAAATATTGTGAAAGGACACAAAACGGCATGAACTAGCCAGGTACTGCGTGTTGTACCGTTACAAGTGAGAAACTGCTATATTGTGATATTCTCGTTAAAGCGCATGCAAGCATCGTGAAACCTTAAAGAACGATGTCATTTAGCGAGATACAGCGTTCTGTACTGCAATACGTTGCTGAAAAACTGTGAGGTTATGCAAATATCGTAATTGTGAACGAAACAGTGTAATAGAGCGTTTTTAGATACAAGTGCGAATGTTGGGTTAGGTTAAGATATGAACCGTCGTAAAACCGCAATAAACAATGTCACTTAGTGAGATGCAGTGTTTTTTACCATTACAATTCTGGAACTGCGATATCTATTGTGAAAGCGCTTGCAACCGTCGTCAGGTTGGGTTAGGTAGGTTAGGTTAGGTTAGGTTGGTTTGGGTTGGATTAGGTTAGGTTGGGTTGGGTTGGGTTGGGTTAGGTTGGGTTAGGTTAGGTTAGGTTAGGTTACGTTAGTTTATGTTAGGTTAGGTTAGGTAAGGTTTGGTTAGGTTAGGTTAGGTTAGGTTGGGTTGGGTTGGGTTAGGTTGGGTTGGGTTGGGTTGGGTTAGGTTAGGTTAGGTTGGGTTAGGTTAGGTTAGGTTAGGTTAGGTTGGGTTGGGTGGGGTTGGGTTGGGTTTGGTTGGGTTAGGTTAGGTTAGGTAGGATAGGTTGGGTGTCATTGGGTTGGGTTACGTTAGGTTAGGTTAGGTTAAGTTAGGTTACGTTAGGCTAGGTTAGGTTAGGTTAGGTTAAAATATGAACGGTCGTAAAACCGCATTAAACAATGTCACTTAGTGAGATGCAGCGTTTTTCACCATTACAAGTCGGGAACTGCGATATCTTATGTTAAATCGCATGAACCGTCGTAATGTTGTAGAAAGCATTGTAAAGTAGCGAGTAAATGTTTTCTAACGATAGAAGTGCGAAGGTTATGTTAGGTTGAGTTAGTTTAAGCGAGGTAGCGTCGTGAAACCACCAAAAAAGACGTCATCTAACGAGATAGTGTTGTTTAATTGTGACTACGAAACTGCGATAGGTGAAATAATGTGAAAGGACACAAAACGGCATGAACTAGCCAGGTACTGCGTGTTGTACCGTTACAAGCGCGAAACTGCTATGTTTTGATATTCTCGTTAAAGCGCAGGCAAGCATCGTGAAACCTTAAAGAATGATGTCATTTAGCAAGATACAGCGTTCTGCACTGTAATAAGTTGGTGAAAAACTGTGAGGTTATGCAAATATCGTAATTGTGAACGAAACAGTGTATAAGAGCGTTTTAGATACAAGTGCGAATGTTAGGTTAGGTTAAGATATGAACCGTCGTAAAACCACATTAAACAATGTCACTTAGTGAGATGCAGTGTTTTTCACCATTACAAGTCGGGAACTGCGATATCTAATGTGAAAGCGCTTGCAACCGTCGTTACGTTGGGTTAGGTTAGGTTAGGTTAGGTTAGTTTGGGTTGGATTAGGTTAGGTTGGGTTGGGTTGGGTTGGGTTAGGTTGGGTTAGGTTAGGTTAGGTTAGGTTAGGTTACGTTAGGTTAGGTAAGGTTAGGTTAGGTTAGGCTAGGTTAGATTAGGTTTGGTTAGGTTAGGTTAGGTTAGGTTGGGTTGGGTTGGGTTGGGTAGGGTTAGGTAAGGTTAGGTTAGGTTAGGTTGGGTTAGGTTAGGTTAGGTTAGGTTAGGTTGGGTTGGGTTGGGTTGGGTTAGATTAGGTTAGGTTAGGTAATTTTAGGTTAGTTTAGTTTAGGTTGGGTTGGGTTGTGTTAGGTCAGGTTAGGTTGGGTTGGGTGGGGTTGGGTTGGGTTGGGTTAGGTTAAGTTAGGTTAGGTTAGGTTGGTTTGGGTTGGGTTGGGTTGAGTTAGGTTAGGTTAGGTTAGGTTAGGTTAAGTTAGGTTAGGTTAGGTTAGGTTAGGTAAGGTTAGGTTAGGTTAGGTTAGGTTAAGATGTGAACCGTCGTAAAACCGCATTAAACAATGTCACTTAGTGAGATGCAGTGTTTTTCACCATTACAAGTCGGGAACTGCGATATCCAATGTGAAAGCGCTTGCAACCGTCATTAGGTTGGGTTAGGTTAGGTTAGGTTAGGTTAGGTTGGTTTGGGTTCGTTTAGGTTAGGTTGGGTTGGGTTGCGTTGGGTTGGGTTAGGTTAGGTTAGGTTAGGTTACGTTAGGTTAGGTTAGGTTAGGTTACGTTAGGTTTGGTTAGGTTAGGTTAGGTTAGGTTAGGTTTGTTAGGTTAGGTTAGGTTAGGTTAGGTTGGGTTGGGTTAGGTTAGGTTTGTTAGGTTAGGTTAGGTTAGGTTGGGTTGGGTTGGGTTGGGTTAAGTTAGGTTGGGTTGGGTGGGGTTTGGTTGGGTTGGGTTGGGTTGGGTTGGGTTAGGTTAAGTTAGGTTAGGTTAGGTTGGTTTGGGTTGGGTTGGGTTGAGTTAGGTTAGGTTAGGTTAGGTTAAGTTAGGTTAGGTTAGGTAAGGTTAGGTTAGGTTAGGTTAGGTTAAGATGTGAACCGTCATAAACCGCATTAAACAATGCCACTTAGTGAGATGCAGTGTTTTTCACCATTACAAGTCGGGAACTGCGATATCTTATGTTAAATCGCATGAACCGTCGTAATGTTGTAGAAAGCATTGTAAAGTAGCGAGTAAAACGTTTTCTAACGATAGAAGTGCGAAGGTTATGTTAGGTTGAGTTAGTTTAGGCTAGGTAGCGTCGTGAAACCACCAAAAACGACGTCATCTAACGAGATAGTGTTGTTTTATTGTGACTACGAAACTGCGATAGCTGAAATACTGTGAAAGGACACAAAACGGCATGAACTAGCCAGGTACTGCGTGTTGTACCGTTACAAGTGCGAAACTGATATATTGTGATATTCTCGTTAGAGCGCATGCAAGCATCGTGAAACCTTAAAGAACGATGTCATTTAGCGAGATACAGCGTTCTGTACTGCAATAAGTTGCTGAAAAACTGTGAGGTTATGCAAATATCGTAATTGTGAACGAAACAGTGTAATAGAGCGTTTTTAGATACAAGTGCGAATGTTAGGTTAGGTTAGGATATGAACCGTCGTAAAACCGCATTAAACAATGTCACTTAGTGAGATGCAGTGTTTTTCACCATTACAAGTCGGGAACTGCGATATCTAATGTGAAAGCGCTTGCAACCGTTGTTAGGTTGGGTTAGGTTAGGTTAGGTTTGGTTAGGTTAGTATGGGTTGGATTAGGTTAGGTTGGGTTGGGTTGGGTTAGGTTAGGTTGGGTTAGGTTAGGTTAGGTTAGGTTAGGTTACGTTAGGTTAGGTTAGGTTACGTTAGGTTAGGTTCGGTTAGGTTTGGTTAGGTTAGGTTAGGTTAGGTTAAGTTGGGTTGGGTTGGGTTAGGGTAGGGTAGGTTAGGTTAGGTTGGTTGGGTTGGGTTAGGTTAGGTTAGGTTAGGTAATTTTAGGTTAGGTTAGGTTAGGTTGGGTTGGGTGGGGTTGGGTTGGATTGGGTTGGGTTAGGTTAGGTTAGGTTAGGTTAGGTTGGGTTAGGTTGGGTTGGGTTAGGTTAGGTTAGGTTCGGTTAGGTTAGGTTAAGTTAGGTTAGGTTAGGTTAGCTTAGGTTAGGTAAGGTTAGGTTAGGTTAGGTTAGGTTAAGATATGAACCGTCGTAAAACCGCATTAAACAATGTCACTTAGTGAGATGCAGTGTTTTTCACCTATACAAGTCGAGAACTGCGATATCTTATGTTAAATCGCATGAAACCGTCGTAATGTTGTAGAAAGCATTGTATTGTAGCGAGTAAAACGTTTTCTAATGATAGAAGTGCGAAGGTTATGTTAGGTTAGGTTAGGTTGGTTTGGGTTGGATTAGGTTAGAATAGGTTGGGTTGGGTTGGGTTGGTTAGGTTAGGTTAGGTTAGGTTAGGTTACTTTAGGTTAGGTTAGGTTAGGTTAGGTTACGTTAGGTTAGGTAAGGTTAGGTTAGGTTAGGTTAGGTTGGGTTGGGTGGGGTTGCGTTGGGTTGGGTTGGGTTAGGTTAGGTTAGGTTAGGTTAGGTTGGGTTGGGTTAGGTTAGGTTAGGTTAGGTTAGGTAAGGTTAGGTTAGGTTAGGTTAAGATATTAACCGTCGTAAAACCGCATTAAACAATGTCACTTAGTCAGATGCAGTGTTTTTCATCATTACAAGTCGGGAACTGCGATATCTTATTTTAAATCGCATGAAACCGTCGTAATGTTGTAGAGAGCATCGTAAAGTAGCGAGTAAAACGTTTTATAACGATAGAAGTGCGAAGGCTATGTTAGGTTGAGTTATGTTAGTTTAAGCTAGGTAGCATCGTGAAACCACCAAAAAAGACGTCAGCTAACGAGATAGTGTTGTTTTATTGCATGTACAAAACTGCGATAGGTGAAATGTTGTGAAAGCACACAAAACGGCATAAACAAGCCAAATACTGCGTGTTGTACCGTTACAAGTGCGAAACTGCTATGTTGTGATATTCTCGTTAAAGCGCATGCAAGCATCGTAAAACCTTAAAGAATGATGTCATTTAGCGAGATACAGCGTTCTGTACTGTAATAAGTTGGTGAAAAACTGGGAGGTCATGCAAATATCGTAACTGTGAACGAAACAGTGTAATAGAGCGTTTTGAGATACAAGTGCGAATGTTAGGTTAGGTTAAGGTATGAACTGTCGTAAAACCGCATTAAACAATGTCACTTAGTGAGATGCAGTGTTTTTCACCATTACAAGTCGGGAACTGCGATATCTTATGTTAAATCGCATGAAACCGTCGTAATGTTGTAGAAAGCATTGTAAAGTAGCGAGTACAACGTTTTCTAACGATAGAAGTGGGAAGGTTATGTTATGTTGAGTTAGTTTAAGCGAGGTAGCGTCGTGAAACCACCAAAAAAGACGTCATCTAACGAGATAGTGTTGTTTAATTGTGACTACGAAACTGCGATAGGTGAAATAATGTGAAAGGACACAAAACGGCATGAACTAGCCAGGTACTGCGTGTTGTACCGTTACAAGCGCGAAACTGCTATGTTTTGATATTCTCGTTCAAGCGCAGGCAAGCATCGTGAAACCTTAAAGAATGATGTCATTTAGCAAGATACAGCGTTCTGCACTGTAATAAGTTGGTGAAAACTGTGAGGTTATGCAAATATCGTAATTGTGAACGAAACAGTGTATAAGAGCGTTTTAGATACAAGTGCGAATGTTAGGTTAGGTTAAGATATGAACCGTCGTAAAACCACATTAAACAATGTCACTTAGTGAGATGCAGTGTTTTTCACCATTACAAGTCGGGAACTGCGATATCTAATGTGAAAGCGCTTGCAACCGTCGTTACGTTGGGTTAGGTTAGGTTAGGTTAGGTTAGTTTGGGTTGGGTTAGGTTAGGTTGGGTTGGGTTGGGTTGGGTTAAGTTGGGTTAGGTTAGGTTAGGTTAGGTTAGGTTACGTTAGGTTAGGTAAGGTTAGGTTAGGTTAGGCTAGGTTAGATTAGGTTTGGTTAGGTTAGGTTAGGTTAGGTTGGGTTGGGTTGGGTAGGGTTAGGTTAGGTTAGGTTAGGTTAGGTTGGGTTAGGTTAGGTTAGGTTAGGTTAGGTTGGGTTGGGTTGGGTTGGGTTAGATTAGGTTAGGTTAGGTAATTTTAGGTTAGTTTAGTTTAGGTTGGGTTGGGTTGTGTTAGGTCAGGTTAGGTTGGGTTGGGTGGGGTTGGGTTGGGTTGGGTTAGGTTAAGTTAGGTTAGGTTAGGTTGGTTTGGGTTGGGTTGGGTTGAGTTAGGTTAGGTTAGGTTAGGTTAGGTTAGGTTAGGTTAAGTTAGGTTAGGTTAGGTTAGGTTAGGTAAGGTTAGGTTAGGTTAGGTTAGGTTAAGATGTGAACCGTCGTAAAACCGCATTAAACAATGTCACTTAGTGAGATGCAGTGTTTTTCACCATTACAAGTCGGGAACTGCGATATCCAATGTGAAAGCGCTTGCAACCGTCGTTAGGTTGGGTTAGGTTAGGTTAGGTTAGGTTAGGTTGGTTTGGGTTCGTTTAGGTTAGGTTGGGTTGGGTTGCGTTGGGTTGGGTTAGGTTAGGTTAGGTTAGGTTACGTTAGGTTAGGTTAGGTTAGGTTACGTTAGGTTAGGTTAGGTTAGGTTAGGTTAGGTTAGGTTTGTTAGGTTAGGTTAGGTTAGGTTAGGTTGGGTTGGGTTAGGTTAGGTTTGTTAGGTTAGGTTAGGTTAGGTTGGGTTGGGTTGGGTTGGGTTAAGTTAGGTTGGGTTGGGTGGGGTTTGGTTGGGTTGGGTTGGGTTGGGTTAGGTTAAGTTAGGTTAGGTTAGGTTGGTTTGGGTTGGGTTGGGTTGAGTTAGGTTAGGTTAGGTTAGGTTAAGTTAGGTTAGGTTAGGTTAGGTTAGGTAAGGTTAGGTTAGGTTAGGTTAGGTTAAGATGTGAACCGTCATAAACCGCATTAAGCAATGCCACTTAGTGAGATGCAGTGTTTTTCACCATTACAAGTCGGGAACTGCGATATCTTATGTTAAATCGCATGAACCGTCGTAATGTTGTAGAAAGCATTGTAAAGTAGCGAGTAAAACGTTTTCTAACGATAGAAGTGCGAAGGTTATGTTAGGTTGAGTTAGTTTAGGCTAGGTAGCGTCGTGAAACCACCAAAAACGACGTCATCTAACGAGATAGTGTTGTTTTATTGTGACTACGAAACTGCGATAGGTGAAATATTGTGAAAGGACACAAAACGGCATGAACTAGCCAGGTACTGCGTGTTGTGCCGTTACAAGTGCGAAACTGATATATTGTGATATTCTCGTTAAAGCGCATGCAAGCATCGTGAAACCTTAAAGAACGATGTCATTTAGCGAGATACAGCATTCTGTACTGCAATAAGTTGCTGAAAAACTGTGAGGTTATGCAAATATCGTAATTGTGAACGAAACAGTGTAATAGAGCGTTTTTAGATACAAGTGCGAATGTTAGGTTAGGTTAGGATATGAACCGTCGTAAAACCGCATTAAACAATGTCACTTAGTGAGATGCAGTGTTTTTCACCATTACAAGTCGGGAACTGCGATATCTAATGTGAAAGCGCTTGCAACCGTTGTTAGGTTGGGTTAGGTTAGGTTAGGTTTGGTTAGGTTAGTTTGGGTTGGATTAGGTTAGGTTGGGTTGGGTTGGGTTGGGTTAGGTTGGGTTAGGTTAGGTTAGGTTAGGTTAGGTTACGTTAGGTTAGGTTAGGTTACGTTAGGTTAGGTTCGGTTAGGTTTGGTTAGGTTAGGTTAGGTTAGGTTAAGTTGGGTTGGGTTGCGTTAGGGTAGGGTAGGTTAGGTTAGGTTGGTTGGGTTGGGTTAGGTTAGGTTAGGTTAGGTAATTTTAGGTTAGGTTAGGTTAGGTTGGGTTGGGTGGGGTTGGGTTGGATTGGGTTGGGTTAGGTTAGGTTAGGTTAGGTTAGGTTGGGTTGGGTTGGGTTGGGTTAGGTTAGGTTAGGTTCGGTTAGGTTAGGTTAAGTTAGGTTAGGTTAGGTTAGCTTAGGTTAGGTAAGGTTAGGTTAGGTTAGGTTAGGTTAAGATATGAACCGTCGTAAAAACGCATTAAACAATGTCACTTAGTGAGATGCAGTGTTTTTCACCTATACAAGTCGAGAACTGCGATATCTTATGTTAAATCGCATGAAACCGTCGTAATGTTGTAGAAAGCATTGTATTGTAGCGAGTAAAACGTTTTCTAACGATAGAAGTGCGAAGGTTATGTTAGGTTAGGTTAGGTTGGTTTGGGTTGGATTAGGTTAGAATAGGTTGGGTTGGGTTGGTTAGGTTAGGTTAGGTTAGGTTAGGTTACTTTAGGTTAGGTTAGGTTAGGTTAGGTTACGTTAGGTTAGGTAAGGTTAGGTTAGGTTAGGTTAGGTTGGGTTGGGTGGGGTTGCGTTGGGTTGGGTTGGGTTAGGTTAGGTTAGGTTAGGTTAGGTTGGGTTGGGTTGGGTTAGGTTAGGTTAGGTTAGGTTAGGTAAGGTTAGGTTAGGTTAGGTTAAGATATTAACCGTCGTAAAACCGCATTAAACAATGTCACTTAGTCAGATGCAGTGTTTTTCATCATTACAAGTTGGGAACTGCGATATCTTATTTTAAATCGCATGAAACCGTCGTAATGTTGTAGAGAGCATCGTAAAGTAGCGAGTAAAACGTTTTATAACGATAGAAGTGCGAAGGCTATGTTAGGTTGAGTTATGTTAGTTTAAGCTAGGTAGCGTCGTGAAACCACCAAAAAAGACGTCAGCTAACGAGATAGTGTTGTTTTATTGCATGTACAAAACTGCGATAGGTGAAATGTTGTGAAAGCACACAAAACGGCATAAACAAGCCAAATACTGCGTGTTGTACCGTTACAAGTGCGAAACTGCTATGTTGTGATATTCTCGTTAAAGCGCATGCAAGCATCGTAAAACCTTAAAGAATGATGTCATTTAGCGAGATACAGCGTTCTGTACTGTAATAAGTTGGTGAAAAACTGGGAGGTCATGCAAATATCGTAACTGTGAACGAAACAGTGTAATAGAGCGTTTTGAGATACAAGTGCGAATGTTAGGTTAGGTTAAGATATGAACTGTCGTAAAACCGCATTAAACAATGTCACTTAGTGAGATGCAGTGTTTTTCACCATTACAAGTCGGGAACTGCGATATCTTATGTTAAATCGCATGAAACTGTCGTAATGTTGTAGAAAGCATTGTAAAATAGCGAGTACAACGTTTTCTAACGATAGAAGTGGGAAGGTTATGTTAGGTTGAGTTAGTTTAAGCGAGGTAGCGTCGTGAAACCACCAAAAAAGACGTCATCTAACGAGATAGTGTTGTTTAATTGTGACTACGAAGCTGCGATAGGTGAAATAATGTGAAAGGACACAAAACGGCATGAACTAGCCAGGTACTGCGTGTTGTACCGTTACAAGCGCGAAACTGCTATGTTGTGATATTCTCGTTAAAGCGCAGGCAAGCATCGTGAAACCTTAAAGAATGATGTCATTTAGCAAGATACAGCGTTCTGCACTGTAATAATTTGGTGAAAAACTGTGAGGTTATGCATATATCGTAATTGTGAACGCAACAGTGTATAAGAGCGTTTTTAGATACAAGTGCGAATGTTAGGTTAGGTTAAGATATGAACCGTCGAAAAACCACATTAAACAATGTCACTTAGTGAGATGCAGTGTTTTTCACCATTACAAGTCGGGAACTGCGATATCTAATGTGAAAGCGCTTGCAACCGTCGTTACGTTGGGTTAGGTTAGGTTAGGTTAGGTTAGTTTGGGTTGGATTAGGTTAGGTTGGGTTGGGTTGGGTTGGGTTAGGTTGGGTTAGGTTAGGTTAGGTTAGGTTACGTTGGGTTAGGTTAGGTTAGGTTAGGTTGGGTTCGGTTGGGTTGGGTTAGATTAGGTTAGGTTAGGTAATTTTAGGTTAGTTTAGTTTAGGTTGGGTTGGGTTGTGTTAGGTAAGGTTAGGTTGGGTTGGGTGGGGTTGGGTTGGGTTGGGTTAGGTTAAGTTAGGTTAGGTTAGGTTGGTTTGGGTTGGGTTGGGTTGAGTTAGGTTAGGTTAGGTTAGGTTAAGTTAGGTTAGGTTAGGTTAGGTTAGGTAAGGTTAGGTTAGGTTAGGTTAGGTTAAGATGTGAACCGTCGTAAAACCGCATTAAACAATGTCACTTAGTGAGATGCAGTGTTTTTCACCATTACAAGTCGGGAACTGCGATATCCAATGTGAAAGCGCTTGCAACCGTCGTTAGGTTGGGTTAGGTTAGGTTAGGTTAGGTTAGGTTAGGTTGGTTTGGTTCGTTTAGGTTAGGTTGGGTTGGGTTGCGTTGGGTTGGGTTAGGTTAGGTTAGGTTAGATTAGGTTACGTTAGGTTAGGTTAGGTTAGGTTTGTTAGGTTAGGTTAGGTTAGGTTAGGTTGGGTTGGGTTAGGTTAGGTTTGTTAGGTTAGGTTAGGTTAGGTTGGGTTGGGTTGGGTTGGGTTAAGTTAGGTTGGGTTGGGTTGGGTTGGGTTAGGTTAAGTTAGGTTAGGTTAGGTTGGTTTGGGTTGGGTTGGGTTGAGTTAGGTTAGGTTAGGTTAGGTTAAGTTAGGTTAGGTTAGGTTAGGTTAGGTAAGGTTAGGTTAGGTTAGGTTAGGTTAAGATGTGAACCGTCGTAAAACCGCATTAAACAATGTCACTTAGTGAGATGCAGTGTTTTTCACCATTACAAGTCGGGAACTGCGATATCCAATGTGAAAGCGCTTGCAACCGTCGTTAGGTTGGGTTAGGTTAGGTTAGGTTAGGTTGGTTTGGGTTCGTTTAGGTTAGGTTGGGTTGGGTTGCGTTGGGTTGGGTTAGGTTAGGTTAGGTTAGGTTACGTTAGGTTAGGTTAGGTTAGGTTACGTTAGGTTTGGTTAGGTTAGGTTAGGTTAGGTTTGTTAGGTTAGGTTAGGTTAGGTTGGGTTGGGTTAGGTTAGGTTTGTTAGGTTAGGTTAGGTTAGGTTGGGTTGGGTTGGGTTGGGTTAAGTTAGGTTGGGTTGGGTGGGGTTGGGTTGGGTTGGGTTGGGTTAGGTTAAGTTAGGTTAGGTTAGGTTGGTTTGGGTTGGGTTGGGTTGAGTTAGGTTAGGTTAGGTTAGGTTAAGTTAGGTTAGGTTAGGTTAGGTTAGGTAAGGTTAGGTTAGGTTAGGTTAGGTTAAGATGTGAACCGTCATAAACCGCATTAAACAGTGCCACTTAGTGAGATGCAGTGTTTTTCACCATTACAAGTCGGGAACTGCGATATCTTATGTTAAATCGCATGAACCGTCGTAATGTTGTAGAAAGCATTGTAAAGTAGCGAGTAAAACGTTTTCTAACGATAGAAGTGCGAAGGTTATGTTAGGTTGAGTTAGTTTAGGCTAGGTAACGTCGTGAAACCACCAAAAACGACGTCATCTAACGAGATAGTGTTGTTTTATTGTGACTACGAAACTGCGATAGGTGAAATATTGTGAAAGGACACAAAACGGCATGAACTAGCCAGGTACTGCGTGTTGTACCGTTACAAGTGAGAAACTGCTATATTGTGATATTCTCGTTAAAGCGCATGCAAGCATCGTGAAACCTTAAAGAACGATGTCATTTAGCGAGATACAGCATTCTGTACTGCAATAAGTTGCTGAAAAACTGTGAGGTTATGCAAATATCGTAATTGTGAACGAAACAGTGTAATAGAGCGTTTTTAGATACAAGTGCGAATGTTAGGTTAGGTTAGGATATGAACCGTCGTAAAACCGCATTAAACAATGTCACTTAGTGAGATGCAGTGTTTTTCACCATTACAAGTCGGGAACTGCGATATCTAATGTGAAAGCGCTTGCAACCGTTGTTAGGTTGGGTTAGGTTAGGTTAGGTTTGGTTAGGTTAGTTTGGGTTGGATTAGGTTAGGTTGGGTTGGGTTGGGTTGGGTTAGGTTGGGTTAGGTTAGGTTAGGTTAGGTTAGGTTACGTTAGGTTAGGTTAGGTTACGTTAGGTTAGGTTCGGTTAGGTTTGGTTAGGTTAGGTTAGGTTAGGTTAAGTTGGGTTGGGTTGCGTTAGGGTAGGGTAGGTTAGGTTAGGTTGGTTGGGTTGGGTTAGGTTAGGTTAGGTTAGGTAATTTTAGGTTAGGTTAGGTTAGGTTGGGTTGGGTGGGGTTGGGTTGGATTGGGTTGGGTTAGGTTAGGTTAGGTTAGGTTAGGTTGGGTTGGGTTGGGTTGGGTTAGGTTAGGTTAGGTTCGGTTAGGTTAGGTTAAGTTAGGTTAGGTTAGGTTAGCTTAGGTTAGGTAAGGTTAGGTTAGGTTAGGTTAGGTTAAGATATGAACCGTCGTAAAACCGCATTAAACAATGTCACTTAGTGAGATGCAGTGTTTTTCACCTACACAAGTCGAGAACTGCGATATCTTATGTTAAATCGCATGAAACCGTCGTAATGTTGTAGAAAGCATTGTATTGTAGCGAGTAAAACGTTTTCTAACGATAGAAGTGCGAAGGTTATGTTAGGTTAGGTTAGGTTGGTTTGGGTTGGATTAGGTAAGAATAGGTTGGATTGGGTTGGTTAGGTTAGGTTAGGTTAGGTTAGGTTACTTTAGGTTAGGTTAGGTTAGGTTAGGTTACGTTAGGTTAGGTAAGGTTAGGTTAGGTTAGGTTAGGTTGGGTTGGGTGGGGTTGCGTTGGGTTGGGTTGGGTTAGGTTAGGTTAGGTTAGGTTAGGTTGGGTTGGGTTGGGTTAGGTTAGGTTAGGTTAGGTTAGGTAAGGTTAGGTTAGGTTAGGTTAAGATATTAACCGTCGTAAAACCGCATTAAACAATGTCACTTAGTCAGATGCAGTGTTTTTCATCATTACAAGTTGGGAACTGCGATATCTTATTTTAAATCGCATGAAACCGTCGTAATGTTGTAGAGAGCATCGTAAAGTAGCGAGTAAAACGTTTTATAACGATAGAAGTGCGAAGGCTATGTTAGGTTGAGTTATGTTAGTTTAAGCTAGGTAGCGTCGTGAAACCACCAAAAAAGACGTCAGCTAACGAGATAGTGTTGTTTTATTGCATGTACAAAACTGCGATAGGTGAAATGTTGTGAAAGCACACAAAACGGCATAAACAAGCCAAATACTGCGTGTTGTACCGTTACAAGTGCGAAACTGCTATGTTGTGATATTCTCGTTAAAGCGCATGCAAGCATCGTAAAACCTTAAAGAATGATGTCATTTAGCGAGATACAGCGTTCTGTACTGTAATAAGTTGGTGAAAAACTGGGAGGTCATGCAAATATCGTAACTGTGAACGAAACAGTGTAATAGAGCGTTTTGAGATACAAGTGCGAATGTTAGGTTAGGTTAAGGTATGAACTGTCGTAAAACCGCATTAAACAATGTCACTTAGTGAGATGCAGTGTTTTTCACCATTACAAGTCGGGAACTGCGATATCTTATGTTAAATCGCATGAAACTGTCGTAATGTTGTAGAAAGCATTGTAAAATAGCGAGTACAACGTTTTCTATCGATAGAAGTGGGAAGGTTATGTTAGGTTGAGTTAGTTTAAGCGAGGTAGCGTCGTGAAACCACCAAAAAAGACGTCATCTAACGAGATAGTGTTGTTTAATTGTGACTACGAAGCTGCGATAGGTGAAATAATGTGAAAGGACACAAAACGGCATGAACTAGCCAGGTACTGCGTGTTGTACCGTTACAAGCGCGAAACTGCTATGTTGTGATATTCTCGTTAAAGCGCAGGCAAGCATCGTGAAACCTTAAAGAATGATGTCATTTAGCAAGATACAGCGTTCTGCACTGTAATAAGTTGGTGAAAAACTGTGAGGTTATGCATATATCGTAATTGTGAACGCAACAGTGTATAAGAGCGTTTTTAGATACAAGTGCGAATGTTAGGTTAGGTTAAGATATGAACCGTCGAAAAACCACATTAAACAATGTCACTTAGTGAGATGCAGTGTTTTTCACCATTACAAGTCGGGAACTGCGATATCTAATGTGAAAGCGCTTGCAACCGTCGTTACGTTGGGTTAGGTTAGGTTAGGTTAGGTTAGTTTGGGTTGGATTAGGTTAGGTTGGGTTGGGTTGGGTTGGGTTAGGTTGGGTTAGGTTAGGTTAGGTTAGGTTAGGTTACGTTAGGTTAGGTAAGGTTAGGTTAGGTTAGGCTAGGTTAGATTAGGTTTGGTTAGGTTAGGTTAGGTTAGGTTGGGTTGGGTTGGGTTGGGTAGGGTTAGGTTAGGTTAGGTTAGGTTACGTTGGGTTAGGTTAGGTTAGGTTAGGTTGGGTTCGGTTGGGTTGGGTTAGATTAGGTTAGGTTAGGTAATTTTAGGTTAGTTTAGTTTAGGTTGGGTTGGGTTGTGTTAGGTAAGGTTAGGTTGGGTTGGGTGGGGTTGGGTTGGGTTGGGTTAGGTTAAGTTAGGTTAGGTTAGGTTGGTTTGGGTTGGGTTGGGTTGAGTTAGGTTAGGTTAGGTTAGGTTAGGTTAAGTTAGGTTAGGTTAGGTTAGGTTAGGTAAGGTTAGGTTAGGTTAGGTTAGGTTAAGATGTGAACCGTCGTAAAACCGCATTAAACAATGTCACTTAGTGAGATGCAGTGTTTTTCACCATTACAAGTCGGGAACTGCGATATCCAATGTGAAAGCGCTTGCAACCGTCGTTAGGTTGGGTTAGGTTAGGTTAGGTTAGGTTAGGTTAGGTTGGTTTGGTTCGTTTAGGTTAGGTTGGGTTGGGTTGCGTTGGGTTGGGTTAGGTTAGGTTAGGTTAGATTAGGTTACGTTAGGTTAGGTTAGGTTAGGTTTGTTAGGTTAGGTTAGGTTAGGTTAGGTTGGGTTGGGTTAGGTTAGGTTTGTTAGGTTAGGTTAGGTTAGGTTGGGTTGGGTTGGGTTGGGTTAAGTTAGGTTGGGTTGGGTGGGGTGGGGTTGGGTTGGGTTGGGTTGGGTTGGGTTAGGTTAAGTTAGGTTAGGTTAGGTTGGTTTGGGTTGGGTTGGGTTGAGTTAGGTTAGGTTAGGTTAGGTTAAGTTAGGTTAGGTTAGGTTAGGTTAGGTAAGGTTAGGTTAGGTTAGGTTAGGTTAAGATGTGAACCGTCGTAAAACCGCATTAAACAATGTCACTTAGTGAGATGCAGTGTTTTTCACCATTACAAGTCGGGAACTGCGATATCCAATGTGAAAGCGCTTGCAACCGTCGTTAGGTTGGGTTAGGTTAGGTTAGGTTAGGTTAGGTTACGTTAGGTTAGGTTAGGTTAGGTTACGTTAGGTTTGGTTAGGTTAGGTTAGGTTAGGTTTGTTAGGTTAGGTTAGGTTAGGTTGGGTTGGGTTAGGTTAGGTTTGTTAGGTTAGGTTAGGTTAGGTTGGGTTGGGTTGGGTTGGGTTATGTTAGGTTGGGTTGGGTGGGGTTGGGTTGGGTTGGGTTGGGTTAGGTTAAGTTAGGTTAGGTTAGGTTGGTTTGGGTTGTGTTGGGTTGAGTTAGGTTAGGTTAGGTTAGGTTAAGTTAGGTTAGGTTAGGTTAGGTTAGGTAAGGTTAGGTTAGGTTAGGTTAGGTTAAGATGTGAACCGTCATAAACCGCATTAAACAGTGCCACTTAGTGAGATGCAGTGTTTTTCACCATTACAAGTCGGGAACTGCGATATCTTATGTTAAATCGCATGAACCGTCGTAATGTTGTAGAAAGCATTGTAAAGTAGCGAGTAAAACGTTTTCTAACGATAGAAGTGCGAAGGTTATGTTAGGTTGAGTTAGTTTAGGCTAGGTAACGTCGTGAAACCACCAAAAACGACGTCATCTAACGAGATAGTGTTGTTTTATTGTGACTACGAAACTGCGATAGGTGAAATATTGTGAAAGGACACAAAACGGCATGAACTAGCCAGGTACTGCGTGTTGTACCGTTACAAGTGAGAAACTGCTATATTGTGATATTCTCGTTAAAGCGCATGCAAGCATCGTGTAACCTCAAAGAACGATGTCATTTAGCGAGATACAGCGTTCTGTACTGCAATAGGTTGGTAAAAAACTGTGAGGTTATGCAAATATCGTAATTGTGAACGAAACAGTGTAATAGAGCGTTTTTAGATACAAGTGCGAATGTTAGGTTAGGTTAAGATATGAACCGTCGTAAAACCGCATTAAACAATGTCACTTAGTGAGATGCAGTGTTTTTCACCATTACAAGTCGGGAACTGCGATATCCAATGTGAAAGCGCTTGCAACCGTCGTTAGGTTGGGTTAGGTTAGGTTAGGTTAGGTTAGGTTAGGTTGGTTTGGGTTCGTTTAGGTTAGGTTGGGTTGGGTTGCGTTGGGTTGGGTTAGGTTGGGTTAGGTTAGGTTAGGTTAGGTTAGGTTACGTTAGGTTAGGTTAGGTTAGGTTACGTTAGGTTTGGTAAGGTTGGGTTAGGTTAGGTTAGGTTTGTTAGGTTAGGTTAGGTTAGGTTGGGTTGGGTTGGGTTGGGTTAGGTTAGGTTTGTTAGGTTAGGTTAGGTTAGGTTGGGTTGGGTTGGGTTGGGTTAAGTTAGGTTGGGTTGGGTGGGGTTGGGTTGGGTGGGGTTGGGTTGGGTTGGGTTAGGTTAAGTTAGGTTAGGTTAGGTTAGGTTGGTTTGGGATGGGTTGGGTTGAGTTAGGTTAGGTTAGGTTAGGTTAGGTAAGGTTAGGTTAGGTTAGGTTAAGATGTGAACCGTCGTAAAACCGCATTAAACAATGTCACTTAGTGAGATGCAGTGTTTTTCACCATTACAAGTCGGGAACTGCGATATCTTATGTTAAATCGCATGAACCGTCGTAATGTTGTAGAAAGCATTGTAAAGTAGCGAGTAAAACGTTTTCTAACGATAGAAGTGCGAAGGTTATGTTAGGTTGAGTTAGTTTAGGCTAGGTAGCGTCGTGAAACCACCAAAAACGACGTCATCTAACGAGATAGTGTTGTTTTATTGTGACTACGAAACTGCGATAGGTGAAATATTGTGAAACGACACAAAACGGCATGAACTAGCCAGATACTGCGTGTTGTACCGTTACAAGTGCGAAACTGATATATTGTGATATTCTCGTTGAAGCGCATGCAAGCATCGTGAAACCTTAAAGAACGATGTCATTTAGCGAGATACAGCGTTCTGTACTGCAATAAGTTGCTGAAAAACTGTGAGGTTATGCAAATATCGTAATTGTGAACGAAACAGTGTAATAGAGCGTTTTTGGATACAAGTGCGAATGTTAGGTTAGGTTAGGATATGAACCGTCGTAAAACCGCAATAAACAATGTCACTTAGTGATATGCAGTGTTTTTTACCATTACAAGTCGGGAACTGCGATATCTAATGTGAAAGCGCTTGCAACCGTTGTTAGGTTGGGTTAGGTTAGGTTAGGTTTGGTTAGGTTAGGTTAGGTTAGGTTGGGTTGGGTTGGGTTAGGTTGGGTTAGGTTAGGTTAGGTTAGGTTAGGTTACGTTAGGTTAGGTAAGGTTAGGTTAGGTTTGGTTAGGTTGGGTTGGGTTGGGTTGGGTTGGGTTAGGTTAGGTTAGGTTAGGTTAGGTTAGGTTAGGTTAGGTAAGGTTAGGTTAGGTTAGGTTAGGTTTGGTTAGGTTAGGTTAGGTTAGGTTAGGTTGGGTTGGGTTGGGTTGGGTTAGGTTAGCATAGGTCAAGTTAGGTTAGGTTAGGTTAGGTTAGGTTAGGTTGGGTAGGGTTGGGTAGGGTTAGGTTAGGTTAGGTTAGGTTGGGTTAGGTTAGGTTACGTTGGGTTGGGTTGGGTTGGGATTGGTTAGGTTAGGTTAGGTGATTTTAGGTTAGTTTAGGTTAGGTTGGGTTGGGTTGGGTTAGGTTAGGTTAGGTTAGGTTGGGTTGGGTGGGGTTGGGTTGGGTTGGGTTAGGTTAGGTTACGTTAGGTTAAGTTATGTTAGGTTAGGTTAGGTGAGGTTAGGTAAGGTTAGGTTAGGTTAGGTTAAGATATGAACCGTCGTAAAACCGCAATAAACAATGTCACTTAGTGAGATGCAGTGTTTTTCACTATTACAAGTCGGGAACTGCAATATCTTATGTTAAATCGCATGAAACCGTCGTAATGTTGCAGAAAGCATTGTAAAGTAGCGAGTAAAACGTTTTCTAATGATAGAAGTGCGAAGGTTATGTTAGGTTAGGTTAGGTAGCGTCGTGAAACCATCAAAAACGACGTCATCTAACGAGATAGTGTTGTTTTATTGTGACTACGAAACTGCGATAGGTGAAATATTGTGAAAGGACACAAAACGGCATGAACTAGCCAGGTACTGCGTGTTGTACCGTTACAACTGCGAAACTGATATATTGTATATTCTCGTTAAAGCGCATGCAAGCATCGTGAAACCTTAAAGAACGATGTCATTTAGCGAGATACAGCGTTCTGTACTGCAATACGTTGCTGAAAAACTGTGAGGTTATGCAAATATCGTAATTGTGAACGAAACAGTGTAATAGAGCGTTTTTAGATACAAGTGCGAATGTTGGGTTAGGTTAAGATATGAACCGTCGTAAAACCGCAATAAACAATGTCACTTAGTGAGATGCAGTGTTTTTTACCATTACAATTCTGGAACTGCGATATCTATTGTGAAAGCGCTTGCAACCGTCGTCAGGTTGGGTTAGGTAGGTTAGGTTAGGTTAGGTTGGTTTGGGTTGGATTAGGTTAGGTTGGGTTGGGTTGGGTTGGGTTAGGTTGGGTTAGGTTAGGTTAGGTTAGGTTACGTTAGGTTATGTTAGGTTAGGTTAGGTAAGGTTTGGTTAGGTTAGGTTAGGTTAGGTTGGGTTGGGTTGGGTTAGGTTGGGTTGGGTTGGGTTGGGTTAGGTTAGGTTAGGTTGGGTTAGGTTAGGTTAGGTTAGGTTAGGTTGGGTTGGGTGGGGTTGGGTTGGGTTTGGTTGGGTTAGGTTAGGTTAGGTAGGATAGGTTGGGTGTCATTGGGTTGGGTTGGGTTAGGTTAGGTTAGGTTAGGTTAAGTTAGGTTACGTTAGGTTAGGTTAGGTTAGGTTAGGTTAAAATATGAACGGTCGTAAAACCGCATTAAACAATGTCACTTAGTGAGATGCAGTGTTTTTCACCATTACAAGTCGGGAACTGCGATATCTTATGTTAAATCGCATGAACCGTCGTAATGTTGTAGAAAGCATTGTAAAGTAGCGAGTAAATGTTTTCTAACGATAGAAGTGCGAAGGTTATGTTAGGTTGAGTTAGTTTAAGCGAGGTAGCGTCGTGAAACCACCAAAAAAGACGTCATCTAACGAGATAGTGTTGTTTAATTGTGACTACGAAACTGCGATAGGTGAAATAATGTGAAAGGACACAAAACGGCATGAACTAGCCAGGTACTGCGTGTTGTACCGTTACAAGCGCGAAACTGCTATGTTTTGATATTCTCGTTAAAGCGCAGGCAAGCATCGTGAAACCTTAAAGAATGATGTCATTTAGCAAGATACAGCGTTCTGCACTGCAATAAGTTGCTGAAAAACTGTGAGGTTATGCAAATATCGTAATTGTGAACGAAACAGTGTAATAGAGCGTTTTTAGATACAAGTGCGAATGTTAGGTTAGGTTAGGATATGAACCGTCGTAAAACCGCATTAAACAATGTCACTTAGTGAGATGCAGTGTTTTTCACCATTACAAGTCGGGAACTGCGATATCTAATGTGAAAGCGCTTGCAACCGTCGTTACGTTGGGTTAGGTTAGGTTAGGTTAGGTTAGTTTGGGTTGGATTAGGTTAGGTTGGGTTGGGTTGGGTTGGGTTAGGTTGGGTTAGGTTAGGTTAGGTTAGGTTAGGTTAGGTTACGTTAGGTTAGGTAAGGTTAGGTTAGGTTAGGCTAGGTTAGATTAGGTTTGGTTAGTTAGGTTAGGTTAGGTTGGGTTGGGTTGGGTTGGGTAGGGTTAGGTTAGGTTAGGTTAGGTTGGGTTAGGTTAGGTTAGGTTAGGTTGGGTTGGGTTGGGTTGGGTTTGATTAGGTTAGGTTAGGTAATTTTAGGTTAGTTTAGTTTAGGTTGAGTTGGGTTGTGTTAGGTCAGGTTAGGTTGGGTTGGGTGGGGTTGGGTTGGGTTGGGTTAGGTTAAGTTAGGTTAGGTTAGGTTGGTTTGGGTTGGGTTGGGTTGAGTTAGGTTAGGTTAGGTTAGGTTAGGTTAGGTTAAGTTAGGTTAGGTTAGGTTAGGTTAGGTAAGGTTAGGTTAGGTTAGGTTAGGTTAAGATGTGAACCGTCGTAAAACCGCATTAAACAATGTCACTTAGTGAGATGCAGTGTTTTTCACCATTACAAGTCGGGAACTGCGATATCCAATGTGAAAGCGCTTGCAACCGTCGTTAGGTTGGGTTAGGTTAGGTTAGGTTAGGTTAGGTTGGTTTGGGTTCGTTTAGGTTAGGTTACGTTAGGTTAGGTTAGGTTAGGTTACGTTAGGTTTGGTTAGGTTAGGCTAGGTTAGGTTAGGTTTGTTAGGTTAGGTTAGGTTAGGTTAGGTTGGGTTGGGTTAGGTTAGGTTTGTTAGGTTAGGTTAGGTTAGGTTGGGTTGGGTTGGGTTGGGTTAAGTTAGGTTGGGTTGGGTGGGGTTTGGTTGGGTTGGGTTGGGTTGGGTTAGGTTAAGTTAGGTTAGGTTAGGTTGGTTTGGGTTGGGTTGGGTTGAGTTAGGTTAGGTTAGGTTAGGTTAAGTTAGGTTAGGTTAGGTTAGGTTAGGTAAGGTTAGGTTAGGTTAGGTTAGGTTAAGATGTGAACCGTCATAAACCGCATTAAACAATGCCACTTAGTGAGATGCAGTGTTTTTCACCATTACAAGTCGGGAACTGCGATATCTTATGTTAAATCGCATGAACCGTCGTAATGTTGTAGAAAGCATTGTAAAGTAGCGAGTAAAACGTTTTCTAACGATCGAAGTGCGAAGGTTACTTTAGGTTGAGTTAGTTTAAGCTAGGTAGCGTCGTGAAACCACCAAAAACGACGTCATCTAACGATATAGTGTTGTTTTAATGTGACTACGAAACTGCGATAGGTGAAATATTGTGAAAAGACACAAAACGGCATGAACTAGCCAGGTACTGCGTGTTGTACCGTTACAAGTGCGAAACTGCTATATTGTGATATTCTCGTTAAAGCGCATGCAAGCGTCGTGAAACCTTAAAGAACGATGTCATTTAGGACGATACAGCATTCTGTACTGCAATAAGTTGCTGAAAAACTGTGAGGTTATGCAAATATCGTAATTATGGACGAAACAGTGTATTAGAGCGTTTTTAGATACAAGTGCGAATGTTAGGTTAGGTTAAACTATGAACTGTCGTAAAACCGCATTAAACAATGTCACTTAGTGAGATGCAGTGTTTTTCACCATTACAAGTCGGGAACTGCGATATCTTATGTTAAATCGCATGAAACCGTCGTAATGTTGCAGAAAGCATTGTAAAGTAGCGAGTAAAACGTTTTCTAACGATAGAAGTGCGAAGGTTATGTTAGGTTAGGTTAGGTAGCGTAGTGAAACCATCAAAAACGACGTCATCTAACGAGATAGTGTTGTTTTATTGTGACTACGAAACTGCGATAGGTGAAATATTGTGAAAGGACACAAAACGGCATGAACTAGCCAGGTACTGCGTGTTGTACCGTTACAACTGCGAAACTGATATATTGTATATTCTCGTTAAAGCGCATGCAAGCATCGTGAAACCTTAAAAAAGGATGTCATTTAGCGAGATACAGCGTTCTGTACTGCAATACGTTGCTGAAAAACTGTGAGGTTATGCAAATATCGTAATTGTGAACGAAACAGTGTAATAGAGCATTTTTAGATACAAGTGCGAATGTTGGGTTAGGTTAAGATATGAACCGTCGTAAAACTGCAATAAACAATGTCACTTAGTGAGATGCAGTGTTTTTCACCATTACAATTCTGGAACTGCGATATCTATTGTGAAAGCGCTTGCAACCGTCGTTAGGTTGGGTTAGGTTAGGTTAGGTTAGGTTGGTTTGGGTTGGATTAGGTTAGGTTGGGTTGGGTTGGGTTAGGTTAGGTTGGGTTAGGTTAGGTTAGGTTAGGTTAGGTTATGTTAGGTCAGGTTAGGTTAGGTTAGGTTACGTTAGGTTAGGTTAGGTTAGGTTAGGTTAGGTTTGGTTAGGTTAGGTTAGGTTAGGTTGGGTTGGGTTGGGTTGGGTTGGGTTAGGTTAGGTTAGGTTGGGTTAGGTTAGGTTAGGTTGGGTTGGGTTGGGTTGGGTTGTGTTAGGTTAGGTTACGTTGGGTAATTTTAGGTTAGTTTAGGTTAGGTTGAGTTGGGTTGGGTTGGGTTAGGTTAGGTTAGGTTAGGTTGGGTTGGGTGGGGTTGGGTTGGGTTTGGTTGGGTTAGGTTAGGTTAGGTTGGATAGGTTGGGTGTCAATGGGTTGGGTTGGGTTAGGTTAGGTTAGGTTAGGTTAAGTTAGGTTACGTTAGGTTAGGTTAGGTTAGGTTAGGTTAAAATATGAACGGTCGTAAAACCGCATTAAACAATGTCACTTAGTGAGATGCAGTGTTTTTCACCATTACAAGTCGGGAACTGCGATATCTTATGTTAAATCGCATGAACCGTCGTAATGTTGTAGAAAGCATTGTAAAGTAGCGAGTAAAACATTTTCTAACAATAGAAGTGCGAAGGTTATGTTAGGTTGAGTTAGTTTAGGCTAGGTAGCGTCGTAAAACCTCCAAAAACGACGTCATCTAACGAGATAGTGTTGTTTTATTGTGACTACGAAACTGCGATAGGTGAAATATTGTGAAAGGACACAAAACGGCATGAACTAGCCAGTTACTGCGTGTTGTACCGTTACAAGTGCGAAACTGCTTTATTGTGATATTCTCGTTAAAGCGCATGCAAGCATCGTGAAACCTTAAAGAACGATGTCATTTAGCGAGATACAGCGTTCTGTACTGCAATAAGTTGCTGAAAAACTGAGGTTATGCAAATATCGTAATTGTGAACGAAACAGTGTAATAGAGCGTTTTTAGATACAAGTGCGAATGTTAGGTTAGGTTAGGATATCAACCGTCGTAAAACCGCATTAAACAATGTCACTTAGTGAGATGCAGAGTTTTTCACCATTACAAGTCGGGAACGGCGATATCTAATATGAAAGTGCTTGCAACCGTCGTAATGTTGTAGAAAGCAATGTAAAGTAGCGAGTAAAACGTTTTCTAACGATAGAAGTGCGAAGGTTATGTTAGGTTGAGTTAGTTTAAGCTAGGTAGCGTCGTGAAACCACCAAAAACGACGTCATCTAACGATATAGTGTTGTTTTAATGTGACTACGAAACTGCGATAGGTGAAATATTGTGAAAGGACACAAAACGGCATGAACTAGCCAGGTACTGCGTGTTGTACCGTTACAAGTGCGAAACTGCTATATTGTGATATTCTCGTTAAAGCGCATGCAAGCGTCGTGAAACCTTAAAGAACGATGTCATTTAGGACGATACAGCGTTCTGTACTGAAATAAGTTGCTGAAAAACTGTGAGGTTATGCAAATATCGTAATTGTGAACGAAACAGTGTATTAGAGCGTTTTTAGATACAAGTGCGAATGTTAGGTTAGGTTAAGATATGAACCGTCGTAAAACCGCATTAAACAATGTCACTTAGTGAGATGCAGTGTTTTTCACCATTACAAGTCGGGAACTGCGATATCTAATGTGAAAGCGCTAGCAACCGTTGTTAGGCTGGGTTAGGTTAGGTTAGGTTTGGTTAGGTTAGTTTGGGTTGGATTAGGTTAGGTTGGGTTGGGTTGGGTTGGGTTGGGTTAGGTTGGGATAGGTTAGGTTAGGTTAGGTTAGGTTACGTTAGGTTAGGTTCGGTTAGGTTTGGTTAGGTTAGGTTAGGTTAGGTTAAGTAGGGTTGGGTTGGGTTGGGTTGGGTAGGGTTAGGTGAGGTTAGGTTAGGTTAGGTTGGGTTAGGTTAGGTTAGGTTAGGTTACGTTAGGTTAGGTTAGGTTAGGTTAGGTTAGGTTAGGTTACGTTAGGTTAGGTAAGGTTAGGTTAGGTTAGGTTAGGTTAGGTTAGGTTTGGTTAGGTTAGGTTAGGTTGGGTTGGGTTGGGTAGGGTTAGGTTAGGTTAGGTTAGGTTAGGTTGGGTTAGGTTAGGTTAGGTTAGGTTGGGTTGGGTTGGGTTGGGTTTGGTTAGGTTAGGTTAGGTGATTTTAGGTTAGTTTAGGTTAGGTTGAGTTGGGTTGGGTTAGGTTAGGTTAGGTTAGGTTAGGTTGGGTTGGGTGGGGTTGGGTTGGGTTGGGTTAGGTTAGGTTAGGTTAGGTTAAGTTATGTTAGGTTAGGTTAGGTTAGGTTAGGTAAGGTTAGGGTAGGTTAGGTTAGGTTAAGATATGAACCGTCGTAAAACCGCAATAAACAATGTCACTTAGTGAGATGCAGTGTTTTTCACCATTACAAGTCGGGAACTGCGATATCTTATGTTAAATCGTATGAAACCGTCGTAATGTTGCAGAAAGCATTGTAAAGTAGCGAGTAAAACGTTTTCTAACGATAGAAGTGCGAAGGTTATGTTAGGTTAGGTTAGGTAGCGTCGTGAAACCATCAAAAACGACGTCATCTAACGAGATAGTGTTGTTTTATTGTGACTACGAAACTGCGATAGGTGAAATATTGTGAAAGGACACAAAACGGCATGAACTAGCCAGGTACTGCTTGTTGTACCGTTACAACTGCGAAACTGATATATTGTATATTCTCGTTAAAGCACATGCAAGCATCGTGAAACCTTAAAGAACGATGTCATTTAGCGAGATACAGCGTTCTGTACTGCAATACGTTGCTGAAAAACTGTGAGGTTATGCAAATATCGTAATTGTGAACGAAACAGTGTAATAGAGCGTTTTTAAATACAAGTGCGAATGTTGGGTTAGGTTAAGATATGAACCGTCGTAAAACCGCAATAAACAATGTCACTTAGTGAGATGCAGTGTTTTTCACCATTACAATTCTGGAACTGCGATATCTAATATGAAAGTGCTTGCAACCGTCGTAATGTTGTAGAAAGCAATGTAAAGTAGCGAGTAAAACGTTTTCTAACGATAGAAGTGCGAAGGTTATGTTAGGTTGAGTTAGTTTAAGCTAGGTAGCGTCGTGAAACCACCAAAAACGACGTCATCTAACGATATAGTGTTGTTTTAATGTGACTACGAAACTGCGATAGGTGAAATATTGTGAAAGGACACAAAACGGCATGAACTAGCCAGGTACTGCGTGTTGTACCGTTACAAGTGCGAAACTGCTATATTGTGATATTCTCGTTAAAGCGCATGCAAGCGTCGTGAAACCTTAAAGAACGATGTCATTTAGGACGATACAGCGTTCTGTACTGAAATAAGTTGCTGAAAAACTGTGAGGTTATGCAAATATCGTAATTGTGAACAAAACAGTGTATTAGAGCGTTTTTAGATACAAGTGCGAATGTTAGGTTAGGTTAAGATATGAACCGTCGTAAAACCGCATTAAACAATGTCACTTAGTGAGATGCAGTGTTTTTCACCATTACAAGTCGGGAACTGCGATATCTAATGTGAAAGCGCTAGCAACCGTTGTTAGGCTGGGTTAGGTTAGGTTAGGTTTGGTTAGGTTAGTTTGGGTTGGATTAGGTTAGGTTGGGTTGGGTTGGGTTGGGTTGGGTTAGGTTGGGATAGGTTAGGTTAGGTTAGGTTAGGTTACGTTAGGTTAGGTTCGGTTAGGTTTGGTTAGGTTAGGTTAGGTTAGGTTAAGTTGGGTTGGGTTGGGTTGGGTTGGGTAGGGTTAGGTGAGGTTAGGTTAGGTTAGGTTGGGTTAGGTTAGGTTAGGTTAGGTTACGTTAGGTTAGGTTAGGTTAGGTTAGGTTAGGTTACGTTAGGTTAGGTAAGGTTAGGTTAGGTTAGGTTAGGTTAGGTTAGGTTTGGTTAGGTTAGGTTAGGTTGGGTTGGGTTGGGTAGGGTTAGGTTAGGTTAGGTTAGGTTAGGTTGGGTTAGGTTAGGTTAGGTTAGGTTGGGTTGGGTTGGGTTGGGTTTGGTTAGGTTAGGTTAGGTGATTTTAGGTTAGTTTAGGTTAGGTTGAGTTGGGTTGGGTTAGGTTAGGTTAGGTTAGGTTAGGTTGGGTTGGGTGGGGTTGGGTTGGGTTGGGTTAGGTTAGGTTAGGTTAGGTTAAGTTATGTCAGGTTAGGTTAGGTTAGGTTAGGTAAGGTTAGGGTAGGTTAGGTTAGGTTAAGATATGAACCGTCGTAAAACCGCAATAAACAATGTCACTTAGTGAGATGCAGTGTTTTTCACCATTACAAGTCGGGAACTGCGATATCTTATGTTAAATCGTATGAAACCGTCGTAATGTTGCAGAAAGCATTGTAAAGTAGCGAGTAAAACGTTTTCTAACGATAGAAGTGCGAAGGTTATGTTAGGTTAGGTTAGGTAGCGTCGTGAAACCATCAAAAACGACGTCATCTAACGAGATAGTGTTGTTTTATTGTGACTACGAAACTGCGATAGGTGAAATATTGTGAAAGGACACAAAACGGCATGAACTAGCCAGGTACTGCTTGTTGTACCGTTACAACTGCGAAACTGATATATTGTATATTCTCGTTAAAGCACATGCAAGCATCGTGAAACCTTAAAGAACGATGTCATTTAGCGAGATACAGCGTTCTGTACTGCAATACGTTGCTGAAAAACTGTGAGGTTATGCAAATATCGTAATTGTGAACGAAACAGTGTAATAGAGCGTTTTTAAATACAAGTGCGAATGTTGGGTTAGGTTAAGATATGAACCGTCGTAAAACCGCAATAAACAATGTCACTTAGTGAGATGCAGTGTTTTTCACCATTACAATTCTGGAACTGCGATATCTATTGTGAAAGCGCTTGCAACCGTCGTTAGGTTGGGTTAGGTTAGGTTAGGTTAGGTTAGGTTGGTTTGGGTTGGATTAGGTTAGGTTGGGTTGGGTTGGGTTGGGTTAGGTTGGGTTAGGTTAGGTTAGGTTAGGTTAGGTTAGGTTATGTTAGGTTAGGTTAGGTAAGGTTACGTTAGGTTAGGTTAGGTTAGGTTAGGTTAGGTTTGGTTAGGTTAGGTTAGGTTAGGTTGGGTTGGGTTGGGTTGGGTTGGGTTGGGTTGGGTTAGGTTAGGTTAGGTTAGGTTGGGTTAGGTTAGGTTAGGTTGGGTTGGGTTGGGTTGGGTTGTGTTAGGTTAGGTTACGTTGGGTAATTTTAGGTTAGTTTAGGTTAGGTTGGGTTGGGTTGGGTTAGGTTAGGTTGGGTTGGGTGGGGTTGGGTTGGGTTTGGTTGGATTAGGTTAGGTTAGGTTGGATAGGTTGGGTGTCATTGGGTTGGGTTGGGTTAGGTTAGGTTAGGTTAGGTTAGGTTAAGTTAGGTTATGTTAGGTTAGGTTAGGTTAGGTTAGGTTAAGAAATGAACCGTCGTAAAACCGCATTAAACAATGTCACTTAGTGAGATGCAGTGTTTTTCACCATTACAAGTCGGGAACTGCGATATCTTATGTTAAATCGCATGAACCATCGTAATGTTGTAGAAAGCATTGTAAAGTAGCGAGTAAAACGTTTTCTAACAATAGAAGTGCGAAGGTTATGTTAGGTTGAGTTAGTTTAGGCTAGGTAGCGTCGTGAAACCACCAAAAACGACGTCATCTAACGAGATAGTGTTGTTTAATTGTGACTACGAAACTGCGATAGGTGAAATATTGTGAAAGGACACAAAACGGCATGAACTAGCCAGTTACTGCGTGTTGTACCGTTACAAGTGCGAAACTGCTATATTGTGATATTCTCGTTAAAGCGCATGCAAGCATCGTGAAACCTTAAAGAACGATGTCATTTAGCGAGATACAGCGTTCTGTACTGCAATAAGTTGCTGAAAACTGTGAGGTTATGAAAATATCGTAATTTTGAATGAAACAGTGTAATAGAGCGTTTTTAGATACAAGTGCGAATGTTAGGTTAGGTTAAGATATGAACCGTCGTAAAACCGCTATAAACAATGTCACTTAGTGAGATGCAGTGTTTTTCACCATTACAAGTCGGGAACTGCGATATCTAATGTGAAAACGCTTGCAACCGTCGTTAGGTTGGGTTAGGTTAGTTAGGTTAGGTTAGGTTGGTTTGGGTTGGATTAGGTTAGGTTGGGTTGGCTTGGGTTGGGTTAGGTTGGGTTAAGTTAGGTTACATTAGGTTACGTTAGGTTAGGTTAGGTTAGGTTACGTTAGGTTAGGTAAGGTTAGGTTAGGTCAGGTTAGGTTAGGTTTGTTAGGTTAGGTTAGGTTGGGTTGGGTTGGGTTGGGTTGGGTTAGGTTAGGTTAGGTTAGGTTGGTTGGGTTGGGTTAGGTTAGGTTAGGTTAGGTAATTTTAGGTTAGTTTAGGTTAGGTTGGGTTGGGTTGGGTTGGGTTAGGTTAGGTTAGGTTAGGTTGGGTTGGGTGGGGTTGGGTTGGATTGGGTTGGGTTAGGTTAGGTTAGGTTAGGTTGGGTTGGGTTGGGTTGGGTTAGGTTAGGTTAGGTTCGGTTAGGTTAGGTTAAGTTAGGTTAGGTTAGGTTAGCTTAGGTTAGGTTAGGTAAGGTTAGGTTAGGTTAGGTTAGGTTAAGATATGAACCGTCGTAAAACCGCATTAAACAATGTCACTTAGTGAGATGCAGTGTTTTTCACCTATACAAGTCGAGAACTGCGATATCTTATGTTAAATCGCATGAAACCGTCGTAATGTTGTAGAAAGCATTGTAATGTAGCGAGTAAAACGTTTTCTAACGATAGAAGTGCGAAGGTTATGTTAGGTTAGGTTAGGTTGGTTTGGGTTGGATTAGGTTAGAATAGGTTGGGTTGGGTTGGGTTAGGTTAGGTTAGGTTAGGTTACTTTAGGTTAGGTTAGGTTAGGTTAGGTTAGGTTACGTTAGGTTAGGTAAGGTTAGGTTAGGTTAGGTTAGGTTAGGTTGGGTTAGGTTAGGTTAGGTTAGGTTGGGTTGGGTGGGGTTGCGTTGGGTTGGGTTGGGTTAGGTTAGGTTAGGTTAGGTTAGGTTGGGTTGGGTTAGGTTAGGTTAGGTTAGGTTAGGTAAGGTTAGGTTAGGTTAGGTTAAGATATTATCCGTCGTAAAACCGCATTAAACAATGTCACTTACTCAGATGCAGTGTTTTTCATCATTACAAGTCGGGAACTGCGATATCTTATTTTAAATCGCATGAAACCGTCGTAATGTTGTAGAGAGCATTGTAAAGTAGCGAGTAAAACGTTTTATAACGATAGAAGTGCGAAGGCAATGTTAGGTTGAGTTATGTTAGTTTAAGCTAGGTAGCGTCGTGAAACCACCAAAAAAGACGTCATCTAACGAGATAGTGTTGTTTTATTGCATGTACAAAACTGCGATAGGTGAAATGTTGTGAAAGCACACAAACGGCATAAACAAGCCAAATACTGCGTGTTGTACCGTTACAAGTGCGAAACTGCTATGTTGTGATATTCTCGTTAAAGCGCATGCAAGCATCGTGAAACCTTAAAGAATGATGTCATTTAGCGAGATACAGCGTTCTGTACTGTAATAAGTTGGTGAAAAACTGTGAGGTCATGCAAATATCGTAACTGTGTACGAAACAGTGTAATAGAGCGTTTTGAGATACAAGTGCGAATGTTAGGTTAGGTTAAGTTATGAACTGTCGTAAAACCGCATTAAACAATGTCACTTAGTGAGATAGAGATTTTTTCACCGTTACAAGTCGGGAACTGTGATATCTAATGTGAAAGCGCATGAAACCGTCGTAATGTTGTAGAGAGCATTGTAAAGTAGCGAGTTAAGCGTTTTCTAACGATAGAAGTGCGAAGGTTATGTTAGGTTGAGTTATGTTAGTTTAAGCTAGGCAGCGTCGTGAAAGCACCAAAAAGGACGTCATCTAACGAGATGTGTTGTATCAATGCATGTACGAAACTGCAATAGGTGAAATGTTGTGAAAGCACACAAAACGGCATGAACTAGCCAGGTACTGCGTGTTGTACCGTTACAAGTGCGAAACTGCTATATTGTGATATTCTCGTTAAAGCGCATGCAAGCACCGTGAAACCTTAAAGAACGATGTCATTTAGCGATATACAGCGTTCTGTACTGTAATAAGTTGGTGAAAAACTGAGGTCAGGCAAATATCGTAATTGTGAACGAAACAGTGTAATAGAGCGTTTTGAGATACAAGTGCGAATGTTAGGTTAGGTTAAGATTTGAACCGTCGTAAAACCGCATTAAACAATGTCACTTAGTGAGATAGAGTGTTTTTCACCGTTACAAGTCGGGAACTGCGATATCTAATGTGAAATCGCATGCAACCGTCGTAATGTTGTAGAAAGCATTGTAAAGTTGCGAGTAAAACGTTTTCTAACGATAGAAGTGCGAAGGTTATGTTAGGTTAAGTTAGTTTAAGCTAGGTAGCGTCGTGAAACCACCAAAAACGACGTCATCTAACGAGATAGTGTTTTTTATTGTGACTACGAAACTGCGATAGGTGAAATATTGTGAAAGGACACAAAACAGCATGAACTAGCCAGGTACTGCGTGTTGTACCGTTACAAGTGCGAAACTGCTATATTGTGATATTCTCGTTAAAGCGCATGCAAGCATCGTGAAACCTTATAAAACGATGTCATTTAGCGAGATACAGAGTTCTGTACTGCAATAAGTTGTTGAAAAACTGTGAGGTTATGCAAATATCGTATTTGTGAACGAAACAATGTAATAGAGCGTTTTTAGATACAAGTGCGATGTTAGGTTATGTTAAGATATGAACCGTCGTAAAACTGCATTAAACAATGTCACTTAGTGAGATGCGGTGTTTTTCACCATTACAAGTCGGGAACTGCGATATCTAATGTGAAAGCGCTTGCAACCGTCGTTAGGTTAGGTTAGGTTAGGTTACGTTAGGTTAGGTTGGGTTACGTTAGGTTAGGTTTGGTTACGTTAGGTTAGGTTGGGTTACGTTAGGTTAGGTTAGGTTGGGTTACGTTAGGTTAGGTTAGGTTGGGTTAGGTTAGGTTACGTTGGGTTACGTTATGTTACGTTGGGTTACGTTAGGTTGGGTTGGGTTGGGTTGGGCTAGTTTAGGTTAGTTTAGGTTAGTTTAGGTTAGTTTGGGTTGGGTTGGGTTGGGTAGGGTAGGGTTGGGTTGGGTTAGGTAGGGTTGGGTTGGGTTGGGTTGGCTTAGGTTAGGTTAGGTTAGGTTAAGTTTGGTTAGGTTAGGTTAGGTAAGGTAAGGTTGGGTTAGTTTAGGTTAGGTTAAGATATGAACCATCGTAAAACCGCAATAAACAATGTCACTTAGTGGGATGCAGTGTTTTTCACCATTACAAGTGAGTAACTGCGACATCTTATGTTAAATCGCATGCAACCGTCGTAATGTTGTAAAAAGCATTAGAAAGTAGCGAGTAAAACGTTTTCTAACGATAGAAGTGCGAAGGTTATGTTAGGTTAAGTTAGTTTAAGCTAGGTAGCGTCGTGAAACAACCAAAAAGGACGTCATCTAACGAGATAGTGTTGTTTTATTGCATGTACGAAACTGCAATAGATGAAATGTTGTGAAAGCACACAAAACGGCATGAACAAGCCAGATACTGCGTGTTGTACCGTTACAGGTGCGAAACTGCTATATTGTGATATTCTCGTTAAAGCGCATGCAACCGTCGTTAGGTTAGGTTAGGTTAGGTTAGGTTGGTTTGGGTTGGATTAGGTTAGGTTGGGTTGGGTTGGGTTGGGTTGGGTCGGGTCGGGGGTTGGGTTGGGTTAAGTTGGGTTAGGTTAGGTTACGTTACGTTACGTTACGTTAGGTTAGGTTAGGTTAGGTTACGTTTGGTTAGGTTACGTTAGGTTAGGTTAGGTTAGGTTAGGTAAGATTAGGTTAGGTTAGGTAAGGTTAGGTGAGGTTAGGTTCGGTTAGGTTAGGTTAGGTTAGGTTAGGTTCGGTTCGGTTAGGTTAGGTTAGGTTAGGTTAGGTTGGGTTGGGTTCGGTTGGGTTGGGTTGGGTTGGTTTAGGTTAAGTTTGGTGAGGTTAGGTCAGGTTAGGTAAGATTGGGTTAGGTTATGTTAGGTTAGGTTAGGTTAGGTTGATATGAACCGTCGTAAAACCGCATTAAACAATGTCACTTAGTGAGATGCAGTGTTTTTCACCATTACAAGTCGGGAACTGCATTGTCTAATGTGAAAGCGCTTGAAACCGTCGTAATGTTGTAGAAAGCAATGTAAAGTAGCCAGTAAAACGTTTTCTAACGACAAAAATGCGAAGGTTATGTTAGGTGTAGTTATGTTAGTTTAAGCTAGGTAGCGTCGTGAAACCACCAAAAACGACGTCATCTAACGAGATAGTGTTGTTTTATTGCGAGTACGAAACTGCGATAGGTGGTAAAAGTTGTGAAAGCACACAAAACGGCATGAACAAGCCAAATGCTGCGTGTTGTACCGTTACAAGTGCGAAACTGCTACGTTGTGATATTCTCGTTAAAGCGCATGCAAGCATCGTGAAACCTTAAAGAATGATGTCATTTAGCGAGATACAGCGTTCTGTACTGTAATAATTTGGTGAAAAACTGTGAGGTCATGGAAATATCGTAATTGTGAACGAAAAAGTGTAATAGAGCGTTTTGAGATACAAGTGCGAATGTTACGTTAGATTAACATATGAACCGTCGCAAAACCGTATTAAACAATGTCACTTAGTGAGATGCAGTGTTTTTCACCATTACAAGTCGGGAACTCCGATATCTAATGTGAAAGCGCATGAAACCGTCGTATATTGTAGACAGCATTGTAAAGTAGCGAGTAAAGCGTTTTCTAACGATAGAAGTGCGAAGGTTATGTTAGGTTATGTTAGTTAAGGCTAGGTAGCGTCGTGAAACCACCAAAAACGACGTCATCTAACAAGATAGTGTTGTTTTATTGCGAGTACGAAACTGCGATAGGTGAAATGTTGTGAAAGCACACAAAACGGCATGAACAAGCCAAATAATGCGCGTTGTACCGTTACAAGTGCGAAACTGCTATGTTGTGTTATTCTCGTTAAAGCGCATGCAAGCATCGTGAAACCTTAAAGAATGATGTCATTTAGCGAGATACAGCGTTCTGTACTGTAAATAGTTGGTGAAAAATTGTGAGGTCATGCAAATATCGTAATTGTGAACGAAACAGTGTAATAGAGCGTTTTGAGAGACAAGTGCGAATGTTGGGTTAGGTTAAGATATGAACCGTCGTAAAGCCGCATTAAACAATGTCACTTAGTGAGATGCAGTGTTTTTCACCATTACAAGTCGGGAACTGCGATATGTAATGTGAAAGCGCTTGCAACCGTCGTCAGGTTAGGTTAGGTTAGGTTGGGTTAGGTTGGGTTGGGTTACGTTAGGTTAGGTTTGGTTACGTTAGGTTGGTTGGGTTACGTTAGGTTAGGTTAGGTTGGGTTACTTTAGGTTAGGTTAGGTTGGGTTAGGTTAGGTTACGTTGGGTTACGTTATGTTACGTTGGGTTACGTTAGGTTGGGTTGGGTTGGTTTGGGTTAGTTTAGGTTAGTTTAGGTTAGTTTGGGTTGGGTTGGGTAGGGTAGGGTTGGGTTGGGTTGGGTAGGGTTGGTTTGGGTTGGGTTGGGTTAGGTTAGGTTAGGTTAAGTTAAGTTTGGTTAGGTTAGGTTAGGTAAGGTAAGGTTCGGTTAGGTTAGGTTAGGTTAATATATGAACCATCGTAAAACCGCAATAAACAATGTCACTTAGTGGGATGCAGTGTTTTTCACCATTACAAGTCGGTAACTGCGACATCTTATGTTAAATCGCATGCAACCGTCGTAATGTTGTAGAAAGCATTGTAAAGTAGCGAGTAAAACGTTTTCTAACGATAGAAGTGCGAAGGTTATGTTAGGTTAAGTTAGTTTAAGCTAGGTAGCGTCGTGAAACAACCAAAAAGGACGTCATCTAACGAGATAGTGTTGTTTTATTGCATGTACGAAACTGCAATAGAAGAAATGTTGTGAAAGCACACAAAACGGCATGAACAAGCCAGATACTGCGTGTTGTATCGTTACAAGTGCGAAACTGCTATATTGTGATATTCTCGTTAAAGCGCATGCAACCGTCGTTAGGTTAGGTTAAGTTAGGTTAGGTTAGGTTGGTTTGGGTTGGATTAGGTTAGGTTGGGTTGGGTTGGGTTGGGTTGGGTCGGGTCGGAGGTTGGGTTGGGTTAAGTTGGGTTAGGTTAGGTTAGGTTACGTTACGTTACGTTACATTAGGTTAGGTTAGGTTACGTTAGGTTAGGTTACGTTAGGTTAGGTTAGGTTAGGTTAGGTAAGATTAGGTTAGGTTAGGTTAGGCAAGGTTAGGTGAGGTTAGGTTCGGTTAGGTTAGGTTAGGTTAGGTTCGGTTCGGTTAGGTCAGGTTAGGTTAGGTTAGGTTGGGTTGGGTTGGGTTGGGTTGGGTTGGTTTAGGTTAAGTTTGGTGAGGTTAGGTCAGGTTAGGTAAGATTGGGTTAGGTTATGTTAGGTTAGGTTAGGTTAGGTTGATATGAACCGTCGTAAAACCGCATTAAACAATGTCACTTAGTGAGATGCAGTGTTTTTCACCATTACAAGTCGGGAACTGCATCGTCTAATGTGAAAGCGCTTGAAACCGTCGTAATGTTGTAGAAAGCAATGTAAAGTAGCCAGTAAAACGTTTTCAACCGACAAAAATGCGAAGGTTATGTTAGGTGTAGTTATGTTTGTTTAAGCTAGGTAGCGTCGTGAAACCACCAAAAACGACGTCATCTAACGAGATAGTGTTGTTTTATTGCGAGTACGAAACTGCGATAGGTGGTAATAGTTGTGAAAGCACACAAAACGGCATGAACAAGCCAAATACTGTGTGTTGTACCGTTACAAGTGCGAAACTGCTACGTTGTGATATTCTCGTTAAAGCGCATGCAAGCATCGTGAAACCTTAAAGAATGATGTCATTTAGCGAGATACAGCGTTCTGTACTGTAATAAGTTGGTGAAAAACTGTGAGGTCATGCAAATATTGTAATTGTGAACGAAAAAGTGTAATAGAGCGTTTTGAGATACAAGTGCGAATGTTACGTTAGGTTAACATATGAACCGTCGCAAAACCGTATTAAACAATGTCACTTAGTGAGATGCAGTGTTTTTCACCATTACAAGTCGGGAACTCCGATATCTAATATGAAAGCGCATGAAACCGTCGTATATTGTAGACAGCATTGTAAAGTAGCGAGTAAAGCGTTTTCTAACGATAGAAGTGCGAAGGTTATGTTAGGTTATGTTAGTTTAGGCTAGGTAGCGTCGTGAAACCACCAAAAACGACGTCATCTAACAAGATAGTGTTGTTTTATTGCGAGAACGAAACTGCGATAGGTGAAATGTTGTGAAAGCACACAAAACGGCATGAACAAGCCAAATACTGCGCGTTGTACCGTTACAAGTGCGAAACTGCTATGTTGTGATATTCTCGTTAAAGCGCATGCAAGCATCGTGAAACCTTAAAGAATGATGTCATTTAGCGAGATACAGCGTTCTGTACTGTAAATAGTTGGTGAAAAACTGTGAGGTCATGCAAATATCGTAATTGTGAACGAAACAGTGTAATAGAGCGTTTTGAGGTACATGTGCGAATGTTGGGTTAGGTTAAGATATGAACCGCCGTAAAGCCGCATTAAACAATGTCACTTAGTGAGATGCAGTGTTTTTCACCAATACAAGTCGGGAACTGCGATATCTAATGTGAAATCGCATGCAACCGTCGTAATGTTGTAGAAAACATTGTAAAGTAGCGAGTAAAACGTTTTCTAACGATAGAAGTGCGAAGGTTATGTTAGGTTAAGTTAGTTTAGGCTAGGTAGCGTCGTGAAACCACCAAAAACGACGTCATCTAACGAGATAGTGTTTTTTATTGTGACTACGAAACTGCGATAGGTGAAATATTGTGAAAGGACACAAAACAGCATGAACTAGCCAGGTACTGCGTGTTGTACCGTTACAAGTGCGAAACTGCTATATTGAGATATTCTCGTTAAAGCTCATGCAAGCATCGTGAAACCTTATAAAACGATGTCATTTAGCGAGATACAGAGTTCTCTACTGCAATAAGTTGGTGAAAAACTGTGAGGTTATGCAAATATCGTATTTGTGAACGAAACAGTGTAATAGAGCGTTTTTAGATACAAGTGCGATGTTAGGTTATGTTAAGATATGAACCGTCGTAAAACTGCATTAAACAATGTCACTTAGTGAGATGCGGTGTTTTTCACCATTACAAGTCGGGAACTGCGATATCTAATGTGAAAGCGCTTGCAACCGTCGTTAGGTTAGGTTAGGTTACGTTAGGTTAGGTTGGGTTACGTTAGGTTAGGTTTGGTTACGTTAGGTTAGGTTGGGTTACGTTAGGTTAGGTTAGGTTGGGTTACTTTAGGTTAGGTTAGGTTGGGTTAGGTTAGGTTACGTTGGGTTACGTTATGTTACGTTGGGTTACGTTAGGTTGGGTTGGGTTGGGTTGGGTTAGTTTAGGTTAGTTTAGGTTAGTTTGGGTTGGTTTGGGTTGGGTAGGGTAGGGTTGGGTTGGGTTGGGTAGGGTTGGTTTGGGTTGGGTTGGGTTAGGTTAGGTTAGGTTAAGTTTGGTTAGGTTAGGTTAGGTAACGTAAGGTTGGGTTAGGTTAGGTTAGGTTAAGATATGAACCATCGTAAAACCGCAATAAACAATGTCACTTAGTGGGATGCAGTGTTTTTCACAATTACAAGTCGGTAACTGCGACATCTTATATTAAATCGCATGCAACCGTCGTAATGTTGTAGAAAGCATTGTAAAGTAGCGAGTAAAACGTTTTCTAACGATAGAAGTGCGAAGGTTATGTTAGGTTAAGTTAGTTTAAGCTAGGTAGCGTCGTGAAACAACCAAAAAGGACGTCATCTAACGAGATAGTGTTGTTTTATTGCATGTACGAAACTGCAATAGAAGAAATGTTGTAAAAGCACACAAAACGGCATGAACAAGCCAGATACTGCGTGTTGTACCGTTACAAGTGCGAAACTGCTATATTGTGATATTCTCGTTAAAGCGCATGCAACCGTCGTTAGGTTAGGTTAGGTTAGGTTAGGTTGGTTTGGGTTGGATTAGGTTAGGTTGGGTTGGGTTGGGTTGGGTTGGGTCGGGGGTTGGGTTGGGTTAAGTTGGGTTAGGTTAGGTTAGGTTACGTTACGTTACGTTACATTAGGTTAGGTTAGGTTAGGTTACGTTAGGTTAGGTTACGTTAGGTTAGGTTAGGTTAGGTTAGGTAAGATTAGGTTAGGTTAGGTTAGGTAAGGTTAGGTGAGGTTAGGTTCGGTTAGGTTAGGTTAGGTTAGGTTCGGTTCGGTTAGGTTAGGTTAGGTTAGGTTAGGTTGGGTTGGGTTGGGTTGGGTTGGGTTGGTTTAGGTTAGGTTTGGTGAGGTTAGGTCAGGTTAGGTAAGATTGGGTTAGGTTATGTTAGGTTAGGTTAGGTTAGGTTGATATGAACCGTCGTAAAACCGCATTAAACAATGTCACTTAGTGAGATGCAGTGTTTTTCACCATTACAAGTCGGGAACTGCATTGTCTAATGTGAAAGCGCTTGAAACCGTCGTAATGTTGTAGAAAGCAATGTAAAGTAGCCAGTAAAACGTTTTCAACCGACAAAAATGCGAAGGTTATGTTAGGTGTAGTTATGTTAGTTTAAGCTAGGTAGCGTCGTGAAACCACCAAAAACGACGTCATCTAACCAGATAGTGTTGTTTTATTGCGAGTACGAAACTGCGATAGGTGGTAATAGTTGTGGAAGCACACAAAACGGCATGAACAAGCCAAATACTGTGTGTTGTACCGTTACAAGTGCGAAACTGCTACGTTGTGATATTCTCGTTAAAGCGCATGCAAGCATCGTGAAACCTTAAAGAATGATGTCATTTAGCGAGATACAGCGTTCTGTACTGTAATAAGTTGGTGAAAAACTGTGAGGTCATGCAAATATTGTAATTGTGAACGAAAAAGTGTAATAGAGCGTTTTGAGATACAAGTGCGAATGTTACGTTAGGTTAACATATGAACCGTCGCAAAACCGTATTAAACAATGTCACTTAGTGAGATGCAGTGTTTTTCACCATTACAAGTCGGGAACTCCGATATCTAATATGAAAGCGCATGAAACCGTCGTATATTGTAGACAGCATTGTAAAGTAGCGAGTAAAGCGTTTTCTAACGATAGAAGTGCGAAGGTTATGTTAGGTTACGTTAGTTTAGGCTAGGTAGCGTCGTGAAACCACCAAAAACGACGTCATCTAGCAAGATAGTGCTGTTTTATTGCGAGTACGAAACTGCGATAGGTGAAATGTTGTGAAAGCACACAAAACGGCATGAACAAGCCAAATACTGCGCGTTGTACCGTTACAAGTGCGAAACTGCTATGTTGTGATATTCTCGTTAAAGCGCATGCAAGCATCGTGAAACCTTAAAGAATGATGTCATTTAGCGAGATACAGCGTTCTGTACTGTAAATAGTTGGTGAAAAACTGTGAGGTCATGCAAATATCGTAATTGTGAACGAAACAGTGTAATAGAGCGTTTTGAGATACAAGTGCGAATGTTGGGTTAGGTTAAGATATGAACCGTCGTAAAGCCGCATTAAACAATGTCACTTAGTGAGATGCAGTGTTTTTCACCATTACAAGTCGGGAACTGCGATATCTAATGTGAAATCGCATGCAACCGTCGTAATGTTGTAGAAAACATTGTAAAGTAGCGAGTAAAACGTTTTCTAACGATAGAAGTGCGAAGGTTATGTTAGGTTAAGTTAGTTTAAGCTAGGTAGCGTCGTGAAACCACCAAAAACGACGTCATCTAACGAGATAGTGTTTTTTATTGTGACTACGAAACTGCGATAGGTGAAATATTGTGAAAGGACACAAAACAGCATGAACTAGCCAGGTACTGCGTGTTGTACCGTTACAAGTGCGAAACTGCTATATTGTGATATTCTCGTTAAAGCGCATGCAAGCATCGTGAAACCTTATAAAACGATGTCATTTAGCGAGATACAGAGTTCTGTACTGCAATAAGTTGGTGAAAAACTGTGAGGTTATGCAAATATCGTATTTGTGAACGAAACAGTGTAATAGAGCGTTTTTAGATACAAGTGCGATGTTAGGTTATGTTAAGATATGAACCGTCGTAAAACTGCATTAAACAATGTCACTTAGTGAGATGCGGTGTTTTTCACCATTACAAGTCGGGAACTGCGATATCTAATGTGAAAGCGCTTGCAACCGTCGTTAGGTTAGGTTAGGTTAGGTTACGTTAGGTTAGGTTGGGTTACGTTAGGTTAGGTTTGGTTACGTTAGGTTAGGTTGGGTTACGTTAGGTTAGGTTAGGTTGGGTTACGTTAGGTTAGGTTAGGTTGGGTTAGGTTAGGTTACGTTGGGTTACGTTATGTTACGTTGGGTTACGTTAGGTTGGGTTAGGTTGGGTGGGGTTAGTTTAGGTTAGTTTAGGTTAGTTTAGGTTAGTTTGGGTTGGGTTGGGTTGGGTAGGGTAGGGTTGGGTTGGGTTGGGTAGGGTTGGGTTGGGTTGGGTTGGCTTAGGTTAGGTTAGGTTAGGTTAAGTTTGGTTAGGTTAGGTTAGGTAAGGTAAGGTTGGGTTAGGTTAGGTTAGGTTAAGATATGAACCATCGTAAAACCGCAATAAACAATGTCACTTAGTGGGATGCAGTGTTTTTCACCATTACAAGTCAGTAACTGCGACATCTTATGTTAAATCGCATGCAACCGTCGTAATGTTGTAGAAAGCATTAGAAAGTAGCGAGTAAAACGTTTTCTAACGATAGAAGTGCGAAGGTTATGTTAGGTTAAGTTAGTTTAAGCTAGGTATCGTCGTGAAACCACCAAAAACGACGTCATCTAACGAGATAGTGTTGTTTTATTGCGAGTACGAAACTGCGATAGGTGGTAAAAGTTGTGAAAGCACACAAAACGGCATGAACAAGCCAAATACTGCGTGTTGTACCGTTACAAGTGCGAAACTGCTATGTTGTGATATTCTCGTTAAAGCGCATGCAAGCATCGTGAAACCTTAAAGAATGATGTCATTTAGCGAGATACAGCGTTTTGTACTGTAATAAGTTGGTGAAAAACTGTGAGGTCATGCAAATATCGTAATTGTGAACGAAAAAGTGTAATAGAGCGTTTTGAGATACAAGTGCGAATGTTACGTTAGGTTAACATATGAACCATCGCAAAACCGCATTAAACAATGTCACTTAGTGAGATGCAGTGTTTTTCACCATTACAAGTCCGGAACTCCGATATCTAATGTGAAAGCGCATGAAACCGTCGTATATTGTAGAGAGCATTGTAAAGTAGCGAGTAAAGCGTTTTTTAACGATAGAAGTGCGAAGGTTATGTTAGGTTATGTTAAGTAATGAACCGTCGTAAAACTGCATTAAACAATGTCACTTAGTGAGATGCGGTGTTTTTCAGCATTACAAGTCGGGAACTGCGATATCTAATGTGAAAGCGCTTGCAACCGTCGTTAGGTTAGGTTAGGTTACGTTAAGTTAGGTTTGGTTACGTTAGGTTAGGTTAGGTTTGGTTACGTTAGGTTAGGTTGGGTTACGTTAGGTTAGGTTAGGTTGGGTTACGTTAGGTTAGGTTAGGTTGGGTTACGTTAAGTTAGGTTGGGTTACGTTAAGTTAGGTTAGGTTGGGTTACGTTAAGTTAGGTTGGGTTAGGTTAGGTTGGGTTACGTTAAGTTAGGTTACGTTAGGTTAGGTTAGGTTGGGTTACGTTAGGTTAGGTTACGTTAGGTTAGGTTAGGTTGGGTTACGTTAAGTTAGGTTACGTTGGGTTACGTTGGGTTGGGTTGGGGTGGGTTGGGTTGGGTTGGGTTGGGTTGGGGTGGGTTGGGTGGGGGTGGGTTGGGTTGGGTTGGGTTGGGTTAGGTTAGGTTAGGTTAAGTTTGGTTAGGTTAGGTTAGGTAAGGTAAGGTTGGGTTAGGTTAGGTTAGGTTAGGTTAGGTTAAGATATGAACCGTCGTAAAACCGCAGTAAACAATGTAACTTAGTGAGATGCAGTGTTTTTCACCATTACAAGTCGGGAACTGCGATATTTAATGTGAAAGCGCTTGAAACCGTCGTAATGTTGTAGAAAGCAATGCAAAGTAGCGAGTAAAACGTTTTCTAACGATAGAAGTGCGAAGGTAATGTTAGGTGCAGTTATGTTAGTTTAAGATAGGTAGCGTCGTGAAACCACCAAAAACGACGTCATCTAACGATATAGTGTTGTTTTATTGCCAATACGAAACTGCGATAGGTGGTAAAAGTTGTGAAAGCACACAAAACGGCATGAACAAGCCAAATACTGCGTGTTGTACCGTTACAAGTGCGAAACTGCTATGTTGTGATATTCTCGTTAAAGCGCATGCAAGCATCGTGAAACCTTAAAGAATGATGTCATTTAGCGAGATACAGCGTTCTGTACTGTAATAAGTTGGTGAAAAACTGTGAGGTCATGCAAATATCGTAATTGTGAACGAAACAGTGTAATAGAGCGTTTTGAGATACAAGTGCGAATGTTGGGTTAGGTTAAGATATGAACCGTCGTAAAGCCGCATTAAACAATGTCACTTAGTGAGATGCAGTGTTTTTCACCATTACAAGTCGGGAACTGCGATATCTAATGTGAAATCGCATGCAACCGTCGTAATGTTGTAGAAAACATTGTAAAGTAGCGAGTAAAACGTTTTCTAACGATAGAAGTGCGAAGGTTATGTTAGATTGAGTTATGTTAGTTTAAGCTAGGTAGCGTCGTGAAACCACCAAAAACGACGTCATCTAACGAGATAGTGTTTTTTATTGTGACTACGAAACTGCGATAGGTGAAATATTGTGAAAGGACACAAAACAGCATGAACTATCCAGGTACTGCGTGTTGTACCGTTACAAGTGCGAAACTGCTATATTGTGATATTCTCGTTAAAGCGCATGCAAGCATCGTGAAACCTTATAAAACGATGTCATTTAGCGAGATACAGAGTTCTGTACTGCAATAAGTTGGTGAAAAACTGTGAGGTTATGCAAATATCGTATTTGTGAACGAAACAGTGTAATAGAGCGTTTTTAGATACAAGTGCGATGTTAGGTTATGTTAAGATATGAACCGTCGTAAAACTGCATTAAACAATGTCACTTAGTGAGATGCGGCGTTTTTCACCATTACAAGTCGGGAACTGCATTTTCTAATGTGAAAGCGCTTGAAACCGTCGTAATGTTGTAGAAAGCAATGTAAAGTAGCCAGTAAAACGTTTTCAACCGACAAAAATGCGAAGGTTATGTTAGGTGTAGTTTTGTTAGTTTAAGCTAGGTAGCGTCGTGAAACCACCAAAAACGACGTCATCTAACGAGATAGTGTTGTTTTATTGCGAGTACGAAACTGCGATAGGTGGTAATAGTTGTGAAAGCACACAAAACGGCATGAACAAGCCAAATACTGTGTGTTGTACCGTTACAAGTGCGAAACTGCTACGTTGTGATATTCTCGTTAAAGCGCATGCAAGCATCGTGAAACCTTAAAGAATGATGTCATTTAGCGAGATACAGCGTTCTGTACTGTAATAAGTTGGTGAAAAACTGTGAGGTCATGCAAATATTGTAATTGTGAACGAAAAAGTGTAATAGAGCGTTTTGAGATACAAGTGCGAATGTTACGTTAGGTTAACATATGAACCGTCGCAAAACCGTATTAAACAATGTCACTTAGTGAGATGCAGTGTTTTTCACCATTACAAGTCGGGAACTCCGATATCTAATATGAAAGCGCATGAAACCGTCGTATATTGTAGACAGCATTGTAAAGTAGCGAGTAAAGCGTTTTCTAACGATAGAAGTGCGAAGGTTATGTTAGGTTATGTTAGTTTAGGCTAGGTAGCGTCGTGAAACCACCAAAAACGACGTCATCTAACAAGATAGTGTTGTTTTATTGCGAGTACGAAACTGCGAAAGGTGAAATGTTGTGAAAGCACACAAAACGGCATGAACAAGCCAAATACTGCGCGTTGTACCGTCACAAGCGCGAAACTGCTATGTTGTGATATTCTCGTTAAAGCGCATGCAAGCATCGTGAAACCTTAAAGAATGATGTCATTTAGCGAGATACAGCGTTCTGTACTGTAAATAGTTGGTGAAAAACTGTGAGGTCATGCAAATATCGTAATTGTGAACGAAACAGTGTAATAGAGCGTTTTGAGATACAAGTGCGAATGTTGGGTTAGGTTAAGATATGAACCGTCGTAAAGCCGCATTAAACAATGTCACTTAGTGAGATGCAGTGTTTTTCACCATTACAAGTCGGGAACTGCGATATCTAATGTGAAAGCGCATGAAACCGTCGTAATGTTGTAGAGAGCATTGTAAAGTAGCCAGTAAAACGTTTTCTAACGACAAAAATGCGAAGATTATGTTAGGTGTAGTTATGTTAGTTTAAGCTAGGTAGCGTCGTGAAACCACCAAAAACGACGTCATCTAACGAGATAGTGTTGTTTTATTGCGAGTACGAAACTGCGATAGGTGGTAAAAGTTGTGAAAGCACACAAAACGGCATGAACAAGCCAAATACTGCGTGTTGTACCGTTACAAGTGCGAAACTGCTATGTTGTGATATTCTCGTTAAAGCGCATGCAAGCATCGTGAAACCTTAAAGAATGATGTCATTTAGCGAGATACAGCGTTCTGTACTGTAATAAGTTGGTGAAAAACTGTGAGGTCATGCAAATATCGTAATTGTGAACGAAAAAGTGTAATAGAGCGTTTTGAGATACAAGTGCGAATGTTACGTTAGGTTAACATATGAACCATCGCAATACCGCATTAAACAATGTCACTTAGTGAGATGCAGTGTTTTTCACCATTACAAGTCCGGAACTCCGATATCTAATGTGAAAGCGCATGAAACCGTCGTATATTGTAGAGAGCATTGTAAAGTAGCGAGTAAAGCGTTTTCTAACGATAGAAGTGCGAAGGTTATGTTAGGTTATGTTAGTTTAGGCTAGGTAGCGTCGTGAAACCACCAAAAACGACGTCATCTAACAAGATAGTGTTGTTTTATTGCGAGTACGAAACTGCGATAGGTGAAATGTTGTGAAAGCACACAAAACGGCATGAACAAGCCAAATACTGCGCGTTGTACCGTTACAAGTGCGAAACTGCTATGTTGTGATATTCTCGTTAAAGCGCATGCAAGCATCGTGAAACCTTAAAGAATGATGTCATTTAGCGAGATACAGAGTTCTGTACTGCAATAAGTTGGTGAAAAACTGTGAGGTTATGCAAATATTGTATTTGTGAACGAAACAGTGTAATAGAGCGTTTTTAGATACAAGTGCGATGTTAGGTTATGTTAAGTAATGAACCGTCGTAAAACTGCATTAAACAATGTCACTTAGTGAGATGCGGTGTTTTTCAGCATTACAAGTCGGGAACTGCGATATCTAATGTGAAAGCGCTTGCAACCGTCGTTAGGTTAGGTTAGGTTACGTTAAGTTAGGTTGGGTTACGTTAAGTTAGGTTAGGTTTGGTTACGTTAGGTTAGGTTGGGTTACGTTAGGTTAGGTTAGGTTGGGTTACGTTAGGTTAGGTTAGGTTGGGTTACGTTAAGTTAGGTTAGGTTGGGTTACGTTAAGTTAGGTTGGGTTAGGTTAGGTTGGGTTACGTTAAGTTAGGTTATGTTAGGTTAGGTTAGGTTGGGTTACGTTAAGTTAGGTTAGGTTAGGTTGGGTTACGTTAAGTTAGGTTACGTTGGGTTACGTTGGGTTGGGTTGGGGTGGGTTGGGTTGGGTTGGGTTGGGGTGGGTTGGGTTGGGGTGGGTTGGGTTGGGTTGGGTTGGGTTAGGTTAGGTTAGGTTAGGTTAGGTTAAGTTTGGTTAGGTTAGGTTAGGTAAGGTAAGGTTGGGTTAGGTTAGGTTAGGTTAGGTTAAGATATGAACCGTCGTAAAACCGCAGTAAACAATGTAACTTAGTGAGATGCAGTGTTTTTCAACATTACAAGTCGGGAACTGCGATATTTAATGTGAAAGCGCTTGAAACCGTCGTAATGTTGTAGAAAGCAATGTAAAGTAGCGAGTAAAACGTTTTCTAACGATAGAAGTGCGAAGGTCATGTTAGGTGCAGTTATATTAGTTTAAGATAGGTAGCGTCGTGAAACCACCAAAAACGACGTCATCTAACGATATAGTGTTGTTTTATTGCCAATACGAAACTGCGATAGGTGGTAAATGTTGTGAAAGCACACAAAACGGCATGAACAAGCCAAATACTGCGTGTTGTACCGTTACAAGTGCGAAACTGCTATGTTGTGATATTCTCGTTAAAGCGCATGCAAGCATCGTGAAACCTTATAAAACGATGTCATTTAGCGAGATACAGAGTTCTGTACTGCAATAAGTTGGTGAAAAACTGTGAGGTTATGCAAATATTGTATTTGTGAACGAAACAGTGTAATAGAGCGTTTTTAGATACAAGTGCGATGTTAGGTTATGTTAAGATATGAACCGTCGTAAAACTGCATTACACAATGTCACTTAGTGAGATGCGGTGTTTTTCACCATTACAAGTCGGGAACTGCGATATCTAATGTGAAAGCGCTTGCAACCGTCGTTAGGTTAGGTTAGGTTACGTTAAGTTAGGTTGGGTTACGTTAGGTTAGGTTAGGTTTGGTTACGTTAGGTTAGGTTGGGTTACGTTAGGTTAGGTTAGGTTGGGTTACGTTAGGTTAGTTTAGGTTGGGTTACGTTAAGTTAGGTTGGGTTACGTTAAGTTAGGTTAGGTTGGGTTACGTTAAGTTAGGTTGGGTTAGGTTAGGTTGGGTTAGGTTAAGTTAGGTTACGTTAGGTTAGGTTAGGTTGGGTTACGTTAAGTTAGGTTACGTTAGGTTAGGTTAGGTTGGGTTACGTTAAGTTAGGTTACGTTGGGTTACGTTGGGTTGGGTTGGGGTGGGTTGGGTTGGGTTGGGTTGGGGTGGGTTGGGTTGGGTTGGGGTGGGTTGGGTTGGGTTGGGTTGGGTTGGGTTGGGTTAGGTTAGGTTAGGTTAGGTTAGGTTAAGTTTGGTTAGGTTAGGTTAGGTAAGGTAAGGTTGGGTTAGGTTAGGTTAGGTTAGGTTAGGTTAAGATATGAACCGTCGTAAAACCGCAGTAAACAATGTAACTTAGTGAGATGCAGTGTTTTTTACCATTACAAGTCGGGAACTGCGATATTTAATGTGAAAGCGCTTGAAACCGTCGTAATGTTGTAGAAAGCAATGCAAAGTAGCGAGTAAAACGTTTTCTAACGATAGAAGTGCGAAGGTAATGTTAGGTGCAGTTATGTTAGTTTAAGATAGGTAGCGTCGTGAAACCACCAAAAACGACGTCATCTAACGATATACTGTTGTTTTATTGCCAATACGAAACTGCGATAGGTGGTAAAAGTTGTGAAAGCACACAAAACGGCATGAACAAGCCAAATACTGCGTGTTGTACCGTTACAAGTGCGAAACTGCTATGTTGTGATATTCTCGTTAAAGCGCATGCAAGCATCGTGAAACCTTAAAGAATGATGTCATTTAGCGAGATACAGCGTTCTGTACTGTAATAAGTTGGTGAAAAACTGTGAGGTCATGCAAATATCGTAATTGTGAACGAAACAGTGTAATAGAGCGTTTTGAGATACAAGTGCGAATGTTACGTTAACATATGAACCGTCGTAAAACCGCATTAAACAATGTCACTTAGTGAGATGCAGTGTTTTTCACCATTACAAGTCGGGAACTCCGATATCTAATGGTAAATCGCATGAAACCGTCGTAATGTTGTAGAAAGCATTGTAAAGTAGCGAGTAAAACGTTTTCTAGCGATAGAAGTGCGAAGGTTATGTTAGATTGAGTTATGTTAGTTTAAGCTAGGTAGCGTCGCGAAACCACCAAAAAGGACGTCATCTAACGAGATAGTGTTGTTTTATTGCGAGTACGAAACTGCGAGTGGTGCAATGTTGTGAAAGCACACAAAACGGCTCGAACAAGCCAAATACTGCGTGTTGTACCGTTACAAGTGCGAAACTGCTATGTTGTGATATTCTTGTTAAAGCGCATGCAAGCATCGTGAAACCTTAAAGAATGAATTCATTTAGCGAGATACAGCGTTTTGTACTGTAATAAGTAGGTGAAAAGCTGTGAGGTCATGCAAATATCGTAATTGTGAACGAAACAGTGTAATAGAGCGTTTTGAGATACAAGTGCGAATGTTAGGTTAGGTTAAGATTTGAACCGTCGTAAAACCGCATTAAACAATGTCACTTAGTGAGATGCGGCGTTTTTCACCATTACAAGTCGGGAACTGCATTTTCTAATGTGAAAGCGCTTGAAACCGTCGTAATGTTGTAGAAAGCAATGTAAAGTAGCCAGTAAAACGTTTTCAACCGACAAAAATGCGAAGGTTATGTTAGGTGTAGTTTTGTTAGTTTAAGCTAGGTAGCGTCGTGAAACCACCAAAAACGACGTCATCTAACGAGATAGTGTTGTTTTATTGCGAGTACGAAACTGCGATAGGTGGTAATAGTTGTGAAAGCACACAAAACGGCATGAACAAGCCAAATACTGCGCGTTGTACCGTTACAAGCGCGAAACTGCTATGTTGTGATATTCTCGTTAAAGCGCATGCAAGCATCGTGAAACCTTAAAGAATGATGTCATTTAGCGAGATACAGCGTTCTGTACTGTAAATAGTTTGTGAAAAACTGTGAGGTCATGAAAATATCGTAATTGTGAACGAAACAGTGTAATAGAGCGTTTTGAGATACAAGTGCGAATGTTGGGTTAGGTTAAGATATGAACCGTCGTAAAGCCGCATTAAACAATGTCACTTAGTGAGATGCAGTGTTTTTCACCATTACAAGTCGGGAACTGCGATATCTAATGTGAAAGCGCATGAAACCGTCGTAATGTTGTAGAGAGCATTGTAAAGTAGCCAGTAAAACGTTTTCTAACGACAAAAATGCGAAGATTATGTTAGGTGTAGTTATGTTAGTTTAAGCTAGGTAGCGTCGTGAAACCACCAAAAACGACGTCATCTAACGAGATAGTGTTTTATTGCGAGTACGAAACTGCGATAGGTGGTAAAAGTTGTGAAAGCACACAAAACGGCATGAACAAGCCAAATACTGCGTGTTGTACCGTTACAAGTGCGAAACTGCTATGTTGTGATATTCTCGTTAAAGCGCATGCAAGCATCGTGAAACCTTAAAGAATGATGTCATTTAGCGAGATACAGCGTTCTGTACTGTAATAAGTTGGTGAAAAACTGTGAGGTCATGCAAATATCGTAATTGTGAACGAAAAAGTGTAATAGAGCGTTTTGAGATACAAGTGCGAATGTTACGTTAGGTTAACATATTGCTACGGAGAGGAAGAAAAGGAAGAGGTGCGACTGACAGGCGCGCGACTGGGCCAATCAGCCATTGTGTCTCTTGCCTGTAGTTTTTACTCTGCAAATACATCTCGCTCAGAAGCAACCAACCTCGTAACATATTGGTGAGAGGTGCGGGGTAACCATCAGGCAACGGAGCTCCGCAGCGGACGTCGCATCGCCCTTCCAGCCATGGCCAATGCTCAGCCCTCCGCGTCAACGTCAGCGTCTCCGACGAACATGGCGTCGCAACCGTACGTTTTCACGCCTCTCAAGGATCCCGGTACATTCTGCGGAACCGATGGCGTCGACGTTGACGATTGGCTGGCCATGTTTGAACGAGTGAGTGTGCCGAACAGATGGGATCCCACACTTCAGTTGGCTAATGTGCTGTTCTATTTGAGAGGCACGGCCAAGGTGTGGTATGAGAACAATGAAGAAGAACTCACAAGCTGGGACCAATGCAAAGCAAAGATGCGGGAGGTGTTTGGCAAAACCGCCAGTCGGAAGATCGCCGCCAAAAAGGAATTGGCCTGCCGTGCCCAATCCCCTACGGAGTCATACCTCGCTTACATTCAAGACGTGCTGGCCCTCTGCCGAAAGGCCGAAAGCGACATGACAGAAGGTGACAAGGTGGGACATGTTCTGAAAGGGATTGCCGACGACGCGTTCAATCTCCTGATGTGCAAGGGCTGTTCCACCGTAGACGCGATCATCAAAGAGTGTCGTCAGTTCGAGCAAGTGAAAAGTCGCCGCATTCTACAAACATTCGCTCGACTCCCAAACACCGCTGCAACATCTACTTGCGAGGACCAGTCAACACCACAACGTGCATCGCCGCCGGGAGACCTTACACGCATTGTTCGTCGTGAACTGGAAGCTATGGTGCCCTCGGCGTTCTATTCGCGCAGTACCGATGCCACTCCTGTTACTGTTCCTCTTGTTCAAGCCATCGTGCGCCGGGAGCTTGAAAACATCGGAGTGCATTCCGTGTGCCATGTCACCGCGCCTAGAGTCAGCGAACGCCCTTTCGTGATGCCCTTCTCCGACCGACGGTCTTCTCCACGTACTCGCAACCCGGCTGAGTGGCGAACTGCAGATGACCGCCCTATATGTTTCAACTGCCACCGCGTTGGACATATTGCCCGTTACTGCCGCAACACATGGTCCTCGGCACATCGCGCAACGACCAATATGACCCGTTTCGACGATACCGCCCGCACCTTTCCACCTGCCGAAGAGCCCAATGCCATTAACCATTCTCGGAACACTTGGTACAGCCGCTCGCCTTCACCACGTGGGCACCAGTCTCGATCGCCGCAAACACGTCGCCCATCGTCCCGTTCGCCGCAGCCACGGCGCTTCTCGTCCCCCGTGGCTTCCGGCCGCGTTGTCTCGGAAAACTGAGAAATGCAGCCCCCGGAGGTGGTGCTGCATTGACGACTTCCGCAGCAAATCCTCTTTCCGTTCCCACCAGACGAAGTGTAATAGACGTTAAAGTAGACGGCGAACCTGTACAAGCACTTGTCGACACCGGCGCAAGCATTTCGGTCATGAGTTCAAGCCTACGCACACGTTTAAAGAAAGTTCTGACACCAGCGGCTGCACAAATGCTCCGTGTGGCCGATGGCGGCACGCCGATGGTTCTCGGTCTGTGCACTGCCCGCTTACGTATAAAGGACCACACTACTTCTGTCATTTTAGCCGTGATTGACCACTGCCCTTATGACATTATCCTAGGCCTGGACTTCTTGTCGAATCATTCTGCTCTGATCGATTGTGCTACAGGCGTTCTTCAGCTAGAGTTGCCTCAGATAGTCGCTGACCCCCCCACTGCCCCGCCACGCCTGTGCTCTCTTCAGGATGTGCGGCTGTCAGCTCAGGCAGCCACCTTCGTCGTTTTGACCGCACAGCCCCAAGTTCCCGATGGTCAATATGTCCTCCTTCCTCTCGCCGACGTCCTCTTGAGCCGCAACATTGCCATTCCCCATACGCTTGTGACTGTTACTGACAATTGTACCTCGCTTCCACTTCTCAATTTCAGCTTGTGCCCTCAAGTGCTTCCTCGTGGCATGTTCTTGGCCAGCGTATCTAATGCTGACGAATTCGAAATAGCAGCGCTCACCACCGAGATTGATTTACTTCAGTCTCCAGTAGCGAACAGCACCTGTTCTCGGCCAGATCGTTTCTCGAAGATGATTGCACCCGACCTCAACCCTGCGCAAGCCAATGACATCCATCGCCTTCTCGCGTCATATACCGACATTTTTTCTTTCGACGACAGACCTCTAGGGCAAACATCCACTGTTCAGCACCGTATAAATACTGGTGACGCCAGTCCTATTCGCCGACGCCCCTATCGTGTCTCCCCCACTGAGCGTAGAGTTATCCAAGCAGAAGTGGACAAAATGCTCAACAAAGGTGTCATAGAACCATCAAGTAGTCCTTGGGCCTCCCCTGTCGTCCTTGTGAAGAAAAAAGATGGTACCTGGCGCTTCTGCGTTGACTATCGCCACCTAAACAAGATCACACGAAAAGACGTGTACCCGCTACCACGCATCGATGACGCGTTGGACTGCCTACACGGGGCTACATACTTCTCGTCTATAGATCTCCGGTCCGGCTACTGGCAGATTTCTGTCGATGAAATGGACCGCGAGAAGACGGCCTTCATTACACCAGATGGTTTATACCAGTTTAAGGTCATGCCTTTTGGACTATGTAACGCCCCTGCCACATTCGAACGAATGATGGACTCTCTCCTGCGTGGTTACAAGTGGTCTACTTGTCTTTGTTACCTAGACGATGTGATAGTCTTTTCATCTACTTTCGATAGCCACCTGACCCGTCTCGCTGCAATTCTCGCAGTCTTCAGAACAGCTGGGCTACAACTCAATTCCAAGAAGTGTCAATTTGGTCACCGTCAGATTGCCATTCTGGGCCATATTGTAAACGCCGATGGTGTCCAACCAGATCCCGAAAAGATCCGCGTCGTCCGTAGCTTTCCAGTGCCCCGTTCTACATCCGACGTCCGTAGCTTCGTCGGCTTATGTTCCTACTTTCGCCGTTTTGTGAAAAACTTCGCTGACGTTGCCCGGCCACTGACAGATTTGCTGAAGAAGGATACCACATTCTCATGGGGCCCTGAGCAGGCTCAAGCGTTCGCCGCTCTCATCGGCTACCTAACTACGCCCCCCATACTTGCCCACTTTAATCCTTCTGCTGCCACAGAGGTTCGCACCGACGCCAGTGGCCACGGTATCGGCGCAGTTCTCGCTCAGCGGCACCACGGTAGACAGTGCGTGATAGCTTACGCCAGTCGCCTGCTTTCTCCCCAGGAGATGAATTATTCCATCACCGAGAGAGAGTGTCTAGCTTTAGTTTGGGCCGTCGCCAAGTTTCGGCCATATTTATATGGTCGCATTTTCACTGTCGTTACGGACCACCACGCCCTCTGTTGGCTGACTTCTCTGAAGGACCCGACTGGACGTCTGGCTCGCTGGGCTCTGAGGCTTCAGGAATTTTCGTTTAGCGTCAGCTACAAGTCTGGCCGTTTGCACAAGGACGCAGACTGTCTTTCTCGATATCCGGTAGATCCTCCTGATCCCGTTGCGCCTGACCTGGAGAGCAGAGTAATGGCGTTTACAGACGTCAGCGATATGCGCATCGAACAACGACGGGATGAGTCATTGCGCACTATCATCGACGCCATCCAGTCTGACAGCCATGACGCTGAATCCCGTATGTTCGTGCTGCATGACGGCATCCTCTACCGCCGCAACGTCACCACTGAAGGCCCTGAGCTTCTGCTTGTCATCCCTCGTCATCTACGGCCTGCCATACTTCAACAACTTCACGACGCACCAACAGCGGGACACCTCGGCGTTTCCCGCACATACGACCGCGTGCGACGTCGATTTTTCTGGCCTGGATTGTACCGCAGCGTACGTCGATATGTCGCCACTTGCGACCTCTGCCAGCGCCGGAAAAGACCTTCTTTGCTGCCAGCTGGATATCTTCACCCAATTGAAGTCCCCTCTGAACCATTTCATCGCGTGGGACTCGACCTTCTTGGCCCTTTTCCGACGACGACACTAGGAAATAAATGGATTGCCGTCGCCACAGATTATGCGACCCGTTACGCGATAACAAAGGCCATGCCAACCAGTTGCGCCACTGACGTCGCGGATTTTCTTCTTCATGACGTCATCTTACACCATGGTGCACCCCGACAGCTGCTTACGGACCGCGGCCGCTCTTTCCTGTCCAAAGTTGTCGATGACCTCCTTCGATCGTGTGCTACAGCCCATAAGCTATCTACCGCCTACCACCCACAAACTAATGGCCTAACTGAACGTCTCAACCGCACGCTCACAGAGATGCTTTCGATGTACGTCTCCGATGATCATCGAGACTGGGATACAACGTTGGCCTATGTGACCTTCGCATATAACTCCTCTCGACATGACACTGCGGGATTCTCGCCTTTTTATCTTTTATATGGTCGCGACCCCATATTGCCATTTGAAACCACCTTGCCTCTCGTGCCATCTCCTTCCGAGTACGCGCGCGAAGCCATTGATCGGGCTCACATGGCTCGTCAAGTTGCCCAGTCTCGCCTCACCAGGTCACAGGATATGCAAAAAGCCCGCTACGACCACCGGCATCGAAATATAACGTTTGCCCCAGGTGACCACGTGCTCCTCTGGTCACCGTGTCGCCGTGTAGGTCTCTCCGAAAAACTTTTGTCCCGATACGCCGGACCCTACCTAGTCTTACGTCAAGTTAGCGACGTAACCTACGAGATAGCGCCATTGCACTCCAATACGTCACCAAGTTCGTCACTAGTTGACATTGTCCATGTTTCGCGCTTGAAACCCTACTTCTGTCGCACTTCTCCGGACTCTCGCCGAGACGGCGCTCCAACGCCCGGGGGTCCTGCTACGGAGAGGAAGAAAAGGAAGAGGTGCGACTGACAGGCGCGCGACTGGGCCAATCAGCCATTGTGTCTCTTGCCTGTAGTTTTTACTCTGCAAATACATCTCGCTCAGAAGCAACCAACCTCGTAACAATATGAACCATCGCAATACCGCATTAAACAATGTCACTTAGTGAGATGCAGTGTTTTTCACCATTACAAGTCCGGAACTCCGATATCTAATGTGAAAGCGCATGAAACCGTCGTATATTGTAGAGAGCATTGTAAAGTAGCGAGTAAAGCGTTTTCTAACGATAGAAGTGCGAAGGTTATGTTAGGTTATGTTAGTTTAGGCTAGGTAGCGTCGTGAAACCACCAAAAACGACGTCATCTAACAAGATAGTGTTGTTTTATTGCGAGTACGAAACTGCGATAGGTGAAATGTTGTGAAAGCACACAAAACGGCATGAACAAGCCAAATACTGCGCGTTGTACCGTTACAAGTGCGAAACTGCTATGTTGTGATATTCTCGTTAAAGCGCATGCAAGCATCGTGAAACCTTAAAGAATGATGTCATTTAGCGAGATACAGAGTTCTGTACTGCAATAAGTTGGTGAAAAACTGTGAGGTTATGCAAATATTGTATTTGTGAACGAAACAGTGTAATAGAGCGTTTTTAGATACAAGTGCGATGTTAGGTTATGTTAAGTAATGAACCGTCGTAAAACTGCATTAAACAATGTCACTTAGTGAGATGCGGTGTTTTTCAGCATTACAAGTCGGGAACTGCGATATCTAATGTGAAAGCGCTTGCAACCGTCGTTAGGTTAGGTTAGGTTACGTTAAGTTAGGTTGGGTTACGTTAAGTTAGGTTAGGTTTGGTTACGTTAGGTTAGGTTGGGTTACGTTAGGTTAGGTTAGGTTGGGTTACGTTAAGTTAGGTTAGGTTGGGTTACGTTAAGTTAGGTTGGGTTAGGTTAGGTTGGGTTACGTAAAGTTAGGTTATGTTAGGTTAGGTTAGGTTGGGTTACGTTAAGTTAGGTTAGGTTAGGTTGGGTTACGTTAAGTTAGGTTACGTTGGGTTACGTTGGGTTGGGTTGGGGTGGGTTGGGTTGGGTTGGGTTGGGTTGGGGTGGGTTGGGTTGGGGTGGGTTGGGTTGGGTTGGGTTAGGTTAGGTTAGGTTAGGTTAGGTTAAGTTTGGTTAGGTTAGGTTAGGTAAGGTAAGGTTGGGTTAGGTTAGGTTAGGTTAGGTTAGGTTAAGATATGAACCGTCGTAAAACCGCAGTAAACAATGTAACTTAGTGAGATGCAGTGTTTTTTACCATTACAAGTCGGGAACTGCGATATTTAATGTGAAAGCGCTTGAAACCGTCGTAATGTTGTAGAAAGCAATGCAAAGTAGCGAGTAAAACGTTTTCTAACGATAGAAGTGCGAAGGTAATGTTAGGTGCAGTTATGTTAGTTTAAGATAGGTAGCGTCGTGAAACCACCAAAAACGACGTCATCTAACGATATACTGTTGTTTTATTGCCAATACGAAACTGCGATAGGTGGTAAAAGTTGTGAAAGCACACAAAACGGCATGAACAAGCCAAATACTGCGTGTTGTACCGTTACAAGTGCGAAACTGCTATGTTGTGATATTCTCGTTAAAGCGCATGCAAGCATCGTGAAACCTTAAAGAATGATGTCATTTAGCGAGATACAGCGTTCTGTACTGTAATAAGTTGGTGAAAAACTGTGAGGTCATGCAAATATCGTAATTGTGAACGAAAAAGTGTAATAGAGCGTTTTGAGATACAAGTGCGAATGTTACGTTAGGTTAACATATGAACCGTCGTAAAACCGCATTAAACAATGTCACTTAGTGAGATGCGTTGTTTTTCACCATTACAAGTCGGGAACTCCGATATCTAATGGTAAATCGCATGAAACCGTCGTAATGTTGTAGAAAGCATTGTAAAGTAGCGAGTAAAACGTTTTCTAGCGATAGAAGTGCGAAGGTTATGTTAGATTGAGTTATGTTAGTTTAAGCTAGGTAGCGTCGCGAAACCACCAAAAAGGACGTCATCTAACGAGATAGTGTTGTTTTATTGCGAGTACGAAACTGCGAGTGGTGCAATGTTGTGAAAGCACACAAAACGGCTCGAACAAGCCAAATACTGCGTGTTGTACCGTTACAAGTGCGAAACTGCTATGTTGTGATATTCTTGTTAAAGCGCATGCAAGCATCGTGAAACCTTAAAGAATGAATTCATTTAGCGAGATACAGCGTTTTGTACTGTAATAAGTAGGTGAAAAGCTGTGAGGTCATGCAAATATCGTAATTGTGAACGAAACAGTGTAATAGAGCGTTTTGAGATACAAGTGCGAATGTTAGGTTAGGTTAAGATTTGAACCGTCGTAAAACCGCATTAAACAATGTCACTTAGTGAGATGCGGCGTTTTTCACCATTACAAGTCGGGAACTGCATTTTCTAATGTGAAAGCGCTTGAAACCGTCGTAATGTTGTAGAAAGCAATGTAAAGTAGCCAGTAAAACGTTTTCAACCGACAAAAATGCGAAGGTTATGTTAGGTGTAGTTTTGTTAGTTTAAGCTAGGTAGCGTCGTGAAACCACCAAAAACGACGTCATCTAACGAGATAGTGTTGTTTTATTGCGAGTACGAAACTGCGATAGGTGGTAATAGTTGTGAAAGCACACAAAACGGCATGAACAAGCCAAATACTGTGTGTTGTACCGTTACAAGTGCGAAACTGCTACGTTGTGATATTCTCGTTAAAGCGCATGCAAGCATCGTGAAACCTTAAAGAATGATGTCATTTAGCGAGATACAGCGTTCTGTACTGTAATAAGTTGGTGAAAAACTGTGAGGTCATGCAAATATTGTAATTGTGAACGAAAAAGTGTAATAGAGCGTTTTGAGATACAAGTGCGAATGTTACGTTAGGTTAACATATGAACCGTCGCAAAACCGTATTAAACAATGTCACTTAGTGAGATGCAGTGTTTTTCACCATTACAAGTCGGGAACTCCGATATCTAATATGAAAGCGCATGAAACCGTCGTATATTGTAGACAGCATTGTAAAGTAGCGAGTAAAGCGTTTTCTAACGATAGAAGTGCGAAGGTTATGTTAGGTTATGTTAGTTTAGGCTAGGTAGCGTCGTGAAACCACCAAAAACGACGTCATCTAACAAGATAGTGTTGTTTTATTGCGAGTACGAAACTGCGAAAGGTGAAATGTTGTGAAAGCACACAAAACGGCATGAACAAGCCAAATACTGCGCGTTGTACCGTTACAAGCGCGAAACTGCTATGTTGTGATATTCTCGTTAAAGCGCATGCAAGCATCGTGAAACCTTAAAGAATGATGTCATTTAGCGAGATACAGCGTTCTGTACTGTAAATAGTTGGTGAAAAACTGTGAGGTCATGCAAATATCGTAATTGTGAACGAAACAGTGTAATAGAGCGTTTTGAGATACAAGTGCGAATGTTGGGTTAGGTTAAGATATGAACCGTCGTAAAGCCGCATTAAACAATGTCACTTAGTGAGATGCAGTGTTTTTCACCATTACAAGTCGGGAACTGCGATATCTAATGTGAAAGCGCATGAAACCGTCGTAATGTTGTAGAGAGCATTGTAAAGTAGCCAGTAAAACGTTTTCTAACGACAAAAATGCGAAGATTATGTTAGGTGTAGTTATGTTAGTTTAAGCTAGGTAGCGTCGTGAAACCACCAAAAACGACGTCATCTAACGAGATAGTGTTTTATTGCGAGTACGAAACTGCGATAGGTGGTAAAAGTTGTGAAAGCACACAAAACGGCATGAACAAGCCAAATACTGCGTGTTGTACCGTTACAAGTGCGAAACTGCTATGTTGTGATATTCTCGTTAAAGCGCATGCAAGCATCGTGAAACCTTAAAGAATGATGTCATTTAGCGAGATACAGCGTTCTGTACTGTAATAAGTTGGTGAAAAACTGTGAGGTCATGCAAATATCGTAATTGTGAACGAAAAAGTGTAATAGAGCGTTTTGAGATACAAGTGCGAATGTTACGTTAGGTTAACATATGAACCATCGCAATACCGCATTAAACAATGTCACTTAGTGAGATGCAGTGTTTTTCACCATTACAAGTCCGGAACTCCGATATCTAATGTGAAAGCGCATGAAACCGTCGTATATTGTAGAGAGCATTGTAAAGTAGCGAGTAAAGCGTTTTCTAACGATAGAAGTGCGAAGGTTATGTTAGGTTATGTTAGTTTAGGCTAGGTAGCGTCGTGAAACCACCAAAAACGACGTCATCTAACAAGATAGTGTTGTTTTATTGCGAGTACGAAACTGCGATAGGTGAAATGTTGTGAAAGCACACAAAACGGCATGAACAAGCCAAATACTGCGCGTTGTACCGTTACAAGTGCGAAACTGCTATGTTGTGATATTCTCGTTAAAGCGCATGCAAGCATCGTGAAACCTTAAAGAATGATGTCATTTAGCGAGATACAGAGTTCTGTACTGCAATAAGTTGGTGAAAAACTGTGAGGTTATGCAAATATTGTATTTGTGAACGAAACAGTGTAATAGAGCGTTTTTAGATACAAGTGCGATGTTAGGTTATGTTAAGTAATGAACCGTCGTAAAACTGCATTAAACAATGTCACTTAGTGAGATGCGGTGTTTTTCAGCATTACAAGTCGGGAACTGCGATATCTAATGTGAAAGCGCTTGCAACCGTCGTTAGGTTAGGTTAGGTTACGTTAAGTTAGGTTGGGTTACGTTAAGTTAGGTTAGGTTTGGTTACGTTAGGTTAGGTTGGGTTACGTTAGGTTAGGTTGGGTTACGTTAGGTTAGGTTAGGTTGGGTTACGTTAAGTTAGGTTAGGTTGGGTTACGTTAAGTTAGGTTGGGTTAGGTTAGGTTGGGTTACGTAAAGTTAGGTTATGTTAGGTTAGGTTAGGTTGGGTTACGTTAAGTTAGGTTAGGTTAGGTTGGGTTACGTTAAGTTAGGTTACGTTGGGTTACGTTGGGTTGGGTTGGGGTGGGTTGGGTTGGGTTGGGTTGGGGTGGGTTGGGTTGGGGTGGGTTGGGTTGGGTTGGGTTGGGTTGGGTTGGGTTAGGTTAGGTTAGGTTAGGTTAGGTTAAGTTTGGTTAGGTTAGGTTAGGTAAGGTAAGGTTGGGTTAGGTTAGGTTAGGTTAAGATATGAACCGTCGTAAAACCGCAGTAAACAATGTAACTTAGTGAGATGCAGTGTTTTTCAACATTACAAGTCGGGAACTGCGATATTTAATGTGAAAGCGCTTGAAACCGTCGTAATGTTGTAGAAAGCAATGTAAAGTAGCGAGTAAAACGTTTTCTAACGATAGAAGTGCGAAGGTCATGTTAGGTGCAGTTATATTAGTTTAAGATAGGTAGCGTCGTGAAACCACCAAAAACGACGTAATCTAACGATATAGTGTTGTTTTATTGCCAATACGAAACTGCGATAGGTGGTAAATGTTGTGAAAGCACACAAAACGGCATGAACAAGCCAAATACTGCGTGTTGTACCGTTACAAGTGCGAAACTGCTATGTTGTGATATTCTCGTTAAAGCGCATGCAAGCATCGTGAAACCTTATAAAACGATGTCATTTAGCGAGATACAGAGTTCTGTACTGCAATAAGTTGGTGAAAAACTGTGAGGTTATGCAAATATTGTATTTGTGAACGAAACAGTGTAATAGAGCGTTTTTAGATACAAGTGCGATGTTAGGTTATGTTAAGATATGAACCGTCGTAAAACTGCATTAAACAATGTCACTTAGTGAGATGCGGTGTTTTTCACCATTACAAGTCGGGAACTGCGATATCTAATGTGAAAGCGCTTGCAACCGTCGTTAGGTTAGGTTAGGTTACGTTAAGTTAGGTTGGGTTACGTTACGTTAGGTTAGGTTTGGTTACGTTAGGTTAGGTTGGGTTACGTTAGGTTAGGTTAGGTTGGGTTACGTTAGGTTAGGTTAGGTTGGGTTACGTTAAGTTAGGTTGGGTTACGTTAAGTTAGGTTAGGTTGGGTTACGTTAAGTTAGGTTGGGTTAGGTTAGGTTGGGTTACGTTAAGTTAGGTTACGTTAGGTTAGGTTAGGTTGGGTTACGTTAAGTTAGGTTACGTTAGGTTAGGTTAGGTTGGGTTACGTTAAGTTAGGTTACGTTGGGTTACGTTGGGTTGGGTTGGGGTGGGTTGGGTTGGGTTGGGTTGGGTTGGGTTGGGTTGGGGTGGGTTGGGTTGGGTTGGGGTGGGTTGGGTTGGGTTGGGTTGGGTTGGGTTGGGTTAGGTTAGGTTAGGTTAGGTTAGGTTAAGTTTGGTTAGGTTAGGTTAGGTAAGGTAAGGTTGGGTTAGGTTAGGTTAGGTTAGGTTAGGTTAAGATATGAACCGTCGTAAAACCGCAGTAAACAATGTAACTTAGTGAGATGCAGTGTTTTTCACCATTACAAGTCGGGAACTGCGATATTTAATGTGAAAGCGCTTGAAACCGTCGTAATGTTGTAGAAAGCAATGCAAAGTAGCGAGTAAAACGTTTTCTAACGATAGAAGTGCGAAGGTAATGTTAGGTGCAGTTATGTTAGTTTAAGATAGGTAGCGTCGTGAAACCACCAAAAACGACGTCATCTAACGATATAGTGTTGTTTTATTGCCAATACGAAACTGCGATAGGTGGTAAAAGTTGTGAAAGCACACAAAACGGCATGAACAAGCCAAATACTGCGTGTTGTACCGTTACAAGTGCGAAACTGCTATGTTGTGATATTCTCGTTAAAGCGCATGCAAGCATCGTGAAACCTTAAAGAATGATGTCATTTAGCGAGATACAGCGTTCTGTACTGTAATAAGTTGGTGAAAAACTGTGAGGTCATGCAAATATCGTAATTGTGAACGAAACAGTGTAATAGAGCGTTTTGAGATACAAGTGCGAATGTTACGTTAACATATGAACCGTCGTAAAACCGCATTAAACAATGTCACTTAGTGAGATGCAGTGTTTTTCACCATTACAAGTCGGGAACTCCGATATCTAATGGTAAATCGCATGAAACCGTCGTAATGTTGTAGAAAGCATTGTAAAGTAGCGAGTAAAACGTTTTCTAACGATAGAAGTGCGAAGGTTATGTTAGATTGAGTTATGTTAGTTTAAGCAAGGTAGCGTCGCGAAACCACCAAAAAGGACGTCATCTAACGAGATAGTGTTGTTTTATTGCGAGTACGAAACTGCGAGTGGTGCAATGTTGTGAAAGCACACAAAACGGCTCGAACAAGCCAAATACTGCGTGTTGTACCGTTACAAGTGCGAAACTGCTATGTTGTGATATTCTTGTTAAAGCGCATGCAAGCATCGTGAAACCTTAAAGAATGAATTCATTTAGCGAGATACAGCGTTTTGTACTGTAATAAGTAGGTGAAAAGCTGTGAGGTCATGCAAATATCGTAATTGTGAACGAAACAGTGTAATAGAGCGTTTTGAGATACAAGTGCGAATGTTAGGTTAGGTTAAGATTTGAACCGTCGTAAAACCGCATTAAACAAGGTCACTTAGTGAAATGCAGTGTTTTTCACCATTACAAGTCGGGAACTGCAATATCTAATGTGAAAGCGCATGAAACCGTCGTAATGTTGTAGAGAGCATTGTAAAGTAGCGAGTAAAACGTTTTCTAACGATAGAAGTGCGAAGGTTATGTTAGGTTGAGTTATGTTAGTTTAAGCTAGGTAGCATCGTGAAACAACCAAAAAGGACGTCATCTAACGAGATAGTGTTGTTTTATTGCATGTACGAAACTGCAATAGATGAAATGTTGTGAAAGCACACAAAACGGCATGAACAAGCCAGATACTGCGTGTTGTACCGTTACAAGTGCGAAACTGCTATATTGTGATATTCTCGTTAAAGCGCATGCAACCGTCGTTAGGTTAGGTTAGGTTAGGTTAGGTTGGGTTAGATTGGGTTGGGTTGGGTCGGGTTGGGGGTTGGGTTAGGTTAGGTTACGTTACGTTACGTTACGTTACGTTACGTTTGGTTAGATTAGGTTAGGTTAGGTTAGGTTAGGTTAGGTTAGGTTAGGTTAGGTTAGGTTAGGTTAGGTTAGGTTAGGTTGGGTTGGGTTGGGTTGGGTTGGGTTGGGTTGGGTTGGTTTAGGTTAGGTTAAGTTTGGTGAGGTTAGGTCAGGTTAGGTAAGGTTGGGTTAGGTTAGGTTAGGTTAGGTTAGGTTAAGATATGAACCGTCGTAAAACCGCATTAAACAATGTCACTTAGTGAGATGCAGTGTTTTTCACCATTACAAGTCGGGAACTGCAATATCTAATGTGAAAGCGCTTGAAACCGTCGTAATGTTGTAGAAAGCAATGTAAAGTAGCCAGTAAAACGTTTTCTAACGATTAAAATGCGAAGGTTATGTTAGGTGTAGTTATGTTAGTTTAAGCTAGGTAGCGTCGTGAAACCACCAAAAACGACGTCATCTAACGAGATAGTGTTGTTTTATTGCGAGTACGAAACTGCGATAGGTGGTAAAAGTTGTGAAAGCACACAAAACGGCATGAACAAGCCAAATACTGCGTGTTGTACCGTTACAAGTGCGAAACTGCTATGTTGTGATATTCTCGTTAAAGCGCATGCAAGCATCGTGAAACCTTAAAAAATGATCTCATTTAGCGAGATACAGCGTTCTGTACTGTAATAGGTTGGTGAAAAACTGTGAGGTCATGCAAATATCGTAATTGTGAACGAAACAGTGTAATAGAGCGTTTTGAGATACAAGTGCGAATGTTAGGTTAGGTTAAGATATGAACTGTCGTAAAACCGCAATAAACAATGTCACTTAGTGAGATGCAGTGTTTTTCACCATTACAAGTCGGGAACTGCGATATCTAATGTGAAAGCGCATGAAACCGTCGTAATGTTGTGGAGAGCATTGTAAAGTAGCGAGTAAAACGTTTTCTAACGATAGAAGTGCGAAGGCTATGTTAGGTTGAGTTATGTTAGTTTAAGCTAGGTAGCGTCGTGAAACCACCAAAAAAGACGTCATCTAACGAGATAGTGTTGTATTATCATGTACGAAACTGCAATAGGTGAAATATTGTGAAAGGACACAAAACAGCATGAACTAGCCAGGTACTGCGTGTTGTACCGTTACAAGTGCGAAACTGCTATATTGTGATATTCTAGTTAAATCGCATGCAAGCATCGTGAAACCTTAAAGAACGTTGTCATTTAGCGAGATGCAGCGTTCTGTACTGTCATAAGTTGGTCAAAAACTGTGAGTTCATGCAAATATCTTAAATGTGAACGAAACAGTGTAATAGAGCGTTTTTAGATACAAGTGCGAATGTTAGGTTAGGTTAAGATATGAACCGTCGTAAAACCGCATTAAACAATGTCACTTAGTGAGATGCAGTGTTTTTCACCATTACAGGTCGGGAACTGGGATATCTAATGTGAAAGGGCATGAAACCGTCGTAATGTTGTAGAGAGCATTGTAAAGTAGCGAGTAAAACGTTTTCTAACGATAGAAGTGCGAAGGATATGTTAGGTTGAGTTATGTTAGTTTAAGCTAGGTAGCGTCCTGAAACCAACAAAAAGGACGTCATCTAACGAGATAGTGTGGTTTTATTGCAATTACAAAACTGCGATAGGTGGTAAAAGTTGTGAAAGCACACAAAACGGCATGAACAAGCCAAATTCTGCGTGTTGTACCGTTACAAGTGCGAAACTGCTATGTTGTGATATTCTCGTTAAAGCGCATGCAAGCATCGTGAAACCTTAAAAAATGATCTCATTTAGCGAGATACATCGTTCTGTACTGTAATAAGTTGGTGAAAAACTGTGAGGTCATGCAAATATCGTAATTGTGAACGAAACAGTGTAATAGAGCGTTTTGAGATACAAGTGCGAATGTTACGTTAGGTTAAGATATGAACTGTCGTAAAACCGCAATAAACAATGTCACTTAGTGAGATGCAGTGTTTTTCACCATTACAAGTCGGGAACTGCGATATCTAATGTGAAAGCGCATGAAACCGTCGTAATGTTGTGGAGAGCATTGTAAAGTAGCGAGTAAAACGTTTTCTAACGATAGAAGTGCGAAGGATATGTTAGGTTGAGTTATGTTAGTTTAAGCTAGGTAGCGTCGTGAAACCACCAAAAACGACGTCATCTAACGAGATAGTGTTGTTTTATTGTGACTACGAAACTGCGATAGGTGAAATGTGAAAGGACACAAAACAGCATGAACTAGCCAGGTACTGCGTGTTGTACCGTTACAAGTGCGAAACTGCTATATTGTGATATTATCGTTAAAGCGCATGCAAGCATCGTGAAACCTTATAAAACGATGTCATTTAGCGAGACACAGAGTTCTGTACTGCAATAAGTTGGTGGAAAACTGTGAGGTTATGCAAATATCGTATTTGTGAACGAAACAGTGTAATAGAGCGTTTTTAGATTCAAGTGCGATGTTAGGTTATGTTAAGATATGAACCGTCGTAAAACTGCATTAAACAATGTCACTTAGTGAGATGCGGTGTTTTTCACCATTACAAGTCGGGAACTGCGATATCTAATGTGAAAGCGCTTGAACCGTCGTTAGGTCAGGTTAGGTTAGGTTACGTTAGGTTAGGTTGGGTTACGTTAGGTTAGGTTATGTTGGGTTACGTTAGGTTAGGTTAAGTTGGGTTAGGTTAGGTTACGTTGGGTTACATTGGGTTACGTTGGGTTACGTTAGGTTACGTTAGGTTGGGTTGGGTTGGGTTGGGTTAGTTTAGGTTAGTTTAGTTTGGGTTGGGTTGGGTTGGGTTGGGTTAGGTTAGGTTAGGTTAGGTTAAGATATGAACCGTCGTAAAACAGCATTAAACAATGTCACTTAGTGAGATGCAGTGTTTTTCGCCATTACAAGCCGGGAACTGCAACATCTAATGTGAAAGCGCTTGAAACCGTCGTAATGTTGTAGAAAGCAATGTAAAGTAGCGAGTAAAACGTTTTCTAACGATAGAAGTGCGAAGGTTTTGTTAGGTATAGTTATGTTAGTTTAAGCTAGGTAGCGTCCTAAAACCATCAAAAAGGGCGTCATCTAACGATATAGTGTTGTTTTATTGCAAGTACAAAACTGCGATAGGTGAAATGTTGTAAAAGCACACAAAACGGCATGAACAAGCCAAATACTGCGTGTTGTACCGTTACAAGTGCGAAACTGCTATAATGTGATATTCTTGTTAAAGCGCATGCAAGCATCGTGAAACCTTGAAGAACGATGTCATTTAGCGAGATACAGCGTTGCGTACTGCAGTGAGTTGGTGAAAAACTGTGAGGTTATGCAAATATCGTAATTGTGAACGTAACAGTGTAATAGAGCGTTTTAGATCAAGTGCGAATGTTAGGCTAGGTTAAGATATGAACCGTCGTAAAACCGCATTAAACAAGGTCACTTAGTGAAATGCAGTGTTTTTCACCATTACAAGTCGGGAACTGCGATATCTATTGTGAAAGCGCTTGCAACCGTCGTTAGGTTGGGTTGGGTTGGGTTGGGTTTGGTTAGGTTAGGTTAGGTTAGGTTAGGGTAGGTTGGGTTGGGTTGCGTTAGGTGAGGTTAGGTTAGGTTATGTTAGGATGGTTAGGTTAGGTTAGGTTAGGTAAGGTTAGGTTAGGTTAAGATATGAACCGTCGTAAAACAGCATTAAACAATGCCACTTGGTGAGATGCAGTGTTTTTCACCATTACAAGTCGGAAACTGCGATATCTAATGTGAAAGCGCTTGAAACCGTCGTAATGTTGTAGAAAGCAATGTAAAGTAGCGAGTAAAACGTTTTCTAACGATAGAAGTGCGAAGGTTTTGTTAGGTATAGTTATGTTAGTTTAAGCTAGGTAGCGTCCTAAAACCATCAAAAAGGGCGTCATCTGACGAGATAGTGTTGTTTTATTGCTACTATGAAACTGCGATAGGTGAAATATTGTGAAAGGACACAAAACGACATGCACTAGCCAGGTACTGCGTGTTTGTACCGTTACAAGTGCGAAACTGCTATATTGTGATATTCTAGTTAAATCGCATGCAAGCATCGTGAAACCTTAAAGAACGTTGTCATTTAGCGAGATACAGCGTTCTGTACTGTCATAAGTTGGTCAAAAACTGTGAGTTCATGCAAATATCTTAAATGTGAACGAAACAGTGTAATAGAGCGTTTTTAGATACAAGTGCGAATGTTAGGTTAGGTTAAAATATGAACCGTCGTAAAACCGCATTAAACAATGTCACTTAGTGAGATGCAGTGTTTTTCACCATTACAGGTCGGGAACTGGGATATCTAATGTGAAAGGGCATGAAACCGTCGTAATGTTGTAGAGAGCATTGTAAAGTAGCGAGTAAAACGTTTTCTAACGATAGAAGTGCGAAGGATATGTTAGGTTGAGTTATGTTAGTTTAAACTAGGTAGCGTCCTGAAACCAACAAAAAGGACGTCATCTAACGAGATAGTGTGGTTTTATTGCAATTACAAAACTGCGATAGGTGAAATGTTGTGAAAGCACACAAAACGGCATGAACAAGCCAAATACTGCGTGTTGTACCGTTACAAGTGCGAAACTGCTATATTGTGATATTCTCGTTAAAGCGCATGCAAGCATCGTGAAACCTTAAAGAATGATGTCATTTAGCGAGATACAGCGTTCTGTACTGTAATAAGTTGGTGAAAAACTGTGAGGTCATGCAAATATCGTAATTGTGAACGAAAAAGTGTAATAGAGCGTTTTGAGATACAAGTGCGAATGTTACGTTAGGTTAACATATGAACCGTCGCAAAACCGCATTAAACAATGTCAATTAGTGAGATGCAGTGTTTTTCACCATTACAAGTCGGGAACTCCGATATCTAATGTGAAAGCGCATGAAACCGTCGTAATGTTGTAGAGAGCATTGTAAAGTGGCGAGTAAAACGTTTTCTAACGACAAAAATGCAAAGGTTATGTTAGGTGTAGTTATGTTAGTTTAAGCTAGGTAGCGTCGTGAAACCACCAAAAACGACGTCATCTAACGAGATAGTGTTGTTTTATTGCGAGTACGAAACTGCGATAGGTGGTAAAAGTTGTGAAAGCACACAAAACGGCATGAACAAGCCAAATACTGCGCGTTGTACCGTTACAAGTGCGAAACTGCTATGTTGTGATATTCTCGTTAAAGCGCATGCAAGCATCGTGAAACCTTAAAGAATGATGTCATTGAGCGAGATACAGCGTTCTGTACTGTAAATAGTTGGTGAAAAACTGTGAGGTCATTCAAATATCGTAATTGTGAACGAAACAGTGTAAGAGAGCGTTTTGAGATACAAGTGCGAATGTTGGGTTAGGTTAAGATATGAACCGTCGTAAAGCCGCATTAAACAATGTCACTTAGTGAGATGCAGTGTTTTTCACAATTACAAGTCGGGAACTGCGATATCTAATGTGAAAGCGCATGAAACCGTCGTAATGTTGTAGAGAGCATTGTAAAGTGGCGAGTAAAACGTTTTCTAACGATAGAAGTGCGAAGGTTATGTTAGGTTGAGTTATGTTAGTTTAAGCTAGGTAGCATCGTGAAACAACCAAAAAGGACGTCATCTAACGAGATACTGTTGTTTTATTGCATGTACAAAACTGCAATAGATGAAACGTTGTGAAAGCACACAAAACGGCATGAACAAGCCAGATACTGCGTGTTGTACCGTTACAAGTGCGAAACTGCTATATTGTGATATTCTCGTTAAAGCGCATGCAACCGTCGTTAGGTTTGGTTAGGTTAGGTTAGGTTGGTTTGGGTTGGATTAGGTTAGGTTGGGTTGGGTTGGGTCGGGTTGGGGGTTGGGTTGGGTTAGGTTGGGTTAGGTTAGGTTAGGTTGGGTTACGTTAGGGTAGATTAGGTTACGTTAGGTTAGGTTAGGTTAGGTAAGATTAGGTTAGGTTAGGTTAGGTTAGGTTCGGTTCTGTTCGGTTCGGTTCGGTTAGGTTAGGTTAGGTTGGGTTGGGTTGGGTTGGGTTGGGTTGGTTTAGGTTAAGTTTGGTGAGGTTAGGTCAGGTTAGGTAAGATTGGGTTAGGTTATGTTAGGTTAGGTTAGGTTAGGTTGATATGAACCGTCGTAAAACCGCATTAAACAATGTCACTTAGTGAGATGCAGTGTTTTTCACCATTACAAGTCAGGAACTGCAATGTCTAATGTGAAAGCGCTTGAAACCGTCGTAATGTTGTAGAAAGCAATGTAAAGTAGCCAGTAAAACGTTTTCTAACGACAAAAATGCGAAGGTTATGTTAGGTGTAGTTATGTTAGTTTAAGCTAGGTAGCGTCGTGAAACCACCAAAAACGACGTCATCTAACGAGATAGTGTTGTTTTATTGCGAGTACGAAAAAGCGATAGGTGGTAAAAGTTGTGAAAGCACACAAAACGGCATGAACAAGCCAAATACTGCGTGTTGTACCGTTACAAGTGCGAAACTGCTATGTTGTGATATTCTCGTTAAAGCGCATGCAAGCATCGTGAAACCTTAAAGAATGACGTCATTCAGCGAGATACAGCGTTCTGTACTGTAATAAGTTGGTGAAAAACTGTGAGGTCATGCAAATATCGTAATTCTGAACGAAAAAGTGTAATAGAGCGTTTTGAGATACAAGTGCGAATGTTACGTTAGGTTAACATAGGAACCGTCGCAAAACCGCATTAAACAATGTCACTTAGTGAGATGCAGTGTTTTTCACCATTACAAGTCGGGAACTGCGATATCTAATGTGAAAGCGCATGAACCCGTCGTAATGTTGTAGAGAGCATTGTAAAGTAGCGAGTAAAACGTTTTCTAACGATAGAAGTGCGAAGGTTATGTTAGGTTGAGTTATGTTAGTTTAAGCTAGGTAGCATCGTGAAACAACCAAAAAGGACGTCATCTAACGAGATAGTGTTGTTTTATTGCATGTACGAAACTGCAATAGATGAAATGTTGTGAAAGCACACAAAACGGCATGAACAAGCCAGATACTGCGTGTTGTACCGTTACAAGTGCGAAACTGCTATATTGTGATATTCTCGTTAAAGCGCATGCAACCGTCGTTAGGTTAGGTTAGGTTAGGTTAGGTTGGTTTGGGTTGGATTAGGTTAGGTTGGGTTGGGTTGGCTTGGGTCGGGTTGGGGGTTGGGTTGGGTTAGGTTGGGTTAGGTTAGGTTAGGTTAGGTTACGTTACGTTACGTTAGGTTAGGTTACGTTGGGTTACGTTAGGTTAGATTAGGTTACGTTAGGTTAGGTTGGGTTAGGTAAGATTAGGTTAGGTTAGGTTAGGTTAGGTTAGGTTCTGTTCGGTTCGGTTCGGTTAGGTTAGGTTAGGTTAGGTTAGGTTAGGTTGGGTTGGGTTGGGTTGGGTTGGTTTAGGTTAGGTTAAGTTTGGTGAGGTTAGGTCAGGTTAGGTAAGGTTGGGTTAGGTTAGGTTAGGTTAGGTTAGGTTAAGATATGAACCGTCGTAAAACCGCATTAAACAATGTCACTTAGTGAGATGCAGTGTTTTTCACCATTACAAGTCGGGAACTGCAATATCTAATGTGAAAGCGCTTGAAACCATCGTAATGTTGTAGAAAGCAATGTAAAGTAGCCAGTAAAACGTTTTCTAACGATAAAAATGCGAAGGTTATGTTAGGTGTAGTTATGTTAGTTTAAGCTAGGTAGCGTCGTGAAACCACCAAAAACGACGTCTTCTAACGAGATAGTGTTGTTTTATTGCGAGTACGAAACTGCGATAGGTGAAATATTGTGAAAGAACACAAAACAGCATGAACTAGCCAGCTACTGCGTGTTGTACCGTTACAAGTGCGAAACTGCTATATTGTGATATTCTCGTTAAAGAGCATGCAAGCATCGTGAAACCTTATAAAACGATGTCATTTAGCGAGATACAGAGTTCTGTACTGCAATAAGTTGGTGAAAAACTGTGAGGTTATGCAAATATCGTATTTGTGAACGAAACAGTGTAATAAAGCGTTTTTAGATACAAGTGCGATGTTAGGTTATGTTAAGATATGAACCGTCGTAAAACTGCATTAAACAATGTCACTTAGTGAGATGCGGTGTTTTTCACCAATACAAGTCGGGAACTGCGATATCTAATGTGAAAGCGCTTGCAACCGTCGTTAGGTCAGGTTAGGTTAGGTTACGTTAGGTTAGGTTGGGTTACGTTAGGTTAGGTTAGGTTGGGTTACGTAGATTAAGTTAAGTTGGGTTAGGTTAGGTTACGTTGGGTTACGTTGGGTTACGTTGGGTTACGTTAGGTTACGTTAGGTTGGGTTGGGTTGGGTTAGTTTAGGTTAGTTTAGTTTGGGTTTAGGTTGGGTTGGGTTGGGTTGGGTAGGGTAGGGTTGGGTTGGGTTGGGTTGGGTTGGGTTAGGTTAGGTTAGGTTAAGTTTGTTTAGGTTAGGTTAGGTAAGGTAAGGTTGGGTTAGGTTAGGTTAGGTTAAGATATGAACCGACGTAAAACAGCATTAAACAATGTCACTTAGTCAGATGCAGTGTTTTTCACCATTACAAGTCGGAAACTGCGATATCTAATGTGAAAGCGCTTGAAACCGTCGTAATGTTGTAGAAAGCAATCTAAAGTAGCGAGTAAAACGTTTTCTAACGAGAGAAGTGTGAAGGTTATGTTAGGTATAGTTATGTTAGTTTAAGCTAGGTAGCGTCGTGAAACCACCAAAAACGACGTCATCTAACGAGATAGTGTTTTATTGCGAGTACGAAACTGCGATAGGTGGTAAAAGTTGTGAAAGCACACAAAACGGCATGAACAAGCCAAATACTGCGTGTTGTACCGTTACAAGTGCGAAACTGCTACGTTGTGATATTCTCGTTAAAGCGCATGCAAGCATCGTGAAACCTTAAAGAATGATGTCATTTAGCGAGATACAGCGTTCTGTACTGTAATAAGTTGGTGAAAAACTGTGAGGTCATGCAAATATCGTAATTGTGAACGAAAAATTGTAATAGAGCGTTTTGAGATACAAGTGCGAATGTTACGTTAGGTTAACATATGAACCGTCGCAAAACCGCATTAAACAATGTCACTTAGTGAGATGCAGTGTTTTTCACCATTACAAGTCGGGAACTCCGATATCGAATGTGAAAGCGCATGAAACCGTCGTAATGTTGTAGAGAGCATTGTAAAGTAGCGAGTAAAGCGTTTTCTAACGATAGAAGTGCGAAGGTTATGTTAGGTTATGTTAGTTTAGGCTAGGTAGCGTCGTGAAACCACCAAAAACGACGTCATCTAACAAGATAGTGTTGTTTTATTGCGAGTACGAAGCTGCGATAGGTGAAATGTTGTGAAAGCACACAAAACGGCATGAACAAGCCAAATACTGCGCGTTGTACCGTTACAAGTGCGAAACTGCTATTGTCACAATGCAGAAACAGCAGCAGTCGAATCCAGGAAACTCACTTTAATTGTATTAGAATACTGGCAAACTGATCGGGAGAGAACCTCGTCTTCTTCACTCGCTGCGCGTGTTCTTCGTTGTCCTCTTCGCGCTGCATATTCAATGTGGCATTTGCCCCCCTCCAGAGAGCAGCGTCCCGATGCTCTTCTACAAAAGACGGTGTAGTAGATGTATGGTGTAAATCACTCCGAAAAGTAGGGCTTCATTCGCACAACATGCACGATTTCTGGTTTTTGCTGGCGAGTTGTCGAGGGGTTGTCAGGAACGACCACGTAATTAACGTCACTCAGGCGTTGTAAAACTGTGTAGGGGCCAAAATACTTCTTCAGCAATTTTTCAGACAGTCCCCGGCGGCGGATAGGACCCAAACTTTGTCGCCGGCCCGATAGACGACATGTCGGTGTCGCAGATTATAACGTTGGGCGTCATAATTTTGCTGCTGGGTGATTCGGACGCGCGCAAGCTGCCTCGCTTCTTCTGCTCGTTGGGTAAAAGATGCAGCGTCCAAATCGATGTCATTGCAGTCGTGCAGTAACATGGCGTCAAGCATCGTCGTCACTTCACGGCCATGAAGGAGACTGAACGGCGTTCTTCGTGTAGTTTCTTGCTGCGCTGTATTATAGGCGAACGTGATGTACGGTAGAATGTCGTCCCAGTTCTTGTGATCCACGTCAACGTACATACTCAACATGTCGGCAATAGTCTTGTTGAGGCGTTCTGTTAAGCCGTTGGTTTGTGGATGATAGGAAGTTGTTTTCCGATGGGCGGTTCCACTGAGCTCAAGCACTGTCTTCAGGAGCGTGGCCGTGAAAGCGGCACCTCGATCCGTTATTATGATTGTTGGAGCACCGTGCCTCAGGACGATATTTTCTACGAAGAATCGTGCGGTTTCAACGGCGGTGCCACTTGACAAAGCCTTTGTTTCGGCATAGCGCGTGAGATAATCAGTGGCGACTATTACCCACTTGTTGCCAGCATGGGAAGTCGGATATGGTCCAAGGAGATCCATTCCAATTTGGGCAAAAGGTGCCGTGGGCACTTGAATTGGTTGTAATAGCCCAGCTGGTTTTAACGGTGGCGATTTTCGTCGTTGGCAATCGAGGCACGTGCGCACGTAATGCTTCACAATAGCTGGAAGTCTTGGCCAGTAGTATTTCTGTTGGATTCTGGCCAATGTGCGTGTGTATCCGAGATGACCAGACGTTGGCTCATCGTGGCAAGCACAAAGTATCTCCTCACGAAGTGACGTCGGAACGACAAGTAGGTGGGTACTTCCTCTGGGAGAAAAGTTCTTCTTATAGAGAACACCACTACGTAAGCAGAATGACGGCAGGCTCCTTGCAAATCTTCTAGGGACGGTTGTTGTCCGGCCATTCAAAAATTCAATAAGAGGAAGCAACTCACTGTCTTCTTTCTGCTTGCACAAAATCGTAGTGGTGTCAACGACTCCTACAAACGCCATACTGTCATCTTCTGTGTCCTCTTCGCGCTTTATCGGTGACCTTGATAAGCAATCGGCGTCGGCGTGCTGCCGTCCGGACTTATACACGACCGTCATATCAAACTCTTGGAGGCGTAAGCTCCACCGTGCGAGCCGACCAGACGGGTCTTTCAAGTTGGTCAGCCAGCAGAGGGAATGATGGTCGCTGACTACGTGGAAGGAACGGCCATAGAGGTACGGACGAAACTTCATAACCGCCCATACGACAGCAAGACACTCTTTTTCCGTTGTGGAGTAGTTGGACTCGGCGCGGGAAAGCGTCCTACTAGCATATGCGATCACACGCTCGGCTGAGTCTTGCCACTGGACGAGTACAGCGCCTAAACCCACGTTGCTGGCATCTGTATGGACCATGGTAGGAGCATCCTCATCAAAGTGAGCAAGCACAGGCGGAGTCTGCAGGCGTTGTCGGAGATCGTCAAATGCCACCTGTTGATCTTCGCCCCATGTGAACGAAACGTCTTCTCTTGTGAGTCGTGTTAACGGCGAGGCTATGTTGGAGAAATTGGCAATAAACCTTCGGTAGTATGCGCATAGGCCAAGGAAACGCCTGACTGCTTTCTTGTCTTTTGGTACCGGAAATTTTCTGACGGCCGCAATCTTATCGGGATCAGGTCGAACACCTTCATGGCTCACCACATGGCCTAAAAATTTAAGCTCCTTGAAACCAAAATGACACTTCTCGGGTTTCAGTGTCAGGCCGGCAGACCTTATTGCCCTAAATACCGATAGCAGCCTGCTCAGGTGTTCCTCAAATGTTTTTGAAAAAACAATGACGTCGTCCAGATAGACCAGACATGTCTGCCACTTAAGGCCTGACAGAACGGTATCCATCAGTCTCTGAAATGTTGCGGGGGCTGAGCACAATCCGAATGGCAAGACTTTAAATTCATAAAGCCCGTCAGGCGTTACAAAAGCCGTTTTTTCTCTATCTCGCTCGTCGACCTCTATTTGCCAATACCCACTTTTGAGGTCCATTGACGAAAAGTAGCGTGCATACCTCAGCCTGTCGAGTGAATCATCGATGCGCGGTAATGGGTACACGTCTTTCTTTGTCACACGGTTCAGCTTGCGGTAGTCGACACAAAATCGCAAGCTTCCGTCTTTCTTTTTAACCAGCACTACCGGCGATGCCCAAGGACTTCTTGACGGCTGGATGACGTCATCATCGAGCATTTTCTTCACTTGTTCCTGGATTGCTTCACGCTCTTTTGGTGCTACGCGGTATGGGTTCTGTCGTATTGGCCTTGCCGTCTCCTCCGTTATTATCCGATGCTTCGTCAGTGGCGTTTGACTGACCCTCGAGGTCGATGAAAAACAGTCTTTGAACTGGTGAAGAAGATCTACTAGACGCTGTCTCTGCGCTGGTGACAAATCCGAGCTTACGTCAATAGGTGGTGAGGCTGACGTGGCTTGCGGCTCGTCCTGTTGTACTACACAGCACTCGCGGATTTCGGTGATCTCGTCGAAGTAGGCGACTGTAGTGCCTTGTGTAATGTGTCGTCGCTCGTTGGTAAAATTCGTCAACAGAACCTCTGCTTCACCGCACACAACGTTCACGATACTTCTGGCAATTGCAACACCGCGAGAGAGTAGGAGCGTCAATACTTGTTCAGCGATTCCTTCTCCAGTATTCTGCTCGCTGCACGTGACTGGAACAAGGCGGCACGATAACGGAGGTATGGTCACATCGTCAACGACTCGTAGGGATTTTCGGTGTAGCGCCGCGCTTTGATCCGCTGAAAAGGTCAGTACACCGTCCGGAATATTGATGATGGCACCATATTCACGCAAGAAATCCATCCCCAAGATTGCCTGCTTGCAACACTCAGAAAGGATAACAAAAGTTGCGACGAAGGATGCATCCCCTATCTTCATTCTTGCGGTGCACTTTCCGGTAGGTGTGAGTAGCTGCCCTCCAGCTCCTCTAATCTGCGGTCCTGTCCATTCCATTCTAACCTTCCTGAGCGTGTCTGCCAGACTCTCACTCATTATCGAGAAGTCCGCGCCAGTGTCGACCAATGCCATGACGTCATGTCCGTCAATCGTAATTGCAACTTCGGCAGTAACAACCCCATCTTTCGTCGATTCATTGAAAATGTGTCTCTCTTCGCTCGGCAGTAATGGGGGATTTTCAGCACTTCGACGATTCGCAACCTTCCCCCCTAAGGTCGCTGCTTTTAGTTTCCCCGGCGTGGACTAGGAGATCTCCCTCTTGGCATGTCAGTGGTGCTCCGCCTAGAGGATGGAGAAAAACGCCCAGGAGAGGGTGAGCGTGACCGAAACCCAGGAGGAACATCCCGCGGGGTCATGACACTCGTGTCGACGTCAGATGTTCCGTTGAAATGGCGCCGAGGAACCGTAGAAGGAAATCCTTGGTACCCTGCGGCGCGATACGGGCAATACCGAACGATGTGGCCTGCTTCCCCACAGTGAAAGCACAGGGGCCTATGATCAGGGGTACGCCAGATGTCAGTTTTGCGAAGTGGTGGCCGCCTCGGCATCGAAGTTTCTCTGTAGTACCAAGGCGCTGTCGGCGGATGTTGCTGGTGGTACTGATGTGGTGTCGGCACGTTCGCTGGCTGTCGGCGGACTACGTCTGCATAGCTTGCCCTGGGACTGCTCGTGTTCGGCTCAGGAAGCGAGAGCGCTTGCCTGATCTCCTGGCGTACAACTTCCGTCACTGAGGCGATCGCGCAGTCATTCGGTTTGAGGACGAGTTTCTTGACCTCTTCTTGTACGATTTCTCGTATTAGTTGGCGCAAAGAACCTTCGTCGGGTGTTGTTGCTGTGGTAGAGGCTGCCACGCTGATCGGTGCACTGTGGGTTGGGCGGTCGTACTGGCGATAACGTAGATGCAGTGCGCGTTCGATAGATGTCGCCTCCTTGGAGAATTCATCCACACTTGTAGGCGGGTTTCGTACGAGACCAGCGAACAGCTGCTCCTTAATGCCCCGCATGAGGTGGCTAACCTTTTTGGTTTCGGGCATATTAGGATCTGCTCGACGAAATAGCCGCGCCATGTCCTCAACAAACATCGTAACGGATTCATTTGGTTTCTGAATCCGTGATTCGAGGAGACGCTGTGCGATTTCTCGTCTTTCAGTGCTCGCGAACGTGTCGAGAAACTTCTGCCGGAATTCATCCCAAGACGACCACACGCGATTCGTGAACCACGTTCGGGCTCCGTCTTGAAGCGGAAAATAAACGTAGCCCAATTTCTGTGTGGTGTTCCAACCGTTAACATTCGCTGTGTGCTCGAATTCCTCGAGCCAGTCATGTGCATCCTCATATGCGTTTCCGTGGAAATCAACCGGAAGTCGAGGGTTCAAAACAGTCACCTGTGTCGTGCTGGGGCTGGACATGTTGGGGCCAGTGCTTCCAGGCGCCGTCATGCTTTCTGGCACAGTCACGCTTTCCGGCAATGGACCAAACTCCGGGCTGAGGCCTAACAGGCGCCGGCTGCTGCGGTGAACGGGGGTGTCGATGCGCGGAAGTCTTTCTTGACCAGATGCGGGGCTGTTGTCAGGCGTCCCGAACATGTACCCAGCACCTCCACCAGTGTCACAATGCAGAAACAGCAGCAGTCGAATCCAGGAAACTCACTTTAATTGTATTAGAATACTGGCAAACTGATCGGGAGAGAACCTCGTCTTCTTCACTCGCTGCGCGTGTTCTTCGTTGTCCTCTTCGCGCTGCATATTCAATGTGGCACTATGTTGTGATATTCTCGTTAAAGCGCATGCAAGCATCGTGAAACCTTAAAGAATGATGTCATTGAGCGAGATACAGCGTTCTGTACTGTAAATAGTTGGTGAAAAACTGTGAGGTCATGCAAATATCGTAATTGTGAACGAAACAGTGTAAGAGAGCGTTTTGAGATACAAGTGCGAATGTTGGGTTAGGTTAAGATATGAACCGTCGTAAAGCCGCATTAAACAATGTCACTTAGTGAGATTCAGTGTTTTTCACAATTACAAGTCGGGAACTGCGATATCTAATGTGAAAGCTAATGAAACCGTCGTAATGTTGTAGAGAGCATTGTAAAGTAGCGAGTAAAACGTTTTCTAACAATAGAAGTGCGAAGGTTATGTTAGGTTGAGTTATGTTAGTTTAAGCTAGGTAGCATCGTGAAACAACCAAAAAGGACGTCATCTAACGAGATACTGTTGTTTTATTGCATGTACGAAACTGCAATAGATGAAATGTTGTGAAAGCACACAAAACGGCATGAACAAGCCAGATACTGCGTGTTGTACCGTTACAAGTGCGAAACTGCTATATTGTGATATTCTCGTTAAAGCGCATGCAACCGTCGTTAGGTTAGGTTAGGTTAGGTTGGTTCGGGTTGGATTAGGTTAGGTTGGGTTGGGTTGGGGGTCGGGTTGGGGGTTGGGTTGGGTTAGGTTGGGTTAGGTTAGGTTAGGTTGGGTTACGTTAGGTTAGATTAGGTTACGTTAGGTTAGGTTAGGTTAGGTAAGATTAGGTTAGGTTAGGTTAGGTTAGGTTAGGTTCTGTTCGGTTCGGTTAGGTTAGGGTAGGTTAGGTTAGGTTGGGTTGGGTTGGGTTGGTTTAGGTTAAGTTTGGTGAGGTTAGGTTAGGTTAGGTAAGATTGGGTTAGGTTATGTTAGGTTAGGTTAGGTTAGGTTGATATGAACCGTCGTAAAACCGCATTAAACAATGTCACTTAGTGAGATGCAGTGTTTTTCACCATTACAAGTCGGGAACTGCAATGTCTAATGTGAAAGCGCTTGAAACCGTCGTAATGTTGTAGAAAGCAATGTAAAGTAGCCAGTAAAACGTTTTCTAACGACAAAAATGCGAAGGTCATGTTAGGTGTAGTTATGTTAGTTTAAGCTAGGTAGCGTCGTGAAACCACCAAAAACGACGTCATCTAACGAGATAGTGTTGTTTTATTGCGAGTACGAAAAAGCGATAGGTGGTAAAAGTTGTGAAAGCACACAAAACGGCATGAACAAGCCAAATACTGCGTGTTGTACCGTTACAAGTGCGAAACTGCTATGTTGTGATATTCTCGTTAAAGCGCATGCAAGCATCGTGAAACCTTAAAGAATGATGTCATTCAGCGAGATACAGCGTTCTGTACTGTAATAAGTTGGTGAAAAACTGTGAGGTCATGCAAATATCGTAATTGTGAACGAAAAAGTGTAATAGAGCGTTTTGAGATACAAGTGCGAATGTTACGTTAGGTTAACATAGGAACCGTCGCAAAACCGCATTAAACAATGTCACTTAGTGAGATGCAGTGTTTTTCACCATTACAAGTCGGGAACTGCGATATCTAATGTGAAAGCGCATGAACCCGTCGTAATGTTGTAGAGAGCATTGTAAAGTAGCGAGTAAAACGTTTTCTAACGATAGAAGTGCGAAGGTTATGTTAGGTTGAGTTATGTTAGTTTAAGCTAGGTAGCATCGTGAAACAACCAAAAAGGACGTCATCTAACGAGATAGTGTTGTTTTATTGCATGTACGAAACTGCAATAGATGAAATGTTGTGAAAGCACACAAAACGGCATGAACAAGCCAGATACTGCGTGTTGTACCGTTACAAGTGCGAAACTGCTATATTGTGATATTCTCGTTAAAGCGCATGCAACCGTCGTTAGGTTAGGTTAGGTTAGGTTAGGTTGGTTTGGGTTGGATTAGGTTAGGTTGGGTTGGGTTGGCTTGGGTCGGGTTGGGGGTTGGGTTGGGTTAGGTTGGGTTAGGTTAGGTTAGGTTAGGTTACGTTACGTTACGTTAGGTTAGGTTACGTTGGGTTACGTTAGGTTAGATTAGGTTACGTTAGGTTAGGTTAGGTTAGGTAAGATTAGGTTAGGTTAGGTTAGGTTAGGTTAGGTTCTGTTCGGTTCGGTTCGGTTAGGTTAGGTTAGGTTAGGTTAGGTTGGGTTGGGTTGGGTTGGGTTGGGTTGGGTTGGTTTAGGTTAGGTTAAGTTTGGTGAGGTTAGGTCAGGTTAGGTAAGGTTGGGTTAGGTTAGGTTAGGTTAGGTTAGGTTAAGATATGAACCGTCGTAAAACCGCATTAAACAATGTCACTTAGTGAGATGCAGTGTTTTTCACCATTACAAGTCGGGAACTGCAATATCTAATGTGAAAGCGCTTGAAACCGTCGTAATGTTGTAGAAAGCAATGTAAAGTAGCCAGTAAAACGTTTTCTAACGATAAAAATGCGAAGGTTATGTTAGGTGTAGTTATGTTAGTTTAAGCTAGGTAGCGTCGTGAAACCACCAAAAACGACGTCATCTAACGAGATAGTGTTGTTTTATTGCGAGTACGAAACTGCGATAGGTGAAATATTGTGAAAGAACACAAAACAGCATGAACTAGCCAGCTACTGCGTGTTGTACCGTTACAAGTGCGAAACTGCTATATTGTGATATTCTCGTTAAAGAGCATGCAAGCATCGTGAAACCTTATAAAACGATGTCATTTAGCGAGATACAGAGTTCTGTACTGCAATAAGTTGGTGAAAAACTGTGAGGTTATGCAAATATCGTATTTGTGAACGAAACAGTGTAATAGAGCGTTTTTAGATACAAGTGCGATGTTAGGTTATGTTAAGATATGAACCGTCGTAAAACTGCATTAAACAATGTCACTTAGTGAGATGCGGTGTTTTTCACCAATACAAGTCGGGAACTGCGATATCTAATGTGAAAGCGCTTGCAACCGTCGTTAGGTCAGGTTAGGTTAGGTTACGTTAGGTTAGGTTGGGTTACGTTAGGTTAGGTTAGGTTGGGTTACGTAGGTTAAGTTAAGTTGGGTTAGGTTAGGTTACGTTGGGTTACGTTGGGTTACGTTGGGTTACGTTAGGTTACGTTAGGTTGGGTTGGGTTGGGTTGGGTTAGTTTAGGTTAGTTTAGTTTGGGTTTAGGTTGGGTTGGGTTGGGTTGGGTAGGGTAGGGTTGGGTTGGGTTGGGTTGGGTTGGGTTAGGTTAGGTTAGGTTAAGTTTGTTTAGGTTAGGTTAGGTAAGGTAAGGTTGGGTTAGGTTAGGTTGGGTTAAGATATGAACCGTCGTTAAGCAGCATTAAACAATGTCACTTAGTGAGATGCAGTGTTTTTCGCCATTACAAGCCGGGAACTGCAATATCTAATGTGAAAGCGCTTGAAACCGTCGTAATGTTGTAGAAAGCAATGTAAAGTAGCGAGTAGAACGTTTTCTAACGATAGAAGTGCGAAGGTTTTGTTAGGTATAGTTATGTTAGTTTAAGCTAGGTAGCGTCCTGAAACCATCAAAAAGGGCGTCATCTAACGAGATAGTGTTGTTTTATTGCAAGTACAAAACTGCGATAGGTGAAATGTTGTGAAAGCACACAAAACGGCATGAACAAGCCAAATACTGCGTGTTGTACCGTTACAAGTGCGAAACTGCTATATTGTGATATTCTTGTTAAAGCGCATGCAAGCATCGTGAAACCTTGAAGAACGATGTCATTTAGCGAGATACAGCGTTGTGTACTGCAATAAGTTGGTGAAAAACTGTGAGGTTATGCAAATATCGTAATTGTGAACGAAACAGTGTAATAGAGCGTTTTAGATCAAGTGCGAATGTTAGGCTAGGTTAAGATATGAACCGTCGTAAAACCGCATTAAACAAGGTCACTTAGTGAAATGCAGTGTTTTTCACCATTACAAGTCGGGAACTGCGATATCTATTGTGAAAGCGCTTGCAACCGTCGTTAGGTTGGGTTGGGTTGGGTTGGGTTGGGTTGGGTTTGGTTAGGTTAGGTTAGGTTAGGTTAGGGTAGGTTGGGTTGGGTTGCGTTAGGTTATGTTAGGTTAGGTTATGTTAGGATGGTTAGGTTAGGTTAGGTTAGGTAAGGTTAGGTTAGGTTAAGATATGAACCGTCGTAAAACAGCATTAAACAATGTCACTTAGTCAGATGCAGTGTTTTTCACCATTACAAGTCGGAAACTGCGATATCTAATGTGAAAGCGCTTGAAACCGTCGTAATGTTGTAGAAAGCAATCTAAAGTAGCGAGTAAAACGTTTTCTAACGAGAGAAGTGTGAAGGTTATGTTAGGTGTAGTTATGTTAGTTTAAGCTAGGTAGCGTCGTGAAACCACCAAAAACGACGTCATCTAACGAGATAGTGTTGTTTTATTGCGAGTACGAAACTGCGATAGGTGGTAAAAGTTGTGAAAGCACACAAAACGGCATGAACAAGCCAAATACTGCGTGTTGTACCGTTACAAGTGCGAAACTGCTACGTTGTGATATTCTCGTTAAAGCGCATGCAAGCATCGTGAAACCTTAAAGAATGATGTCATTTAGCGAGATACAGCGTTCTGTACTGTAATAAGTTGGTGAAAAACTATGAGGTCATGCAAATATCGTAATTGTGAACGAAAAATTGTAATAGAGCGTTTTGAGATACAAGTGCGAATGTTACGTTAGGTTAACATATGAACCGTCGCAAAACCGCATTAAACAATGTCACTTAGTGAGATGCAGTGTTTTTCACCATTACAAGTCGGGAACTCCGATATCGAATGTGAAAGCGCATGAAACCGTCGTAATGTTGTAGAGAGCATTGTAAAGTAGCGAGTAAAGCGTTTTCTAACGATAGAAGTGCGAAGGTTATGTTAGGTTATGTTAGTTTAGGCTAGGTAGCGTCGTGAAACCACCAAAAACGACGTCATCTAACAAGATAGTGTTGTTTTATTGCGAGTACGAAACTGCGAAAGGTGAAATGTTGTGAAAGCACACAAAACGGCATGAACAAGCCAAATACTGCGCGTTGTACCGTTACAAGTGCGAAACTGCTATGTTGTGATATTCTCGTTAAAGTGCATGCAAGCATCGTGAAACCTTAAAGAATGATGTCATTGAGCGAGATACAGCGTTCTGTACTGTAAATAGTTGGTGAAAAACTGTGAGGTCATGCAAATATCGTAATTGTGAACGAAACAGTGTAAGAGAGCGTTTTGAGATACAAGTGCGAATGTTGGGTTAGGTTAAGATATGAACCGTCGTAAAGCCGCATTAAACAATGTCACTTAGTGAGATGCAGTGTTTTTCACAATTACAAGTCGGGAACTGCGATATCTAATGTGAAAGCTAATGAAACCGTCGTAATGTTGTAGAGAGCATTGTAAAGTAGCGAGTAAAATGTTTTCTAACAACAGAAGTGCGAAGGTTATGTTAGGTTGAGTTATGTTAGTTTAAGCTAGGTAGCATCGTGAAACAACCAAAAAGGACGTCATCTAACGAGATACTGTTGTTTTATTGCATGTACGAAACTGCAATAGATGAAATGTTGTGAAAGCACACAAAACGGCATGAACAAGCCAGATACTGCGTGTTGTACCGTTACAAGTGCGAAACTGCTATATTGTGATATTCTCGTTAAAGCGCATGCAACCGTCGTTAGGTTATGTTAGGTTAGGTTGGTTCGGTTTGGATTAGGTTAGGTTGGGTTGGGTTGGGGGTCGGGTTGGGGGTTGGGTTGGGTTAGGTTGGGTTAGGTTAGGTTAGGTTGGGTTACGTTAGGTTAGATTAGGTTACGTTAGGTTAGGTTAGGTTAGGTGAGATTAGGTTAGGTTAGGTTAGGTTAGGTTAGGTTCTGTTCGGTTCGGTTAGGTTAGGGTAGGTTAGGTTAGGTTGGGTTGGGTTGGGTTGGTTTAGGTTAAGTTTGGTGAGGTTAGGTCAGGTTAAATAAGATTGGGTTAGGTTATGTTAGGTTAGGTTAGGTTAGGTTGATATGAACCGTCGTAAAACCGCATTAAACAATGTCACTTAGTGAGATGCAGTGTTTTTCACCATTACAAGTCGGGAACTGCAATGTCTAATGTGAAAGCGCTTGAAACCGTCGTAATGTTGTAGAAAGCGATGTAAAGTAGCCAGTAAAACGTTTTCTAACGACAAAAATGCGAAGGTCATGTTAGGTGTAGTTATGTTAGTTTAAGCTAGGTAGCGTCGTGAAACCACCAAAAACGACGTCATCTAACGAGATAGTGTTGTTTTATTGCGAGTACGAAAAAGCGATAGGTGGTAAAAGTTGTGAAAGCACACAAAACGGCATGAACAAGCCAAATACTGCGTGTTGTACCGTTACAAGTGCGAAACTGCTATGTTGTGATATTCTCGTTAAAGCGCATGCAAGCATCGTGAAACCTTAAAGAATGATGTCATTCAGCGAGATACAGCGTTCTGTACTGTAATAAGTTGGTGAAAAACTGTGAGGTCATGCAAATATCGTAATTGTGAACGAAAAAGTGTAATAGAGCGTTTTGAGATACAAGCACGAATGTTGGGTTAGGTTAAGATATGAACCGTCGTAAAGCCGCATTAAACAATGTCACTTAGTGCGATGCAGTGTTTTTCACCATTACAAGTCGGTAACTGCAATATCTTATGTTAAATCGCATGCAACCGTCGTAATGTTGTAGAAAGCATTGTAAAGTAGCGAGTAAAACGTTTTCTAACGATAGAAGTGCGAAGGTTATGATAGGTTAAGTTAGTTTAGGCTAGGTAGCGTCGTGAAACCACCAAAAACGACGTCATCTAACGAGATAGTGTTGTTTTATTGTGACTACGAAACTGCGATAGGTGAAATATTGTGAAAGAACACAAAACAGCATGAACTAGCCAGCTACTGCGTGTTGTACCGTTACAAGTGCGAAACTGCTATATTGTGATATTCTCGTTAAAGAGCATGCAAGCATCGTGAAACCTTATAAAACGATGTCATTTAGCGAGATACAGAGTTCTGTACTGCAATAAGTTGGTGAAAAACTGTGAGGTTATGCAAATATCGTATTTGTGAACGGAACAGTGTAATAGAGCGTTTTTAGATACAAGTGCGATGTTAGGTTATGTTAAGATATGAACCGTCGTAAAACTGCATTAAACAATGTCACTTAGTGAGATGCGGTGTTTTTCACCAATACAAGTCGGGAACTGCGATATCTAATGTGAAAGCGCTTGCAACCGTCGTTAGGTCAGGTTAGGTTAGGTTACGTTAGGTTAGGTTGGGTTACGTTAGGTTAGGTTAGGTTGGGTTACGTAGGTTAAGTTAAGTTGGGTGAGGTTAGGTTACGTTGGGTTACGTTGGGTTACGTTGGGTTACGTTAGGTTACGTTAGGTTGGGTCGGGTTGGGTTAGTTTAGGTTAGTTTAGTTTGGGTTTAGGTTGGGTTGGGTTGGGTTGGGTAGGGTAGGGTTGGGTTGGGTTGGGTTGGGTTAGGTTAGGTTAGGTTAAGTTTGTTTAGGTTAGGTTAGGTAAGGTAAGGTTGGGTTAGGTTAGGTTAGGTTAAGATATGAACCGTCGTAAAGCAGCATTAAACAATGTCACTTAGTGAGATGCAGTGTTTTTCGCCATTACAAGCCGGGAACTGCAATATCTACTGTGAAAGCGCTTGAAACCGTCGTAATGTTGTAGAAAGCAATGTAAAGTAGCGAGTAAAACGTTTTCTAACGATAGAAGTGCGAAGGTTTTGTTAGGTATAGTTATGTTAGTTTAAGCTAGGTAGCGTCCTGAAACCATCAAAAAGGGCGTCATCTAACGAGATAGTGTTGTTTTATTGCAAGTACAAAACTGCGATAGGTGAAATGTTGTGAAAGCACACAAAACGGCATGAACAAGCCAAATACTGCGTGTTGTACCGTTACAAGTGCGAAACTGCTATATTGTGATATTCTTGTTAAAGCGCATGCAAGCATCGTGAAACCTTGAAGAACGATGTCATTTAGCGAGATACAGCGTTGTGTACTGCAATAAGTTGGTGAAAAACTGTGAGGTTATGCAAATATCGTAATTGTGAACGAAACAGTGTAATAGAGCGTTTTAGATCAAGTGCGAATGTTAGGCTAGGTTAAGATATGAACCGTCGTAAAACCGCATTAAACAAGGTCACTTAGTGAAATGCAGTGTTTTTCACCATTACAAGTCGGGAACTGCGATATCTATTGTGAAAGCGCTTGCAACCGTCGTTAGGTTGGGTTGGGTTGGGTTGGGTTGGGTTTGATTAGGTTAGGTTAGGTTAGGTTAGGGTAGGTTGGGTTGGGTTGCGTTAGGTTATGTTAGGTTAGGTTATGTTAGGATGGTTAGGTTAGGTTAGGTTAGGTAAGGTTAGGTTAGGTTAAGATATGAACCGTCGTAAAACAGCATTAAACAATGTCACTTAGTCAGATGCAGTGTTTTTCACCATTACAAGTCGGAAACTGCGATATCTAATGTGAAAGCGCTTGAAACCGTCGTAATGTTGTAGAAAGCAATCTAAAGTAGCGAGTAAAACGTTTTCTAACGAGAGAAGTGTGAAGGTTATGTTAGGTGTAGTTATGTTAGTTTAAGCTAGGTAGCGTCGTGAAACCACCAAAAACGGCGTCATCTAACGAGATAGTGTTGTTTTATTGCGAGTACGAAACTGCGATAGGTGGTAAAAGTTGTGAAAGCACACAAAACGGCATGAACAAGCCAAATACTGCGTGTTGTACCGTTACAAGTGCGAAACTGCTACGTTGTGATATTCTCGTTAAAGCGCATGCAAGCATCGTGAAACCTTAAAAAATGATGTCATTTAGCGAGATACAGCGTTCTGTACTGTAATAAGTTGGTGAAAAACTGTGAGGTCATGCAAATATCGTAATTGTGAACGAAAAATTGTAATAGAGCGTTTTGAGATACAAGTGCGAATGTTACGTTAGGTTAACATATGAACCGTCGCAAAACCGCATTAAACAATGTCACTTAGTGAGATGCAGTGTTTTTCACCATTACAAGTCGGGAACTCCGATATCGAATGTGAAAGCGCATGAAACCGTCGTAATGTTGTAGAGAGCATTGTAAAGTAGCGAGTAAAGCGTTTTCTAACGATAGAAGTGCGAAGGTTATGTTAGGTTATGTTAGTTTAGGCTAGGTAGCGTCGTGAAACCACCAAAAACGACGTCATCTAACAAGATAGTGTTGTTTTATTGCGAGTACGAAACTGCGATAGGTGAAATGTTGTGAAAGCACACAAAACGGCATGAACAAGCCAAATACTGCGCGTTGTACCGTTACAAGTGCGAAACTGCTATGTTGTGATATTCTCGTTAAAGCGCATGCAAGCATCGTGAAACCTTAAAGAATGATGTCATTGAGCGAGATACAGCGTTCTGTACTGTAAATAGTTGGTGAAAAACTGTGAGGTCATGCAAATATCGTAATTGTGAACGAAACAGTGTAAGAGAGCGTTTTGAGATACAAGTGCGAATGTTGGGTTAGGTTAAGATATGAACCGTCGTAAAGCCGCATTAAACAATGTCACTTTGTGAGATGCAGTGTTTTTCACAATTACAAGTCGGGAACTGCGATATCTAATGTGAAAGCTAATGAAACCGTCGTAATGTTGTAGAGAGCATTGTAAAGGAGCGAGTAAAACGTTTTCTAACAATAGAAGTGCGAAGGTTATGTTAGGTTGAGCTATGTTAGTTTAAGCTAGGTAGCATCGTGAAACAACCAAAAAGGACGTCATCTAACGAGATACTGTTGTTTTATTGCATGTACGAAACTGCAATAGATGAAATGTTGTGAAAGCACACAAAACGGCATGAACAAGCCAGATACTGCGTGTTGTACCGTTACAAGTGCGAAACTGCTATATTGTGATATTCTCGTTAAAGCGCATGCAACCGTCGTTAGGTTAGGTTAGGTTAGGTTGGTTCGGGTTGGATTAGGTTAGGTTGGGTTGGGTTGGGGGTCGGGTTGGGGGTTGGGTTGGGTTAGGTTGGGTTAGGTTAGGTTAGGTTGGGTTACGTTAGGTTAGATTAGGTTACGTTAGGTTAGGTTAGGTTAGGTAAGATTAGGTTAGGTTAGGTTAGGTTAGGTTAGGTTCTGTTCGGTTCGGTTAGGTTAGGGTAGGTTAGGTTAGGTTGGGTTGGGTTGGGTTGGGTTGGTTTAGGTTAAGTTTGGTGAGGTTAGGTCAGGTTAGGTAAGATTGGGTTAGGTTATGTTAGGTTAGGTTAGGTTAGGTTGATATGAACCGTCGTAAAACCGCATTAAACAATGTCACTTAGTGAGATGCAGTGTTTTTCACCATTACAAGTCGGGAACTGCAATGTCTAATGTGAAAGCGCTTGAAACCGTCGTAATGTTGTAGAAAGCAATGTAAAGTAGCCAGTAAAACGTTTTCTAACGACAAAAATGCGAAGGTCATGTTAGGTGTAGTTATGTTAGTTTAAGCTAGGTAGCGTCGTGAAACCACCAAAAACGACGTCATCTAACGAGATAGTGTTGTTTTATTGCGAGTACGAAAAAGCGATAGGTGGTAAAAGTTGTGAAAGCACACAAAACGGCATGAACAAGCCAAATACTGCGTGTTGTACTGTTACAAGTGCGAAACTGCTATGTTGTGATATTCTCGTTAAAGCGCATGCAAGCATCGTGAAACCTTAAAGAATGATGTCATTCAGCGAGATACAGCGTTCTGTACTGTAATAAGTTGGTGAAAAACTGTGAGGTCATGCAAATATCGTAATTGTGAACGAAAAAGTGTAATAGAGCGTTTTGAGATACAAGTGCGAATGTTGGGTTAGGTTAAGATATGAACCGTCGTAAAGCCGCATTAAACAATGTCACTTAGTGAGATGCAGTGTTTTTCACCATTACAAGTCGGGAACTGCGATATCTAATGTGAAAGCGCATGAAACCGTCGTAATGTTGTAGAGAGCATTGTAAAGTAGCGAGTAAAACGTTTTCTAACGATAGAAGTGCGAAGGTTATGTTAGGTTGAGTTATGTTAGTTTAAGCTAGGTAGCATCGTGAAACAACCAAAAAGGACGTCATCTAACGAGATAGTGTTGTTTTATTGCATGTACGAAACTGCAATAGATGAAATGTTGTGAAAGCACACAAAACGGCATGAACAAGCCAGATACTGCGTGTTGTACCGTTACAAGTGCGAAACTGCTATATTGTGATATTCTCGTTAAAGCGCATGCAACCGTCGTTAGGTTAGGTTAGGTTAGGTTAGGTTGGTTTGGGTTGGATTAGGTTAGGTTGGGTTGGGTTGGCTTGGGTCGGGTTGGGGGTTGGGTTGGGTTAGGTTGGGTTAGGTTAGGTTAGGTTAGGTTACGTTACGTTACGTTGGGTTAGGTTACGTTGGGTTACGTTAGGTTAGATTAGGTTACGTTAGGTTAGGTTAGGTTAGGTAAGATTAGGTTAGGTTAGGTTAGGTTAGGTTCTGTTCGGTTCGGTTCGGTTAGGTTAGGTTAGGTTGGGTTGGGTTGGGTTGGTTTAGGTTAGGTTAAGTTTGGTGAGGTTAGGTCAGGTTAGGTAAGGTTGGGTTAGGTTAGGTTAGGTTAGGTTAAGATATGAACCGTCGTAAAACCGCATTAAACAATGTCACTTTGTGAGATGCAGTGTTTTTCACCATTACAAGTCGGGAACTGCAATATCTAATGTGAAAGCGCTTGAAACCGTCGTAATGTTGTAGAAAGCAATGTAAAGTAGCCAGTAAAACGTTTTCTAACGATAAAAATGCGAAGGTTATGTTAGGTGTAGTTATGTTAGTTTAAGCTAGGTAGCGTCGTGAAACCACCAAAAACGACGTCATCTAACGAGATAGTGTTGTTTTATTGCGAGTACGAAACTGCGATAGCTGGTAAAAGTTGTGAAAGCACACAAAACGGCATGAACAGCCAAATACTGCGTGTTGTACCGTTACAAGTGCGAAACAGCTATGTTGTGATATTCTCGTTAAAGCGCATGCAAGCATCGTGAAACCTTAAAAAATGATGTCATTTAGTGAGATACAGCGTTCTGTACTGTAATAAGCTGGTGAAAAACTGTGAGGTCATGCAAATATCGTAATTGTGAACGAAAGAGTGTAATAGAGCGTTTTGAGATACAAGTGCGAATGTTGGGTTAGGTTAAGATATGAACTGTCGTAAAACCGCAATAAACAATGTCACTTAGTGCGATGCAGTGTTTTTCACCATTACAAGTCGGTAACTGCGATATCTTATGTTAAATCGCATGCAACCGTCGTAATGTTGTAGAAAGCATTGTAAAGTAGCGAGTAAAACGTTTTCTAACGATAGAAGTGCGAAGGTTATGATAGGTTAAGTTAGTTTAAGCTAGGTAGCGTCGTGAAACCACCAAAAACGACGTCATCTAACGAGATAGTGTTGTTTTATTGTGACTACGAAACTGCGATAGGCGAAATATTGTGAAAGGACACAAAACAGCATGAACTAGCCAGCTACTGCGTGTTGTACGGTTACAAGTGCGAAACTGCTATATTGTGATATTCTTGTTAAAGCGCATGCAAGCATCGTGAAACCTTGAAGAACGATGTCACTTAGCGAGATACAGCGTTGTGTACTGCAATAAGTTGGTGAAAAACTGTGAGGTTATGCAAATATCGTAATTGTGAACGAAACAGTGTAATAGAGCGTTTTAGATCAAGTGCGAATGTTAGGCTAGGTTAAGATATGAACCGTCGTAAAACCGCATTAAACAAGGTCACTTAGTGAAATGCAGTGTTTTTCACCATTACAAGTCGGGAACTGCGATATCTATTGTGAAAGCGCTTGCAACCGTCGTTAGGTTGGGTTGGGTTGGGTTGGGTTTGGTTAGGTTAGGTTAGGTTAGGTTAGGGTAGGTTGGGTTGGGTTGCGTTAGGTTAGGTTAGGTTAGGTTATGTTAGGATGGTTAGGTTAGGTTAGGTTAGGTAAGGTTAGGTTAGGTTAAGATATGAACCGTCGTAAAACAGCATTAAACAATGTCACTTAGTCAGATGCAGTGTTTTTCACCATTACAAGTCGGAAACGGCGATATCTAATGTGAAAGCGCTTGAAACCGTCGTAATGTTGTAGAAAGCAATGTAAAGTAAATAGTAAAACGTTTTCTAACGATATAAGTGCGAAGGTTATGTTAGGTTGAGTTATGTTAGTTTAGGCTAGGCAGCGTTGTGAAACCACCAAAAACAACGTCATCTAACGAGATAGTGTTGTTTTATTGCTACTACGAAACTGCGATAGGTGAAATATTGTGAAAGGACACAAAACGACATGCACTAGCCAGGTACTGCGTGTTTGTACCGTTACAAGTGCGAAACTGCTATATTGTGATATTCTAGTTAAATAGCATGCAAGCATCGTGAAACCTTAAAGAACGTTGTCATTTAGCGAGATACAGCGTTCTGTACTATCATAAGTTGGTCAAAAACTGTGAGTTCATGCAAATATCTTAAATGTGAACGAAACAGTGTAATAGAGCGTTTTTAGATACAAGTGCGAATGTTAGGTTAGGTTAAGATATGAACCGTCGTAAAACCGCATTAAACAATGTCACTTAGTGAGATGCAGTGTTTTTCACCATTACAGGTCGGGAACTGAGATATCTAATGTAAAAGCGCATGAAACCATCGTAATGTTGTAGAGAGCATTGTAAAGTATCGAGTAAAGCGTTTTCTAACGATAGAAGTGCGAAGGTTATGTTAGGTTATGTTAGTTTAGGCAAGGTAGCGTCGTGAAACCACCAAAAACGACGTCATCTAACAAGATAGTGTTGTTTTATTGCGAGTACGAAACTGCGATAGGTGAAATGTTGTGAAAGCACACAAAACGGCATGAACAAGCCAAATACTGCGCGTTGTACCGTTACAAGTGCGAAACTGCTATGTTGTGATATTCTGGTTAAAGCGCATGCAAGCATCGTGAAACCTTAAAGAATGATGTCATTTAGCGAGATAGAGCGTTCTGTACTGTAAATAGTTGGTGAAAAACTGTGAGGTCATGCAAATATCGTAATTGTGAACGAAACAGTGTAATAGAGCGTTTTAGATCAAGTGCGAATGTTAGGCTAGGTTAAGATATGAACCGTCGTAAAACCGCATTAAACAAGGTCACTTAGTGAAATGCAGTGTTTTTCACCATTACAAGTCGGGAACTGCGATATCTATTGTGAAAGCGCTTGCAACCGTCGTTAGGTTGGGTTGGGTTGGGTTGGGTTTGGTTAGGTTAGGTTAGGGTAGGTTGGGTTGGGTTGCGTTAGGTTAGGTTAGGTTAGGTTATGTTAGGATGGTTAGGTTAGGTTAGGTTAGGTAAGGTTAGGTTAGGTTAAGATATGAACCGTCGTAAAACAGCATTAAACAATGTCACTTAGTGAGATGCAGTGTTTTTCACCATTACAAGTCGGGAACTGCGATATCTAATGTGAAAGCGCATGAAACCGTCGTAATGTTGTAGAGAGCATTGTAAAGTACCGAATAAAACGTTTTCTAATGATAGAAGTGCGAAGATTATGTCAGGTTGAGTTATGTTAGTTTAAGCTACGCAGCGTCGTGAAACCACCAAAAAGGACGTCATCTAACGAGATGTGTTGTATTAATGCATGTACGAAACTGCAATAGGTGAAATGTGAAAGCACACAAAACGGCATGAACTAGCCAGGTACTGCGTGTTGTATCGTTACAAGTGCGAAACTGCTATATTGTGATATTCTCGTTAAAGCGCATGCAAGCATCGTGAAACCTTAAAGAACGATGTCATTTAGCGATATACAGCGTTCTGTACTGTAATAAGTTGGTGAAAAACTGAGGTTATGCAAATATCGTAATTGTGAACTAAACAGTGTAATAGAGCGTTTTTAGATACAAGTGCAAATGTTAGGTTTGGTTAAGATATTGCCACGTTCCATTTCCCAAGTTTTTGTTATCGTCCCAAAACACCACACGATTCTCTGCGCAAACCGCGCCTGCAGTTTTCTAGAGGGTTCCGGACTGTAGTAGATCATTTCGATAAGATCACGCCCACTGTGCGAATGGTACAGATTGTTCTGGAACGCACGCCGCCGCCAGCGATAGCGCTAGAACATTCGACGGCGGGAGTATAAATGCCGACGCGCTTCGCCGCTTGTCAGTTGTTGATCGAAGGCCGACGCTCCGTTCGCCGCTATCAGTCTGAGACTGCTATCTGTGCGAGACTGCTGCTGTAATTGGACTTTCTGTTTACCGGGCACAGGTTCGCCTAAATAAACAGTTAAATTCCAACAAGAAGTCTCCTGTCTTCGGCCACGTCACGACCCCGTGACATTTGGTGGAGGTGCTGCTTCGTTCATGTACCGGACGCCCCCGTCAAGCCGTGAACCCAGCCCACGTCGCGGAGAAGACACCGACGCCAACCAGGAGCAGCGAACAAGCCGCCGACAGCAAGGGCTACCACCGGAGTACGGGCTCCTACACGACAAGCCGCGGAAGACCAAGGCCATGACCGCGACTGCAGCGACAATGACAACCGCAGCGTCCCAGCCCACGATGGTCATGCATCAACCCAGGGAACCACCAATTTTCCATGGGTCATCGTTCGAAGACCCGGAGTCCTGGCTAGAGACATACGACCGTGTGGCCGCCCTCAACCACTGGGACCATGACGAAAAGCTGCGTCGTGTGTTCTTCTATTTAGAAGACACCGCAAGGACCTGGCTCGAAAATCGGGAGTCCACGCTCCGAACGTGGGATGTTTTCTGCGGCGCATTCCTGCAAACGTTCGCGAGCGTCGCTCGAAAAGAGAGGGCCGCTGCTTCATTAGAGACCCGGGTTCAGCTACCAAATGAAAATGTCGCCATTTTCACAGAAGAAATGACCCGACTATTCCGTCACGCTGACCCAGACATGCCTGAGGAGAAAAAAGTTCGTTTCCTCATGCGAGGGGTCAAACAGGAGCTCTTCGCGGGGCTGATGAGAAACCCACCGAAAACCGTCCAAGAATTTGTAGCCGAAGCGACCACTATTGAAAAGACCCTGGACATGCGCACCAAACAGTATAATCGTCGCCTGACTGCAGACTGCGCTGCTGCTCAAGCCAGTAACTCCGGAGACCTGCGTGAAACGATCCGAGCGATCGTGCGGGAAGAGCTGCGCAAGCTGTTGCCTTCGGCGCAGCCTCAAGTGGATTCGATCGCCGACATTGTGCGAGAAGAAGTTCGGCAATCGCTTCAAATTCCCCACGCACCGCTGCCCGAGCCGGAAGCTATGAGCTACGCCACTGCACTGCGCCACAACGCTCCTCCCCGTCCACGCCAAAACGCCGCCCCATCGCACTTCCGTCGACAGACGCCACCGCCGCCACCACCCCCTCCGACGTCATACCGTTCGCCAGCGGCCCAGCGCAGTGCACCGAGGAAGACTGACGTCTGGCGCACCCCTGACCATCGCCCGCTCTGCTACCACTGCGGCGAGGCCGGACACACATACCGCCGTTGCCAGTACCGACAGATGGGATTGCGTGGCTTCGCCGTCAATGCACCGCGCCCACAGCCAGGAGAACGACCACGTGACATCGCCGACTACCTGACAGGAACTCGGTGGACACCACGAAGCCCTTCGCGTTCGCCGTCGCCCAGCCGCCGCACGTCACCGCACTCCCGACAGTACTCTGGCCCAACGCGGGGCCGGTCTCCTAGCCCGTATCCGGGAAACTAAGGGCAGCAACCGGTGGAGGTGCGGTTGCTGTGCGACGAACTACCGAAGATCCTCCGACGACGACGACGCCGCGACGGCGCTTTCCGAACAAAACGCCAACCAGGCAAAGCCCTGACGGCGAAAGCTCACTTACCGAAGGTGGCCTGACGACGCAACATGGAAGCAGCGGAACAAGTCGACCCAGCCGTGACCCGACGCCACGCCCTAACTGTAATGCGAGACGGCGAATTAGCGACCTCGACGTTCTTATCGACGGCCACAGTGTGACCGCTCTCGTCGATACTGGAGCCGACTATTCTGTCATCAGTGGGTCGTTCGCCGCGAAGTTAAAGAAAGTTAGGACAGCTTGGAAAGGCCCTGAAATCCGCACAGCCGGAGGTCATCTCGTAACGCCTGCAGGAATCTGCACAGCGAGAGTCACCATTAACGGCCGTATTTATCCTACAGACTTCGTAGTCCTACAGCGTTGCTCGAGAGATGTCATCCTTGGCATGGACTTCTTATGCCTCCATGGTGCCGTCATCAACCTAAAAACAAAGTCGATAACGTTATCCACAGAAGAAGCACTACCGCCGCGCACGCCGTCTAGACACCATGCCTTGAATGTGCTGGAAGAACAAGTCACCATTCCGCCTCGCTCAAGCGTCATTATTTCAGTCGGCGCTCCTGAATCACCTGACTTCGAAGGCGTCGTTGAAGGCAGTCAGCATCTGTTGGTCACCCGAAATATTTGCGTCGCAAGAGGAATTGCAGAGTTGCGGGGAGGCAAAGCAACGGTTATGCTCACAAATTTCAGCAATGAGTACAAACATGTGAACAAAGGAACAACGGTAGCATACATCGAAGAAATTGTCGAAGCCACCAGTGCTTTCGCCCTCGCCGATTCTGCGGAACCTGCTCAGAGGAACCAAGCCCCTCCCATAGCTTTCGACGTCAATCCCAGACTTCCGAACGATAAGCAAGAACAGCTCAAGGCCCTGCTCCTGCAATACGAAGATTGCTTTTCGTCGTCATCGAAAATTCGGCAGACCCCAATCACGAAACATCGCATCATAACCGAAGAAAATGCCAGACCACTCCGTCAGAGTCCGTACAGGGTTTCGACGCGAGAACGTGAGGCCATCAAGAGACAAGTTGATGAAATGCTGCGGGATGATATTATCCAGCCGTCCAACAGCCCATGGGCATCCCCCGTGGTGTTAGTGAAGAAAAAGGATGGGACCCTACGTTTCTGCGTCGATTATCGCCGCCTGAACAAAATCACAAGAAAGGACGTGTATCCTCTCCCACGAATAGACGACGCACTCGATCGGCTCCATAGCGCCAAGTATTTTTCGTCAATGGACCTCAAGACTGGCTATTGGCAAATCGAAGTCGACGAAAGAGACCGAGAGAAGACGGCGTTTATAACACCGGACGGCCTCTTCGAGTTTAAGGTGATGCCCTTCGGCCTTTGCTCAGCGCCTGCAACTTTTCAACGCGTTATGGATACAGTACTGGCAGGATTGAAGTGGCAGACTTGCCTTGTGTACTTGGACGACGTCGTCGTGTTTTCCTCGAGTTTCGACGAGCATCTTCGGCGCCTTGAAGCTGTACTTCAAGCCATCAAGACTTCCGGACTCACACTGAAGCCACAAAAGTGCAGATTTGCGTATGAAGAGCTCTTGTTTCTGGGGCACGTTATCAGCAAGTCTGGAGTTCGTCCTGATCCACGGAAAACAGCCGCCATCGCCGACTTCCCGCCGCCCACTGACAAGAAGGCCGTGCGCCGATTTTTGGGCCTGTGCGCCTATTATAGGCGGTTCGTGAAAAACTTCGCCCGCATCGCCGATCCTCTCACTAACCTTACCAAGGCCGACGTGGAGTTCAAGTGGGAAACGCCACAGGAACACGCTTTCCAGGAGCTTAAACATCGCCTCCAGACGCCTCCGTTACTTGCCCATTTCGACGAATTCGCCGAGACAGAAATACATACTGACGCAAGCAGCGTAGGTCTTGGCGCCGTTCTTGTGCAGAGGGCTGACGGACTTGAAAGGGTTATTAGTTACGCCAGCCGATCGCTATCCAAAGCAGAAGCAAATTATTCCACAACAGAAAAGGAGTGCCTCGCCATCATCTGGGCTACGTCGAAATTTCGCCCATACCTCTACGGCAGGCCCTTCAAAGTTGTGAGCGACCACCACGCCTTGTGTTGGCTAGCCACTTTGAAGGACCCTTCAGGTCGCCTCGCACGATGGAGCCTGAGACTTCAAGAATATGACATTACTGTCATTTACAAGTCCGGCAAAAAACACTCCGACGCCGACTGTCTCTCTCGTGCGCCTATCGACCAACCGCTACCCGACGACCCGGATGACGACTACTTCTTGGGAACGATAACTACCGACGACTTCGCTGAACGACAGCGGGCCGACCCGGAACTTAGGGCCCTAATAGAATACCTCGAAGGCAGGACCGCCGAAGTCCCGAAGGTATTCAAGCGCGCACTTGCGTCGTTTTTTCTACGAAACGGTCTTCTACAAAAGAAAAACTTTTCACCGCTTCGGGCTAAGTATCTCCTTGTGGTGCCTTCAGCTCTGCGACCAGAACTCCTGCAGGCCCTGCACGACGATCCGACGGCAGGGCACCTCGGTGTTTCTCGCACGCTCGCGAGGATACAAGAAAGGTACTACTGGCCGCGTCTTACAACCGACGTCACTCGTTATGTGAGGACATGCCGGGACTGTCAGCGACGCAAGACACCGCCGACAAGGCCAGCGGGACTTCTGCAGCCAATTGATCCACCTTGCCGACCTTTTCAGCAGATTGGTATGGACCTATTGGGGCCGTTCCCGACGTCGGCTTTCGGAAACAAGTGGATCGTGGTAGCCACCGACTACCTCACCCGCTACGCCGAGACAAAAGCCCTGCCAAAAGGCAGTGCATCCGAGGTAGCTAAGTTCTTCGTCGAAAATATCGTCCTACGTCACGGCGCCCCGGAGGTCCTTATCACCGACAGAGGAACGGCATTCACTGCCGATTTAACTCAAGCGATCTTGGCATACAGCCAAACAAACCACCGCCGGACGACAGCGTACCACCCACAGACCAACGGCCTCACCGAGCGGCTTAACAAGACGATCGCCGACATGCTGTCAATGTACGTCGATGTCGAACACAAGACGTGGGATGTCATTCTTCCGTATGTGACCTTCGCATACAACACGGCGGTGCAGGAGACGACGCAGATATCTCCATACAAATTGGTCTACGGAAGGAGCCCGGCAACGACGCTCGATGCCATGTTACCCAACGTCACCGACGAAGAAAACCTCGATGTGAGCGAGTACCTTCATCGCGCCGAAGAAGCCCGACAACTTGCGCGGCTCCGTATCAAGAATCAACAGACGACCGATAGCCACCGTTACAACCTTCGACGACGCTTCGTGGAATACCAGCCCGGTGAACGTGTTTGGGTGTGGACGCCGATACGCCGACGTGGACTAAGTGAAAAGCTTCTGCGACGGTACTTCGGACCGTACAGGGTGGTTCGACGTCTCGGCCCACTTGATTACGAGGTTGTCCCCGACGGCATCACGAACTCTCAACGACGCCGATCGCGACCTGACGTCGTCCATGTCGCACGCCTCAAGCCGTTTCATGCGCGTTAACAAACTGAAAGAGTGTTTTTTTTGTTATTGTTGTATCGTAATTTATTCATTGTACTTTCTTGCATTATAATTGTACCTTCGTCTTTAGTTAAAGCATCGAGACGATGCCTTTTTCAGAGGGGGGCAATGCCACGTTCCATTTCCCAAGTTTTTGTTATCGTCCCAAAACACCACACGATTCTCTGCGCAAACCGCGCCTGCAGTTTTCTAGAGGGTTCCGGACTGTAGTAGATCATTTCGATAAGATCACGCCCACTGTGCGAATGGTACAGATTGTTCTGGAACGCACGCCGCCGCCAGCGATAGCGCTAGAACATTCGACGGCGGGAGTATAAATGCCGACGCGCTTCGCCGCTTGTCAGTTGTTGATCGAAGGCCGACGCTCCGTTCGCCGCTATCAGTCTGAGACTGCTATCTGTGCGAGACTGCTGCTGTAATTGGACTTTCTGTTTACCGGGCACAGGTTCGCCTAAATAAACAGTTAAATTCCAACAAGAAGTCTCCTGTCTTCGGCCACGTCACGACCCCGTGACAATATGAACCGTCGTAAAACCGCATTGAACAACGTCACTTAGTGAGATGCAGTTTTTCACCATTACAAGTCGGGAACTGCGATATCTAATGTGAAAGCGCTTGAAACCGTCGTAATGTTGTAGAAAGCAATGTAAAGTAGCGAGTAAAACGTTTTCTAACGATAGAAGTGCGAAGGTTTTGTTAGGTATAGTTATGTTAGTTTAAGCTAGGTAGCGTCCTGAAACCATCAAAAAGGGCGTCATCTAACGAGATAGTGTTTTATTGCAAGTACAAAACTGCGATAGGTGAAATGTTGTGAAAGCACACAAAACGGCATGAACAAGCCAAATACTGCGTGTTGTACCGTTACAAGTGCGAAACTGCTATATTGTGATATTCTTGTTAAAGCGCATGCAAGCATCGTGAAACCTTGAAGAACGATGTCACTTAGCGAGATACAGCGTTGTGTACTGCAATAAGTTGGTGAAAAACTGTGAGGTTATGCAAATATCGTAATTGTGAACGAAACAGTGTAATAGAGCGTTTTAGATCAAGTGCGAATGTTAGGCTAGGTTAAGATATGAACCGTCGTAAAACCGCATAAAACAAGGTCACTTAGTGAAATGCAGTGTTTTTCACCATTACAAGTCGGGAACTGCGATATCTATTGTGAAAGCGCTTGCAACCGTCGTTAGGTTGGGTTGGGTTGGGTTGGGTTTGGTTAGGTTAGGTTAGGTTAGGTTAGGGTAGGTTGGGTTGGGTTGCGTTAGGTTAGGTTAGGTTAGGTTATGTTAGGATGGTTAGGTTAGGTTAGGTTAGGTAAGGTTAGGTTAGGTTAAGATATGAACCGTCGTAAAACAGCATTAAACAATGTCACTTAGTCAGATGCAGTGTTTTTCACCATTACAAGTCGGAAACGGCGATATCTAATGTGAAAGCGCTTGAAACCGTCGTAATGTTGTAGAAAGCAATGTAAAGTAAATAGTAAAACGTTTTCTAACGATATAAGTGCGAAGGTTATGTTAGGTTGAGTTATGTTAGTTTAGGCTAGGCAGCGTTGTGAAACCACCAAAAACAACGTCATCTAACGAGATAGTGTTGTTTTATTGCTACTACGAAACTGCGATAGGTGAAATATTGTGAAAGGACACAAAACGACATGCACTAGCCAGGTACTGCGTGTTTGTACCGTTACAAGTGCGAAACTGCTATATTGTGATATTCTAGTTAAATCGCATGCAAGCATCGTGAAACCTTAAAGAACGTTGTCATTTAGCGAGATACAGCGTTCTGTACTATCATAAGTTGGTCAAAAACTGTGAGTTCATGCAAATATCTTAAATGTGAACGAAACAGTGTAATAGAGCGTTTTTAGATACAAGTGCGAATGTTAGGTTAGGTTAAGATATGAACCGTCGTAAAACCGCATTAAACAATGTCACTTAGTGAGATGCAGTGTTTTTCACCATTACAGGTCGGGAACTGAGATATCTAATGTAAAAGCGCATGAAACCGTCGTAATGTTGTAGAGAGCATTATAAAGTATCGAGTAAAGCGTTTTCTAACGATAGAAGTGCGAAGGTTATGTTAGGTTATGTTAGTTTAGGCTAGGTAGCGTCGTGAAACCACCAAAAACGACGTCATCTAACAAGATAGTGTTGTTTTATTGCGAGTACGAAACTGCGATAGGTGAAATGTTGTGAAAGCACACAAAACGGCATGAACAAGCCAAATACTGCGCGTTGTACCGTTACAAGTGCGAAACTGCTATGTTGTGATATTCTCGTTAAAGCGCATGCAAGCATCGTGAAACCTTAAAGAATGATGTCATTTAGCGAGATAGAGCGTTCTGTACTGTAAATAGTTGGTGAAAAACTGTGAGGTCATGCAAATATCGTAATTGTGAACGAAACAGTGTAATAGAGCGTTTTAGATCAAGTGCGAATGTTAGGCTAGGTTAAGATATGAACCGTCGTAAAACCGCATTAAACAAGGTCACTTAGTGAAATGCAGTGTTTTTCACCATTACAAGTCGGGAACTGCGATATCTATTGTGAAAGCGCTTGCAACCGTCGTTAGGTTGGGTTGGGTTGGGTTGGGTTTGGTTAGGTTAGGTTAGGGTAGGTTGGGTTGGGTTGCGTTAGGTTAGGTTAGGTTAGGTTATGTTAGGATGGTTAGGTTAGGTTAGGTTAGGTAAGGTTAGGTTAGGTTAAGATATGAACCGTCGTAAAACAGCATTAAACAATGTCACTTAGTGAGATGCAGTGTTTTTCACCATTACAAGTCGGGAACTGCGATATCTAATGTGAAAGCGCATGAAACCGTCGTAATGTTGTAGAGAGCATTGTAAAGTACCGAATAAAACGTTTTCTAATGATAGAAGTGCGAAGATTATGTCAGGTTGAGTTATGTTAGTTTAAGCTACGCAGCGTCGTGAAACCACCAAAAAGGACGTCATCTAACGAGATGTGTTGTATTAATGCATGTACGAAACTGCAATAGGTGAAATGTGAAAGCACACAAAACGGCATGAACTAGCCAGGTACTGCGTGTTGTATCGTTACAAGTGCGAAACTGCTATATTGTGATATTCTCGTTAAAGCGCATGCAAGCATCGTGAAACCTTAAAGAACGATGTCATTTAGCGATATACAGCGTTCTGTACTGTAATAAGTTGGTGAAAAACTGAGGTTATGCAAATATCGTAATTGTGAACTAAACAGTGTAATAGAGCGTTTTTAGATACAAGTGCAAATGTTAGGTTTGGTTAAGATATGAACCGTCGTAAAACCGCATTGAACAACGTCACTTAGTGAGATGCAGTTTTTCACCATTACAAGTCGGGAACTGCGATATCTAAGGTGAAAGCGCTTGAAACAGTCGTTAGGTTAGGTTAGGTTAGGTTGGTTTGGGTTGGATTAGGTTAGGTTAGGTTGGGTTGGGTTGGGTTAGGTTGGGTTAGGTTAGGTTAGGTTAGGTTACGTTACGTTACGTTACGTTAGGTTAGGTTACGTTAGGTTAGGTTAGGTTACGTTACGTTAGGTTAGGTTAGGGTAGGTTAGGTAAGGTTAGGTTAGGTTAGGTTAGGTTAGGTTTGGTTAAGTTAGGTTAGGTTAGGTTAAGATATGAACCGTCGTAAAACCGCATTAAACAATGTCACTTAGTGAGATGCAGTGTTTTTCACCATTACAGGTCGGGAACTGGGATATCTAATGTGAAAGCGCATGAAACCGTCGTAATGTTGTAGAGAGCATTGTAAAGTAGCGAGTAAAACGTTTTCTAACGATAGAAGTGCGAAGGATATGTTAGGTTGAGTTATGTTAGTTTGAGCTAGGTAGCGTCCTGAAACCATCAAAAAGGACGTCATCTAACGAGATAGTGTTGTTTTATTGCAATTACAAAACTGCGATAGGTGAAATGTTGTGAAAGCACACAAAACGGCATGAACAAGCCAAATACTGCGTGTTGTACCGTTACAAGTGCGAAACTGCTATATTGTGATATTTTCGTTAAAGCGCATGCAACCGTCGTTAGGTTAGGTTAGGTTAGGTTAGGTTGGTTTGGGTTGGATTAGGTTAGGTTGGGTTGGGTTGGGCTGGGTCGGGTCGGGTCGGGGGTTGGGTTGGGTTAGGTTAGGTTAGGTTACGTTACGTTAGGTTAGGTTAGGTTAGGTTACGTTAGGTTAGGTTAGGTTAGGTTCGGTAAGATTAGGTTAGGTTAGGTAAGATTAGGTTAGGTTAGGTTAGGTTAGGTTAGGTTGATATGAACCGTCGTAAAACCGCATTAAACAATGTCACTTAGTGAGATGCAGTGTTTTTCACCATTACAAGTCAGGAACTGCAATGTCTAATGTGAAAGCGCTTGAAACGGTCGTAATGTTGTAGAAAGCAATGTAAAGTAGCCAGTAAAACGTTTTCTAACGATAGAAGTGCGAAGGATATGTTAGGTTGAGTTATGTTAGTTTAAGCTAGGTAGCGTCCTGAAACCATCAAAAAGGACGTCATCTAACGAGATAGTGTTGTTTTATTGCAATTACAAAACTGCGATAGGTGAAATGTTGTGAAAGCACACAAAACGGCATGAACAACCCAAATACTGCGTGTGGTACCGTTACAAGTGCGAAACTGCTATATTGTGATATTCTCGTTAAAGCGCATGCAACCGTCGTTAGGTTAGGTTAGGTTAGGTTGGTTTGGGTTGGATTAGGTTAGGTTGGGTTGGGTTGGGTTGGGTTCGGTCAGGTTGGGGGTTGGGTTGGGTTAGGTTGGGTTAGGTTAGGTTAGGTTACGTTACGTTAGGTTACGTTAGGTTAGGTTAGGTTAGGTTAGGTAAGATTAGGTTAGGTTAGGTTAGGTTAGGTAAGGTTAGGTGAGGTTAGGTTCGGTTAGGTTAGGTTAGGTTAGGTTAGGTTCGGTTCGGTTAGGTTAGGTTCGGTTAGGTTAGGTTAGGTTAGGTTAGGTTAGGTTGGGTTGCGTTGGGTTGGGTTAGATTAGGTTAAGTTTGGTGAGGTTAGGTCAGGTTAGGTAAGATTGGGTTAGGTTATGTTAGGTTAGGTTAGGTTAGGTTGATATGAACCGTCGTAAAACCGCATTAAACAATGTCACTTAGTGAGATGCAGTGTTTTTCACCATTACAAGTCGGGAACTGCAATGTCTAATGTGAAAGCGCTTGAAAACGTCGTAATGTTGTAGAAAGCAATGTAAAGTAGCCAGTAAAACGTTTTCTAACGACAAAAATGCGAAGGTAATGTTAGGTGTAGTTATGTTTAAGCTAGGTAGCGTCCTGAAACCACCAAAAACGACGTCATCTAACGAGATAGTGTTGTTTTATTGCGAGTACGAAACTGCGATAGGTGGTAAAAGTTGTGAAAGCACACAAAACGGCATGAACAAGCCAAATACTGCGTGTTGTACCGTTACAAGTGCGAAACTGCTATGTTGTGATATTCTCGTTAAAGCGCATGCAAGCATCGTGAAACCTTAAAGAATGATGTCATTTAGCGAGATACAGCGTTCTGTACTGTAATAAGTTGGTGAAAAACTGTGAGATCATGCAAATATCGTAATTGTGAACGAAACAGTGTAATAGAGCGTTTTTAGATACAAGTGCGATGTTAGGTTATGTTAAGTAATGAACCGTCGTAAAACTGCATTAAACAATGTCACTTAGTGAGATGCGGTGTTTTTCACCATTACAAGTCGGGAACTGCGATATCTAATGTGAAAGCGCTTGCAACCGTCGTTAGGTTAGGTTACGTTAGGTTACGTTACGTTACGTTACGTTGGGTTGGGTTCGGTTGGGTTGGGTTGCGTTAGGTTAGGTTAGGTTAGGTTAGGTTAAGTTTGGTTAGGTTAGGTTAGGTAAGGTAAGGTTGGGTTAGGATAGGTTAGGTTAGGTTAGGTTAAGGTATGAACCGTCGTAAAACCGCAGTAAACAATGTAACTTAGTGAGATGCAGTGTTTTTCACCATTACAAGTCGGGAACTGCGATATTTAATGTGAAAGCGCTTGAAACCGTCGTAATGTTGTAGAAAGCAATGTAAAGTAGCGAGTAAAACGTTTTCTAACGATAGAAGTGCGAAGGTCATGTTAGATTGAGTTATGTTAGTTTAAGCTAGGCAGCGTCGCGAAACCACCAAAAAGGACGTCATCTAACGAGATAGTGTTGTTTTATTGCGAGTACGAAACTGCGAGTGGTGAAATGTTGTGAAAGCACACAAAACGGCATGAACAAGCCAAATACTGCGTGTTGTACCGTTACAAGTGCGAAACTGCTATGTTGTGATATTCTAGTTAAATCGCATGCAAGCATCGTGAAACCTTAAAGAACGTTGTCATTTAGCGAGATACAGCGTTCTGTACTGTCATACGTTGGTCAAAAACTGTGAGTTCATGCAAATATCTTAAATGTGAACGAAACAGTGTAATAGAGCGTTTTTAGATACAAGTGCGAATGTTAGGTTAGGTTAAGATATGAACCGTCGTAAAACCGTATTAAACAATGTCGCTTAGTGAGATGCAGTTTTTTTCACCCTTACAGGTCGGGAACTGAGATATCTAATGTAAAAGCGCATGAAACCGTCGTAATGTTGTAGAGAGCATTGTAAAGTATCGAGTAAAGCGTTTTCTAACGATAGAAGTGCGAAGGTTATGTTAGGTTATGTTAGTTTAGGCTAGGTAGCGTCGTGAAACCACCAAAAACGACGTCATCTAACAAGATAGTGTTGTTTTATTGCGAGTACGAAACTGCGATAGGTGAAATGTTGTGAAAGCACACAAAACGGCATGAACAAGCAAAATACTGCGCGTTGTACCGTTACAAGTGCGAAACTGCTATGTTGTGATATTCTCGTTAAAGCGCATGCAAGCATCGTGAAACCTTAAAGAATGATGTCATTTAGCGAGATAGAGCGTTCTGTACTGTAAATAGTTGGTGAAAAACTGTGAGGTCATGCAAATATCGTAATTGTGAACGAAACAGTGTAATAGAGCGTTTTGAGACACAAGTGCGAATGTTGGGTTAAGATATGAACCGTCGTAAAGCCGCATTAAACAATGTCACTTAGTGAGATGCAGTGTTTTTCACCATTACAAGTCGGGAACTGCGATATCTAATGTGAAAGCGCATGAAACCGTCGTAATGTTGTAGAGAGCATTGTAAAGTACCGAGTAAAACGTTTTCTAACGATAGAAGTGCGAAGAATATGTCAGGTTGAGTTATGTTAGTTTAAGCTAGGCAGCGTCGTGAAACCACCAAAAAGGACGTCATCTAACGAGATGTGTTGTATTAATGCATGTACGAAACTGCAATAGGTGAAATGATGTGAAAGCACACAAAACGACATGAACTAGCCAGGTACTGCGTGTTGTATCGTTGCAAGTGCGAAACTGCTATATTGTGATATTCTCGTTAAAGCGCATGCAAGCATCGTGAAACCTTAAAGAACGATGTCATTTAGCGATATACAGCGTTCTGTACTGTATTAAGTTGGTGAAAAACTGAGGTTATGCAAATATCGTAATTGTGAACTAAACAGTGTAATAGAGCGTTTTTAGATACAAGTGCAAATGTTAGGTTTGGTTAAGATATGAACCGTCGTAAAACCGCATTGAACAACGTAACTTAGTGAGATGCAGTTTTTCACCATTACAAGTCGGGAACTGCGATATCTAAGGTGAAAGCGCTTGAAACAGTCGTTAGGTTAGGTTAGGTTAGGTTGGTTTGGGTTGGATTAGGTTAGGTTGGGTTGGGTTGGGTTGGGTTGGGTTAGGTTGGGTTGGGTTAGGTTAGGTTAGGTTACGTTACGTTACGTTACGTTACGTTAGGTTAGGTTACGTTAGGTTAGGTTAGGTTACGTTACGTTAGGTTAGGTTAGGGTAGGTTAGGTAAGGTTAGGTTAGGTCAGGTTAGGTTTGGTTAAGTTAGGTTAGGTTAGGTTAAGATATGAACCTTCGTAAAACCGCATTAGACAATGTCACTTAGTGAGATGCAGTGTTTTTCACCATTACAGGTCGGGAACTGGGATATCTAATGTGAAAGCGCATGAAACCGTCGTAATGTTGTAGAGAGCATTGTAAAGTAGCGAGGAAAACGTTTTCTAACGATAGAAGTGCGAAGGATATGTTAGGTTGAGTTATGTTAGTTTGAGCTAGGTAGCGTCCTGAAACCTTCAAAAAGGACGTCATCTAACGAGATAGTGTTGTTTTATTGCAATTACAAAACTGCGATAGGTGAAATGTTGTGAAAGCACACAAAACGGCATGAACAAGCCAAATACTGCGTGTTGTACCGTTACAAGTGCGAAACTGCTATATTGTGATATTTTCGTTAAAGCGCATGCAACCGTCGTTAGGTTAGGTTAGGTTAGGTTAGGTTGGTTTGGGTTGGATTAGGTTAGGTTGGGTTGGGTTGGGTTGGGTTGGGTTGGGTCGGGTCGGGGGTTGGGTTGGGTTAGGTTAGGTTAGGTTACGTTACGTTAGGTTAGGTTAGACTAGGTTACGTTAGGTTAGGTTACGTTAGGTTACGTTAGGTTAGGTTAGGTAAGATTAGGTTAGGTTAGGTTAGGTTAGGTAAGGTTAGGTGAGGTTAGGTTCGGTTAGGTTAGGTTAGGTTAGGTTCGGTTAGGTTAGGTTAGGTTAGGTTAGGTTAGGTTGGGTTGGGTTGGGTTGGGTTGGGTTGGTTTAGGTCAAGTTTGGTGAGGTTAGGTCAGGTCAGGTAAGATTGGGTTAGGTTATGTTAGGTTAGGTTAGGTTAGGTTGATATGAACCGTCGTAAAACCGCATTAAACAATGTCACTTAGTGAGATGCAGTGTTTTTCACCATTACAAGTCAGGAACTGCAATGTCTAATGTGAAAGCGCTTGAAACGGTCGTAATGTTGTAGAAAGCAATGTAAAGTAGCCAGTAAAACGTTTTCTAACGATAGAAGTGCGAAGGATATGTTAGGTTGAGTTATGTTAGTTTAAGCTAGGTAGCGTCCTGAAACCATCAAAAAGGACGTCATCTAACGAGATAGTGTTGTTTTATTGCAATTACAAAACTGCGACAGGTGAAATGTTGTGAAAGCACACAAAACGGCATGAACAAGCCAAATACTGCGTGTGGTACCGTTACAAGTGCGAAACTGCTATATTGTGATATTCTCGTTAAAGCGCATGCAAGCATCGTGAAACCTTAAAGAATGATGTCATTTAGCGAGATAGAGCGTTCTGTACTGTAAATAGTTGGTGAAAAACTGTGAGGTCATGCAAATATCGTAATTGTGAACGAAACAGTGTAATAGAGCGTTTTGAGATACAAGTGCGAATGTTGGGTTAAGATATGAACCGTCGTAAAGCCGCATTAAACAATGTCACTTAGTGAGATTCAGTGTTTTTCACCACTACAAGCGGGAACTGCGATATCTAATGTGAAAGCGCATGAAACCGTCGTAATGTTGTAGAGAGCATTGTAAAGTACCGAGTAAAACGTTTTCTAACGATAGAAGTGCGAAGATTATGTCAGGTTGAGTTATGTTAGTTTAAGCTAGGCAGCGTCGTGAAACCACCAAAAAGGACGTCATCTAACGAGATGTGTTGTATTAATGCATGTACGAAACTGCAATAGGTGAAATGTTGTGAAAGCACACAAAACGACATGAACTAGCCAGGTACTGCGTGTTGTATCGTTACAAGTGCGAAACTGCTATATTGTGATATTATCGTTAAAGCGCATGCAAGCATCGTGAAACCTTAAAGAACGATGTCATTTAGCGATAAACAGCGTTCTGTACTGTAATAAGTTGGTGAAAATCTGAGGTTATGCAAATATCGTAATTGTGAACTAAACAGTGTAATAGAGCGTTTTTAGATACAAGTGCAAATGTTAGGTTTGGTTAAGATATGAACCGTCGTAAAACCGCATTGAACAACGTAACTTAGTGAGATGCAGTTTTTCACCATTACAAGTCGGGAACTGCGATATCTAAGGTGAAAGCGCTTGAAACAGTCGTTAGATTAGGTTAGGTTAGGTTGGTTTGGGTTGGATTAGGTTAGGTTGGGTTGGGTTGGGTTGGGTTAGGTTGGGTTGGGTTAGGTTAGGTTAGGTTACGTTACGTTACGTTACGTTACGTTAGGTTAGGTTACGTTAGGTTAGGTTAGGTTACGTTACGTTAGGTTAGGTTAGGGTAGGTTAGGTAAGGTTAGGTTAGGTTAGGTCAGGTTAGGTTTGGTTAAGTTAGGTTAGGTTAGGTTAAGATATGAACCGTCGTAAAACCGCATTAGACAATGTCACTTAGTGAGATGCAGTGTTTTTCACCATTACAGGTCAGGAACTGGGATATCTAATGTGAAAGCGCATGAAACCGTCGTAATGTTGTAGAGAGCATTGTAAAGTAGCGAGGAAAACGTTTTCTAACGATAGAAGTGCGAAGGATATGTTAGGTTGAGTTATGTTAGTTTGAGCTAGGTAGCGTCCTGCAACCATCAAAAAGGACGTCATCTAACGAGATAGTGTTGTTTTATTGCAATTACAAAACTGCGATAGGTGAAATGTTGTGAAAGCACACAAAACGGCATGAACAAGCCAAATACTGCGTGTTGTACCGTTACAAGTGCGAAACTGCTATATTGTGATATTTTCGTTAAAGCGCATGCAACTGTCGTTAGGTTAGGTTAGGTTAGGTTAGGTTGGTTTGGGTTGGATTAGGTTAGGTTGGGTTGGGTTGGGTTGGGTTGGGTCGGGTCGGGTCGGGGGTTGGGTTGGGTTAGGTTAGGTTAGGTTACGTTACGTTAGGTTAGGTTAGGTTAGGTTACGTTAGGTTAGGTTACGTTAGGTTAGGTTAGGTTAGGTTAGGTAAGATTAGGTTAGGTTAGGTAAGATTAGGTTAGGTTAGGTTAGGTTAGGTAAGGTTAGGTGAGGTTAGGTTCGGTTAGGTTAGGTTAGGGTAGGTTCGGTTAGGTTAGGTTAGGTTGGGTTGGGTTGGGTTGGGTTGGTTTAGGTCAAGTTTGGTGAGGTTAGGTCAGCTCAGGTAAGATTGGGTTAGGTTATGTTAGGTTAGGTTAGGTTAGGTTGATATGAACCGTCGTAAAACCGCATTAAACAATGTCACTTAGTGAGATGCAGTGTTTTTCACCATTACAAGTCAGGAACTGCAATGTCTAATGTGAAAGCGCTTGAAACGGTCGTAATGTTGTAGAAAGCAATGTAAAGTAGCCAGTAAAACGTTTTCTAACGATAGAAGTGCGAAGGATATGTTAGGTTGAGTTATGTTAGTTTAAGCTAGGTAGCGTCCTGAAACCATCAAAAAGGACGTCATCTAACGAGATAGTGTTGTTTTATTGCAATTACAAAACTGCGATAGGTGAAATGTTGTGAAAGCACACAAAACGGCATGAACAAGCGAAATACTGCGTGTGGTACCGTTACAAGTGCGAAACTGCTATATTGTGATATTCTCGTTAAAGCGCATGCAACCGTTGTTAGGTTAGGTTAGGTTAGGTTGGTTTGGGTTGGATTAGGTTAGGTTGGGTTGGGTTGGGTTGGGTTGGGTCAGGTTGGGGGTTGGGTTGGGTTAGGTTGGGTTAGGTTAGGTTAGGTTAGGTTACGTTATGTTACGTTACGTTACGTTAGGTTAGGTTAGGTTACGTTAGGTTAGGTTACGTTAGGTTAGGTTAGGTTAGGTAAGATTAGGTTAGGTTAGGTTAGGTTAGGTAAGGTTAGGTGAGGTTAGGTGCGGTTAGGTTAGGTTAGGTTAGGTTCGGTTCGGTTAGGTTAGGTTAGGTTAGGTTGGGTTGCGTTGGGTTGGGTTGGGTTAGTTTAGGTTAAGTTTGGTGAGGTTAGGTCAGGTTAGGTAAGATTGGGTTAGGTTATGTTAGGTTAGGTTAGGTTAGGTTGATATGAACCGTCGTAAAACCGCATTAAACAATGTCACTTAGTGAGATGCAGTGTTTTTCACCATTACAAGTCGGGAACTGCAATGTCTAATGTGAAAGCGCTCGAAACCGTCGTAATGTTGTAGAAAGCAATGTAAAGTAGCCAGTAAAACGTTTTCTAACGACAAAAATGCGAAGGTTATGTTAGGTGTAGTTATGTTAGTTTAAGCTAGGTAGCGTCCTGAAACCACCAAAAACGACGTCATCTAACGAGATAGTGTTGTTTTATTGCGAGTACGAAACTGCGATAGGTGGTAAAAGTTGTGAAAGCACACAAAACGGCATGAACAAGCCAAATACTGCGTGTTGTACCGTTACAAGTGCGAAACTGCTATGTTGTGATATTCTCGTTAAAGCGCATGCAAGCATCGTGAAACCTTAAAGAATGATGTCATTTAGCGAGATACAGCGTTCTGTACTGTAATAAGTTGGTGAAAAACTGTGAGATCATGCAAATATCGTAATTGTGAACGAAACAGTGTAATAGAGCGTTTTTAGATACAAGTGCGATGTTAGGTTATGTTAAGTAATGAACCGTCGTAAAACTGCATTAAACAATGTCACTTAGTGAGATGCGGTGTTTTTCACCATTACAAGTCGGGAACTGCGATATCTAATGTGAAAGCGCTTGCAACCGTCGTTAGGTTAGGTTACGTTAGGTTACGTTACGTTACGTTACGTTACGTTGGGTTGGGTTGGGTTGGGTTGCGTTAGGTTAGGTTAGGTTAGGTAAGGTAAGGTTGGGTTAGGATAGGTTAGGTTAGGTTAGGTTAAGTTATGAACCGTCGTAAAACCGCAGTAAACAATGTAACTTAGTGAGATGCAGTGTTTTTCACCATTACAAGTCGGGAACTGCGATATTTAATGTGAAAGCGCTTGAAACCGTCGTAATGTTGTAGAAAGCAATGTAAAGTAGCGAGTAAAACGTTTTCTAACGATAGAAGTGCGAAGGTCATTTTAGATTGAGTTATGTTAGTTTAAGCTAGGTAGCGTCGCGAAACCACCAAAAAGGACGTCATCTAACGAGATAGTGTTGTTTTATTGCGAGTACGAAACTGCGAGTGGTGAAATGTTGTGAAAGCACACAAAACGGCATGAACAAGCCAAATACTGCGTGTTGTACCGTTACAAGTGCGAAACTGCTATGTTGTGATATTCTAGTTAAATCGCATGCAAGCATCGTGAAACCTTAAAGAACGTTGTCATTAGCGAGATACAGCGTTCTGTACTGTCATAAGTTGGTCAAAAACTGTGAGTTCATGCAAATATCTTAAATGTGAACGAAACAGTGTAATAGAGCGTTTTTAGATACAAGTGCGAATGTTAGGTTAGGTTAAGATATGAACCGTCGTAAAACCGTATTAAAAAATGTCACTTAGTGAGATGCAGTTTTTTTCACCATTACAGGTCGGGAACTGAGATATCTAATGTAAAAGCGCATGAAACCGTCGTAATGTTGTAGAGAGCATTGTAAAGTATCGAGTAAAGCGTTTTCTAACGATAGAAGTGCGAAGGTTATGTTAGGTTATGTTAGTTTAGGCTAGGTAGCGTCGTGAAACCACCAAAAACGACGTCATCTAACAAGATAGTGTTGTTTTATTGCGAGTACGAAACTGCGATAGGTGAAATGTTGTGAAAGCACACAAAACGGCATGAACAAGCCAAATACTGCGCGTTGTACCATTACAAGTGCGAAACTACTATGTTGTGATATTCTCGTTAAAGCGCATGCAAGCATCGTGAAACCTTAAAGAACGATGTCATTTAGGGATATACAGCGTTCTGTACTGTAATAAGTTGGTGAAAAACCGAGGTTATGCAAATATCGTAATTGTGAACTAAACAGTGTAATAGAGCGTTTTTAGATACAAGTGCAAATGTTAGGTTTGGTTAAGATATGAACCGTCGTAAAACCGCATTGAACAACGTAACTTAGTGAGATGCAGTTTTTCACCATTACAAGTCGGGAACTGCGATATCTAAGGTGAAAGCGCTTGAAACAGTCGTTAGGTTAGGTTAGGTTAGGTTGGGTTGGGTTGGGTTGGGTTAGGTTGGGTTGGGTTGGGTTGGGTTAGGTTAGGTTAGGTTACGTTACGTTACGTTACGTTACGTTAGGTTAGGTTAGGTTACGTTAGGTTAGGTTAGGTTACGTTACGTTAGGTTAGGTTAGGGTAGGTTAGGTAAGGTTAGGTTAGGTTAGGTTAGGTTAGGTTTGGTTAAGTTAGGTTAGGTTAGGTTAAAATATGAACCGTCGTAAAACCGCATTAAACAATGTCACTTAGTGAGATGCAGTGTTTTTCACCATTACAGGTCGGGAACTGGGATATCTAATGTGAAAGCGCATGAAACCGTCGTAATGTTGTAGAGAGCATTGTAAAGTAGCGAGTAAAATGTTTTCTAACGATAGTAGTGCGAAGGATATGTTAGGTTGAGTTATGTTAGTTTGAGCTAGGTAGCGTCCTGAAACCATCAAAAAGGACGTCATCTAACGAGATAGTGTTGTTTTATTGCAATTACAAAACTGCGATAGGTTAAATGTTGTGAAAGCACACAAAACGGCATGAACAAGCCAAATACTGCGTGTTGTACCGTTACAAGTGCGAAACTGCTATGTTGTGATATTCTCGTTAAAGCGCATGCAAGCATCGTGAAACCTTAAAGAATGATGTCATTTAGCGAGATACAGCGTTCTGTACTGTAATAAGTTGGTGAAAAACTGTGAGGTCATGCAAATATCGTAATTGTGAACGAAAAAGTGTAATAGAGCGTTTTGAGATACAAGTGCGAATGTTACGTTAGGTTAACATATGAACCGTCGCAAAACCGCATTAAACAATGTCACTTAGTGAGATGCAGTGTTTTTCACCATTACAAGTCGGGAACTCCGATATCTAATGTGAAAGCGCATGAAACCGTCGTAATGTTGTAGAGAGCATTGTAAAGTAGCGAGTAAAGCGTTTTCTAACGATAGAAGTGCGAAGGTTATGTCAGGTTGAGTTATGTTAGTATAAGCTAGGTAGCATCGTGAAACCACCAAAAAGGACGTCATCTAACGAGATAGTGTTGTTTTATTGCATGTACGAAACTGCAATAGATGAAATGTGAAAGCACACAAAACGGCATGAACAAGCCAAATACTGCGTGTTGTACCGTTACAAGTGCGAAACTGCTATATTGTGATATTCTCGTTAAAGCGCATGCAACCGTCGTTAGGTTAGGTTAGGTTAGGTTGGTTTGGGTTGGATTAGGTTAGGTTGGGTTGGGTTGGGTTGGGTCAGGTCGGGGGTTGGGTTGGGTTAGGTTGGGTTAGGTTAGGTTACGTTACGTTACGTTACGTTAGGTTACGTTAGGTTAGGTTACGGTAGGTTAGGTTAGGTTAGGTAAGGTTAGGTGAGGTTAGGTAAGGTTAGGTGAGGTTAGGTTCGGTTAAGTTAGGTTAGGTTCGGTTAAGTTAGGTTAGGTTAGGTTAGGTTCGGTTCGGTTAGGTTAGGTTAGGTTAGGTTAGGTTGGGTTGGGTTGGGTTGGGTTGGGTTGGGTTGGGTTTGGTGAGGTTAGGTCAGGTTAGGTAAGATTGGGTTAGGTTATGTTAGGTTAGGTTAGGTTGGGTTGATATGAACCGTCGTAAAACCGCATTAAACAATGTCACTTAGTGAGATGCAGTGTTTTTCACCATTACAAGTCGGGAACTGCAATGTCTAATGTGAAAGCGCTTGAAACCGTCGTAATGTTGTAGAAAGCAATGTAAAGTAGCCAGTAAAACGTTTTCTAACGACAAAAATGCGAAGGTTATGTTAGGTGTAGTTATGTTAGTTTAAGCTAGGTAGCGTCGTGAAACCACCAAAAACGACGTCATCTAACGAGATAGTGTTGTTTTATTGCGAGTACGAAACTGCGATAGGTGGTAAAAGTTGTGAAAGCACACAAAACGGCATGAACAAGCCAAATACTGCTTGTTGTACCGTTACAAGTGCGAAACTGCTACGTTGTGGTATTCTCGTTAAAGCGCATGCAAGCATTGTGAAACCTTAAAGAATGATGTCATTTAGCGAGATACAGCGTTCTGTACTGTAATAAGTTGGTGAAAAACTGTGAGGTCATGCAAATATCGTAATTGTGAACGAAAAAGTGTAATAGAGCGTTTTGAGATACAAGTGCGAATGTTACGTTAGGTTAACATATGAACCGTCGCAAAACCGCATTAAACAATGTCACTTAGTGAGATGCAGTGTTTTTCACCATTACAAGTCGGGAACTCCGATATCTAATGTGAAAGCGCATGAAACCGTCGTATATTGTAGAGAGCATTGTAAAGTAGCGAGTAAAGCGTTTTCTAACGATAGAAGTGCGAAGGTTATGTTAGGTTATGTTAGTTTAGGCTAGGTAGCGTCGTGAAACCACCAAAAACGACGTCATCTAACAAGATAGTGTTGTTTTATTGCGAGTACGAAACTGCGATAGGTGAAATGTTGTGAAAGCACACAAAACGGCATGAACAAGCCAAATACTGCGCGTAGTACCGTTACAAGTGCGAAACTGCTATGTTGTGATATTCTCGTTAAAGCGCATGCAAGCATTGTGAAACCTTAAGAATGATGTCATTTAGCGAGATACAGCATTCTGTACTGTAAATAGTTGGTGAAAAACTGCGAGGTCGTGCAAATATCGTAATTGTGAACGAAACAGTGTAATAGAGCGTTTTGAGATACAAGTGCGAATGTTGGGTTAGGTTAAGATATGAACCGTCGTAAAGCCGCATTAAACAATGTCACTTAGTGAGATGCAGTGTTTTTCACCATTACAAGTCGGGAACTGCGATATCTAATGTGAAAGCGCATGAAACCGTCGTAATGTTGTAGAGAGCATTGTAAAGTACCGAGTAAAACGTTTTCTAACGATAGAAGTGCGAAGGTTATGTTAGGTTGTTATGTTAGTTTAAGCTAGGTAGCATCGTGAAACAACCAAAAAGGACGTCATCTAACGAGATACTGTTGTTTTATTGCATGTACGAAACTGCAATAGATGAAATGTTGTGAAAGCACACAAAACGGCATGAACAAGCCAGATACTGCGTGTTGTACCGTTACAAGTGCGAAACTGCTATATTGTGATATTCTCGTTAAAGCGCATGCAACCGTCGTTAGGTTAGGTTAGGTTAGGTTAGGTTGGTTTGGGTTGGATTAGGTTAGGTTGGTTTGGGTTGGGTCGGGTTGGGGGTCGGGTTGGGGGTTGGGTTGGGTTAGGTTGGGTTAGGTTAGGTTAGGTTGGGTTACGTTAGGTTAGATTAGGTTACGTTAGGTTAGGATAGGTTAGGTAAGATTAGGTTAGGTTAGGTTAGGTTCTGTTCGGTTCGGTTAGGTTAGGTTAGGTTAGGTTAGGTTAGGTTGGGTTGGGTTGGGTTGGGTTGGGTTGGTTTAGGTTAAGTTTGGTGAGGTTAGGTCAGGTTAGGTAAGATTGGGTTAGGTTATGTTAGGTTAGGTTAGGTTGATATGAACCGTCGTAAAACCGCATTAAACAATGTCACTTAGTGAGATGCAGTGTTTTTCACCATTACAAGTCGGGAACTGCAATGTCTAATGTCAAAGCGCTTGAAACTGTCGTAATGTTGTGGAAAGCAATGTAAAGTAGCCAGTAAAACGTTTTCTAACGACAAAAATGCAAAGGTTATGTTAGGTGTAGTTATGTTAGTTTAAGCTAGGTAGCGTCGTGAAACCACCAAAAACGACGTCATCTAACGAGATAGTGTTGTTTTATTGCGAGTACGAAAAAGCGATAGGTGGTAAAAGTTGTGAAAGCACACAAAATGGCATGAACAAGCCAAATACTGCGTGTTGTACCGTTACAAGTGCGAAACTGCTATGTTGTGATATTCTCGTTAAAGCGCATGCAAGCATCGTGAAACCTTAAAGAATGATGTCATTCAGCGAGATACAGCGTTCTGTACTTAAATAAGTTGGTGAAAAACTGTGAGGTCATGCAAATATCGTAATTGTGAACGAAAAAGTGTAATAGAGCGTTTTGAGATACAAGTGCGAATGTTACGTTAGGTTAACATAGGAACCGTCGCAAAACCGCATTAAACAATGTCACTTGGTGAGATGCAGTGTTTTTCATCATTACAAGTCGGGAACTCCGATATCTAATGTGAAAGCGCATGAAACCGTCGTATATTGTAGAGAGCATTGTAAAGTAGCGAGTAAAGCGTTTTCTAACGATAGAAGTGCGAAGGTTATGTTAGGTTATGTTAGTTTAGGCTAGGTAGCGTCGTGAAACCACCAAAAACGACGTCATCTAACAAGATGGTGTTGTTTTATTGCGAGTACGAAACTACGATAGGTGAAATGTTGTGAAAGCACACAAAACGGCATGAACAAGCCAAATGCTGCGCGTTGTACCGTTACAAGTGCGAAAGTGCTATGTTGTGATATTCTCGTTAAAGCGCATGCAAGCATTGTGAAACCTTAAAGAATGATGTCATTTAGCGAGATACAGCGTTCTGTACTGTAAATAGTTGGTGAAAAACTGTGAGGTCATGCAAATATCGTAATTGTGAACGAAACAGTGTAATAGAGCGTTTTGAGATACAAGTGCGAATGTTGGGTTAAGAGATGAACCGTCGTAAAGCCGCATTAAACAATGTCACTTAGTGAGATGCAGTGTTTTTCACCATTACAAGTCGGGAACTGCGATATCTAATGTGAAAGCGCATGAAACCGTCGTAATGTTGTAGAGAGCATTGTAAAGTAGCGAGTAAAACGTTTTCTAACGATAGAAGTGCGAAGGATATTATTACGAGGCAGTGGGCATGGCTCTACCGTCGTGGACAACAGTTCGATGAAAAAGAAGTGGACTCGCCGCGCGAGGGACTGGCAGCTCTGAAGCGTCACTTTGGCATGTAAATATAGGAAATACGCTCATTTCTCTCTTCCGTGTGTTTGCGAGCTCCGTAACAAATTGGTGGGAGTGCTGGGTAACGAAGCGCCATACAACGGAGCTCCGCAGTGGTCGTCAAATCGGAGTTTCCGTGATGGAACACGGGACTGATCCCACGGCCACCTCTCCATCGGCCTCGGCGACGCCCGCACCATCCACGGCAACACCTCCACTGGCCCCACCCCCACCCACGTACGTGCTGACGCATCCGAAGCATCCTGGAACGTTCTGCGGTACGGACCAAGTTGATGTCGACGACTGGATAGCCGACTACGAACGCACCAGTGCTCTCAACCGGTATGATCCGACTCTTATGCTGGCCAATGTGCTGTTTTACCTGAAAGGCACGGCCAAAGTCTGGTACGAGAACCATGAGGAGGAGATCGGCAGTTGGGACACCTTCAAGGAAAAGCTTTGCGACTTATTTGGGAAGCCCATCGGTCGAAAGGCGGCTGCAAAGAAGGAGTTGTCTATACGTGCTCAGACGTCCACAGAGCCGTATATCTCATATATACAGGACGTGCTGGCTCTATGTCGTAAAGTTGACAACGACATGTCGGAGTCTGACAAGGTTGGCCACGTCCTCAAGGGCATAGCGGACGACGCGTTCAACCTGCTAATGTGCCGGAACTGTGCGACCGTCGACGAAATTATTGAGGAATGCCGGCGTTTTGAACTGGCCAAAAGCAGGCGGATTTCAAGATCATTTACTCGACTGCCGAACACCGCAGCGACGTCCTCCTGCGAAGATGGACTGTCCTCCCATCGGCAGTCTTCACCAGCGTCTGAAATTACGCGAATTGTCCGGCGGGAAATCGAAGCAATTACACCTACTCTTCCCGCCAACGGCCACGTCGATTTGCAAGTACCTCAGGTTTGCTTGGTACAGTCGATTGTGCGGGAAGAACTGAGCAATTTGGGCTTCGATGTCTGCGCCGTTGCTCAGTCTCGACCAATTGGCTTCCGTTCAAGGTCGCCGCCTCGCCCCAGGTCACCACCCCAAGAAAGGTCTTATCCACGCTCTCGCAATCCGGCCGAATGGAGAACTGCGGATGATCGGCCGATCTGCTTTAACTGCCGCCGCATAGGTCACGTCGCACGGTATTGCCACAACCATTGGTCTTCGTCCCGAAACCAGTATAACACTGCTCGCCGCACCGATAGCTACCGTCGTTTCCAACCTCCTGAGCCGATCGCCGACAACTACCGCCGGCCTCTGCCCGTCGATTCCTACGCCTGCGATGCCCCTGATACGCAGCACAGCCGCTCACCGTCGCCTCGACGTCACCAGTCTCGTTCGCCGCCAGGACGTCGCCCGTCGTCCCCTTCTCCTCTACGACGACGCCCGACCTCCCCGCTCAATTCTCACCAGGGAAACTAAGCGGTGCAGCTCTTGGAGGTGAAGCTGCATCCTCGGTACCGACCTCAAATCCTCTCCTTGTACTGCCGACACGACGAAATTTGATCGACGTCGACGTTGACGGCCTGACTGTTTCTGCACTTGTTGACACTGGGGCGCATATTTCTGTGATGAGTGCCCGACTTCGTCGCCGCCTGAAGAAAGTGCTCACACCGGCTGCCCCTGGCGTTATTCGTGTCGCCGACGGAAGAAGTCTTGCCATCACAGGAATGTGCACAGCACGCATCACTATCGCCGATCACCCCACATCTGTTCTCTTTGCAGTTATTGAGCAGTGCCCAAATGACCTAATTCTTGGTTTAGATTTCTTGTCCACCCATGCTGCTCTCATCGACTGTGCAACCGGCGTTCTTCAACTTGAACTGCCTCGACTTGGACCTGTGCCGTCCTCACCGTCACACCGCTTGTGCGCTGTTGATTATGTTCGGCTGTCACCGCAAGCCACCACGTGTGTTGCCTTAACGATATCACCAGCTCTTCCTGACGGTGACTACATAGTGTCTCCATTGGTGGATGTGCTCTTGGCTCGAAGTGTTGCTGTGCCGCATACAATCGTGACTATTGTGGACAACTACGTTCAGCTTCCGCTCCTTAACTTCAGTAGTTCGACCCAAGTTCTCCCGCAAGGCATTTCGTTAGCCCACGTTTCCCCACTTGATGCATGTAGCATCGTGGCATTGGACCCTGAAGACTGTTCGTCCCATACTGCAGCCAGCCGAGCAAACGCACCTAGCGACGAAATCACGATGATGATCGCCCCTGATCTTCTGCCCTGTCAGTTGGCGCAACTTCACCACGTTCTGACTACCTACCGAGATATTTTCGACTTCGATGACCGCCCTTTAGGTCAAACGTCCTTCGTGCGTCATCAAATACATACCGGCGATGCTAATCCTGTTAGACGGCGACCGTATCGTGTTTCCCAGTCCGAACGCCAGGTCATACAACGAGAAGTCGAGAAAATGCTCTCCAAAGGAGTCATAGAGGCCTCTTCAAGTCCATGGGCGTCACCTGTTGTTTTAGTGAAAAAGAAGGATGGCAGCTGGAGATTTTGCGTTGACTACCGTGCCTTGAACAAGATAACCCGCAAAGACGTATATCCGCTGCCACGAATCGACGACGCCCTTGATTGCCTTCATGGCGCGCGATACTTCTCATCTATTGATCTGCGTTCGGGCTACTGGCAAATTTCTGTCGACGACTTAGACCGAGAAAAGACTGCCTTCATCACACCGGACGGCCTTTATCAGTTCAAGGTTATGCCTTTTGGGCTGTGCAACGCCCCGGCAACGTTCGAACGCATGATGGACTCTCTTCTTCGTGGTTATAAATGGTCCATCTGTCTTTGCTACCTCGACGATGTGATTGTTTTTTCCCCAACATTTGAAACTCACTTAACTCGTTTGTCGACCATTTTAGCCGTTTTTCGTCGAGCAGGACTCCAGCTGAACTCGAAAAAGTGCAATTTCGGCCGACAACAAATCACGATCCTTGGTCATCTTGTAAGTGCTGCTGGCGTCCGACCTGACCCTGACAAGATTAGCGCTGTCAAGAATTTCCCTCTGCCTTCTTCAACCAAAGATGTTCGGAGTTTTGTGGGCTTATGCTCGTACTTCCGCCGCTTTATACGCGATTTCGCTACAATTGCACGACCACTAACTGATCTTCTCAAAAAGAACGTGCCCTTCTCGTGGGGCCAAGACCAAGCAGCTGCGTTTTCCACGCTGATCGACCTGCTCATTTCACCACCAATACTGGCTCACTTTGACCCGTCTGCGACAACTGAAGTACGCACAGACGCCAGTGCTCACGGAATCGGCGCCGTCCTCGCTCAACACCAGGGAGGCCAAACGCGTGTTATTGCGTATGCCAGCCGCCTTCTCTCCACATCTGAGCGAAACTATTCGATAACAGAGCGCGAGTGTCTTGCGTTGGTCTGGGCTGTAGCGAAATTTCGCCCCTACTTGTATGGCCGCGAGTTTTCAGTTATTACGGACCACCACGCTCTGTGTTGGCTGTCGTCGCTCAAGGACCCAACTGGCCGCCTAGGTCGCTGGGCTCTACGTCTCCAGGAGTATAACTTCGACGTAATTTATAAGTCGGGCAGGTTGCACCAAGATGCTGATTGTCTCTCGCGTTATCCGGTGGACCCTACTAGCCTCGCTGTCCATGAAGGCGATTCTTGTGTGCTCGCCATATCTGATTTGCACGACATCGGCACAGAGCAGCGCCGGGACGCAACCCTCAAGAAGGTCATTCAGCGAGTATCTTCAGGACATTCCGACCCTTCTCTCCGTCAATATGTCCTTCGCAACGACATTCTGTATCGTCGCAACATGAAGTCTGATGGCCCGGAATATTTGTTAGTTATTCCCCAACACATGCGTGCCACTATTCTTCAACATCTGCATGACGCACCGACGGCGGGACACCTGGGTTTTTCACGCACCTATCACCGCGTGCGGCAACGGTTCTTTTGGCCTGGCATGTATAAATTTGTGCGCCGTTATGTCGCTGCTTGCGAGCGCTGCCAGCGTCGGAAACGTCCTGCTCTCCGTCCGGCTGGCCTGCTCCAACCTATCGACATTCCCCCGGAACCATTCTTCCGCATCGGCCTCGACTTGCTCGGACCTTTCCCGACGTCCGTGTCAGGCAACAAGTGGATCGCTGTCGCAACCGACTATGCGACCAGATACGCGATAACTCGTGCATTGCCAACTAGCTGCGCTACAGACGTCGCAGACTTTCTCCTAAATGACGTCATTCTGCGGCATGGAGCTCCGCGCCAGCTTTTGACGGATCGGGGCCGCTGCTTCCTCGCAAAAGTTATCGACGAAATCCTCCGGAGCTGCTCTACCGAACATCACCTTACTACTGCCTACCATCCCCAGACTAACGGTCTCACGGAGCGTCTCAACCGAACTCTTACAGACATGTTGTCTATGTACGTCTCTGCTGACCACCGTGACTGGGACGCAATGCTCCCCTACGTTACATTTGCATATAATTCGTCAAGACATGACACCGCCGGCTACTCTCCATTCTTTCTTTTGTACGGCTGCAACCCTGCGTTGCCATTCGACACACTCCTTCCTTCTGCTACTATCCAACCAACGGTCTATGCGCAGGACGCTGCTTCTCGAGCCCGCGTCGCTCGCCAAATCGCGCACACTCGGCTCAGTGCTTCTCAGGCCGCACAAAAAGTCCGCTACGATGACTCGCACCGCGACGTTGACTACCCTGATGACTCTCTTGTCCTACTCTGGACGCCGTATCGACGTGAAGGTTTGTGCGAGAAGCTCCTCCCACGATACACAGGACCCTACAAAGTTCTCCACAAGGTCACCGACGTCGACTACCTCATCACTCCCGTTCAACCGCACTCATCCTCTGCTACACCATCTACTGATGTTGTTCATGTGTCGCGCCTAAAGCCCTACTATACTGCCAGTCCTGATTGACTTAGGGGCGCCGTGACGGCGCTTTGTTCGCCGGGGGTGATATTACGAGGCAGTGGGCATGGCTCTACCGTCGTGGACAACAGTTCGATGAAAAAGAAGTGGACTCGCCGCGCGAGGGACTGGCAGCTCTGAAGCGTCACTTTGGCATGTAAATATAGGAAATACGCTCATTTCTCTCTTCCGTGTGTTTGCGAGCTCCGTAACAATATGTTAGGTTGAGTTATGTTAGTTTAAGCTAGGTAGCGTCCTGAAACCATCAAAAAGGACGTCATCTAACGAGATAGTGTTGTTTTATTGCAATTACAAAACTGCGATAGGTGAAATGTTGTGAAAGCACACAAAACGGCATGAACAAGCCAAATACTGCGTGTTGTGCCGTTACAAGTGCGAAACTGCTATATTGTGATATTTTCGTTAAAGCGCATGCAACCGTCGTTTGGTTAGGTTAGGTTAGGTTGGTTTGGGTTGGATTAGGTTAGGTTGGGTTGGGTTTGGTTGGGTTGGGTCAGGTCGGGGGTTGGGTTGGGTTAGGTTGGGTTAGGTTAGGTTACGTTACGTTACGTTACGTTACGTTAGGTTACGTTATGTTAGGTTACGGTAGGTTAGGTTAGGTTAGGTTAGGTTAGGTAAGGTTAGGTGAGGTTAGGTAAGGTTAGGTGAGGTTAGGTTCGGTTAAGTTAGGTTAGGTTAGGTTAGGTTCGGTTCGGTTAGGTTAGGTTAGGTTAGGTTAGGTTGGGTTGGGTTGGTTTAGGTTAAGTTTGGTGAGGTTAGGTCAGGTTAGGTAAGATTGGGTTAGGTTATGTTAGGTTAGGTTAGGTTGGGTTCATATGAACCGTCGTAAAACCGCATTAAACAATGTCACTTAGTGAGATGCAGTGTTTTTCACCATTACAAGTCGGGAACTGCAATGTCTAATGTGAAAGCGCTTGAAACCGTCGTAATGTTGTAGAAAGCAATGTAAAGTAGCCAGTAAAACGTTTTCTAACGACAAAAATGCGAAGGTTATGTTAGGTGTAGTTATGTTAGTTTAAGCTAGGTAGCGTCCTGAAACCATCAAAAAGGACGTCATCTAACGAGATAGTGTTGTTTTATTGCAATTACAAAAAAGCGATAGGTGAAATGTGAAAGCACACAAAACGGCATGAACAAGCCAAATACTGCGTGTTGTACCGTTACAAGTGCGAAACTGCTATTGTGATATTTTCGTTAAAGCGCATGCAACCGTCGTTAGGTTAGGTTAGGTTAGGTTAGGTTGGTTTGGGTTGGATTAGGTTAGGTTGGGTTGGGTTGGGTTGGGTCAGGTCGGGGGTTGGGTTGGGTTAGGTTGGGTTAGGTTAGGTTACGTTACGTTACGTTACGTTAGGTTACGTTAGGTTAGGTTAGGTTAGGTTAGGTTAGGTTAGGTTAGGTTAGGTTAGGTTAGGTGAGGTTAGGTAAGGTTAGGTGAGGTTAGGTTAGGTGAGGTTAGGTTCGGTTAAGTTAGGTTAGGTTAGGTTAGGTTCGGTTCGGTTAGGTTACGTTAGGTTAGGTTAGGTTGGGTTGGGTTGGGTTGGTTTAGGTTAAGTTTGGTGAGGTTAGGTCAGGTTAGGTAAGATTGGGTTAGGTTATGTTAGGTTAGGTTAGGTTGGGTTGATATGAACCGTCGTAAAACCGCATTAAACAATGTCACTTAGTGAGATGCAGTGTTTTTCACCATTACAAGTCGGGAACTGCAATGTCTAATGTGAAAGCGCTTGAAACCGTCGTAATGTTGTAGAAAGCAATGTAAAGTAGCCAGTAAAACGTTTTCTAACGACAAAAATGCGAAGGTTATGTTAGGTGTAGTTATGTTAGTTTAAGCTAGGTAGCGTCGTGAAACCACCAAAAACGACGTCATCTAACGAGATAGTGTTGTTTTATTGCGAGTACGAAACTGCGATAGGTGGTAAAAGTTGTGAAAGCACACAAAACGGCATGAACAAGCCAAATACTGCTTGTTGTACCGTTACAAGTGCGAAACTGCTACGTTGTGGTATTCTCGTTAAAGCGCATGCAAGCATTGTGAAACCTTAAAGAATGATGTCATTTAGCGAGATACAGCGTTCTGTACTGTAATAAGTTGGTGAAAAACTGTGAGGTCATGCAAATATCGTAATTGTGAACGAAAAAGTGTAATAGAGCGTTTTGAGATACAAGTGCGAATGTTACGTTAGGTTAACATATGAACCGTCGCAAAACCGCATTAAACAATGTCACTTAGTGAGATGCAGTGTTTTTCACCATTACAAGTCGGGAACTCCGATATCTAATGTCAAAGCGCATGAAACCGTCGTATATTGTAGAGAGCATTGTAAAGGAGCGAGTAAAGCGTTTTCTAACGATAGAAGTGCGAAGGTTATGTTAGGTTATGTTAGTTTAGGCTAGGTAGCGTCGTGAAACCACCAAAAACGACGTCATCTAACAAGATAGTGTTGTTTTATTACGAGTACGAAACTGCGATAGGTGAAATGTTGTGAAAGCACACAAAACGGCATGAACAAGCCAAATACTGCGCGTAGTACCGTTACAAGTGCGAAACTGCTATGTTGTGATATTCTCGTTAAAGCGCATGCAAGCATTGTGAAACCTTAAGAATGATGTCATTTAGCGAGATACAGCATTCTGTACTGTAAATAGTTGGTGAAAAACTGCGAGGTCGTGCAAATATCGTAATTGTGAACGAAACAGTGTAATAGAGCGTTTTGAGATACAAGTGCGAATGTTGGGTTAGGTTAAGATATGAACCGTCGTAAAGCCGCATTAAACAATGTCACTTAGTGAGATGCAGTGTTTTTCACCATTACAAGTCGGGAACTGCGATATCTAATGTGAAAGCGCATGAAACCGTCGTAATGTTGTAGAGAGCATTGTAAAGTAGCGAGTAAAACGTTTTCTAACGATAGAAGTGCGAAGGTTATGTTAGGTTGTTATGTTAGTTTAAGCTAGGTAGCATCGTGAAACAACCAAAAAGGACGTCATCTAACGAGATACTGTTGTTTTATTGCATGTACGAAACTGCAATAGATGAAATGTTGTGAAAGCACACAAAACGGCATGAACAAGCCAGATACTGCGTGTTGTACCGTTACAAGTGCGAAACTGCTATATTGTGATATTCTCGTTAAAGCGCATGCAACTGTCGTTAGGTTAGGTTAGGTTAGGTTGGTTTGGGTTGGATTAGGTTAGGTTGGTTTGGGTTGGGTCGGGTTGGGGGTCGGGTTGGGGGTTGGGTTGGGTTAGGTTGGGTTAGGTTAGGTTAGGTTGGGTTACGTTAGGTTAGATTAGGTTACGTTAGGTTAGGTTAGGTTAGGTAAGATTAGGTTAGGTTAGGTTAGGTTAGGTTAGGTTAGGTTAGGTTAGGTTCTGTTCGGTTCGGTTCGGTTCGGTTCGGTTAGGTTAGGTTAGGTTAGGTTAGGTTAGGTTAGGTTGGGTTGGGTTGGGTTGGGTTGGGTTGGTTTAGGTTAAGTTTGGTGAGGTTAGGTCAGGTTAGGTAAGATTGGGTTAGGTTATGTTAGGTTAGGTTAGGTTAGGTTGATATGAACCGTCGTAAAACCGCATTAAACAATGTCACTTAGTGAGATGCAGTGTTTTTCACCATTACAAGTCGGGAACTGCAATGTCTAATGTCAAAGCGCATGAAACCGTCGTATATTGTAGAGAGCATTGTAAAGTAGCGATTAAAGCGTTTTCTAACGATAGAAGTGCGAAGGTTGTGTTAGGTTATGTTAGTTTAGGCTAGGTAGCGTCGTGAAACCACCAAAAACGACGTCATCTAACAAGATGGTGTTGTTTTATTGCGAGTACGAAACTACGATAGGTGAAATGTTGTGAAAGCACACAAAACGGCATGAACAAGCCAAATACTGCGCGTTGTACCGTTACAAGTGCGAAAGTGCTATGTTGTGATATTCTCGTTAAAGCGCATGCAAGCATTGTGAAACCTTAAAGAATGATGTCATTTAGCGAGATACAGCGTTCTGTACTGTAAATAGTTGGTGAAAAACTGTGAGGTCATGCAAATATCGTAATTGTGAACGAAACAGTGTAATAGAGCGTTTTGAGATACAAGTGCGAATGTTGGGTTAAGAGATGAACCGTCGTAAAGCCGCATTAAACAATGTCACTTAGTGAGATGCAGTGTTTTTCACCATTACAAGTCGGGAACTGCGATATCTAATGTGAAAGCGCATGAAACCGTCGTAATGTTGTAGAGAGCATTGTAAAGTAGCGAGTAAAACGTTTTCTAACGATAGAAGTGCGAAGGATATGTTAGGTTGACTTATGTTAGTTTAAGCTAGGTAGCGTCCTGAAACCATCAAAAAGGACGTCATCTAACGAGATAGTGTTGTTTTATTGCAATTACAAAACTGCGATAGGTGAAATGTTGTGAAAGCACACAAAACGGCATGAACAAGCCAAATACTGCGTGTTGTACCGTTACAAGTGCGAAACTGCTATATTGTGATATTTTCGTTAAAGCGCATGCAACCGTCGTTAGGTTAGGTTAGGTTAGGTTGGTTTGGGTTGGATTAGGTTAGGTTGGGTTGGGTTGGGTTGGGTTGGGTCAGGTCGGGGGTTGGGTTGGGTTAGGTTGGGTTAGGTTAGGTTACGTTACGTTACGTTACGTTAGGTTACGTTAGGTTAGGTTAGGTAAGGTTAGGTGAGGTTAGGTAAGGTTAGGTGAGGTTAGGTTAGGTGAGGTTAGGTTCGGTTAAGTTAGGTTAGGTTAGGTTAGGTTCGGTTCGGTTAGGTTAGGTTAGGTTAGGTTAGGTTGGGTTGGGTTGGGTTGTGTTGGTTTAGGTTAAGTTTGGTGAGGTTAGGTCAGGTTAGGTAAGATTGGGTTAGGTTATGTTAGGTTAGGTTAGGTTGGGTTGATATGAACCGTCGTAAAACCGCATTAAACAATGTCACTTAGTGAGATGCAGTGTTTTTCACCATTACAAGTCGGGAACTGCAATGTCTAATGTGAAAGCGCTTGAAACCGTCGTAATGTTGTAGAAAGCAATGTAAAGTAGCCAGTAAAACGTTTTCTAACGACAAAAATGCGAAGGTTATGTTAGGTGTAGTTATGTTAGTTTAAGCTAGGTAGCGTCGTGAAACCACCAAAAACGACGTCATCTAACGAGATAGTGTTGTTTTATTGCGAGTACGAAACTGCGATAGGTGGTAAAAGTTGTGAAAGCACACAAAACGGCATGAACAAGCCAAATACTGCTTGTTGTACCGTTACAAGTGCGAAACTGCTACGTTGTGGTATTCTCGTTAAAGCGCATGCAAGCATCGTGAAACCTTAAAGAATGATGTCATTTAGCGAGATACAGCGTTCTGTACTGTAAATAGTTGGTGAAAAACTGTGAGGTCATGCAAATATCGTAATTGTGAACGAAACAGTGTAATAGAGCGTTTTGAGATACAAGTGCGAATGTTGGCTTAGGTTAAGATATGAACCGTCGTAAAGCCGCATTAAACAATGTCACTTAGTGAGATGCAGTGTTTTTCACCATTACAAGTCGGGAACTGCGATATCTAATGTGAAAGCGCATGAAACCGTCGTAATGTTGTAGAGAGCATTGTAAAGTACCGAGTAAAACGTTTTCTAACGATAGAAGTGCGAAGATTATGTCAGGTTGAGTTATGTTAGTTTAAGCTAGGCAGCGTCGTGAAACCACCAAAAAGGACGTCATCTAACGAGATAGTGTTGTTTTATTGCATGTACGAAACTGCAATAGATGAAATGTGAAAGCACACAAAACGGCATGAACAAGCCAGATACTGCGTGTTGTACCGTTACAAGTGCGAAACTGCTATATTGTGATATTCTCGTTAAAGCGCATGCAATCATCGTGAAACCTTATAGAACGATGTCATTTAGCGAGATACAGAGTTCTGTACTGCAATAAGTTGGTGAAAAACTGTGAGGTTATGCAAATATCGTAATTGTGAACTAAACAGTGTAATAGAGCGTTTTAGATACAAGTGCAAATGTTAGGTTTGGTTAAGATATGAACCGTCGTAAAACCGCATTAAACAACGTCACTTAGTGAGATGCAGTTTTTCACCATTACAAGTCGGGAACTGCGATATCTAATGTGAAAGCGCTTGCAACCGTCGTTAGGTCAGGTTAGGTTAGGTTACGTTAGGTTAGGTTGGGTTACGTTAGGTTAGGTTTGGTTACGTTAGGTTAGGTTGGGTTATGTTAGGTTAGGTTAGGTTGGGTTACGTTAGGTTAGGTTAGGTTGGGTTACGTTAAGTTAGGTTAGGTTGGGTTGCGTTAGGTTACGTTGGGTTGCGTTAGGTTACGTTGGGTTACGTTAGGTTACGTTAGGTTACGTTAGGTTGGGTTAGTTTAGGTTAGTTTAGGTTGGGTTGGGTTGGGTTGGGTTACGTTAGGTTACGTTAGGTTGGGTTAGTTTAGGTTAGTTTAGGTTGGGTTGGGTTGGGTTGGGTTAGGTTAGGTTAGGTTAGGTTAAGTTTGGTTAGGTTAGGTAAGGTAAGGTTGGGTTAGGTTAGGTTAGGTTAAGATATGAACCGTCGTAAAACCGCAGTAAACAATGTAACTTAGTGAGATGCAGTGTTTTTCACCATTACAAGTCGGGAACTGCGATATTTACATGTGAAAGCGCTTGAAACCGTCGTAATGTTGTAGAAAGCAATGTAAAGTAGCGAGTAGAACGTTTTCTAACGATAGAAGTGCGAAGGTCATGTTAGGTGTAGTTATGTTAGTTTAAGATAGGTAGCGTCGTGAAACCACCAAAAACGACGTCATCTAACGATATAGTGTTGTTTTATTGCCAATACGAAACTGCGATAGGTGGTAAAAGTTGTGAAAGCACACAAAATGGCATGAACAAGCCAAATACTGCGTGTTGTACCGTTACAAGTGCGAAACTGCTATGTTGTGATATTCTCGTTAAAGCGCATGCAAGCATCGTGAAACCTTAAAGAATGATGTCATTCAGCGAGATACAGCGTTCTGTACTGTAATAAGTTGGTGAAAAACTGTGAGGTCATGCAAATATCGTAATTGTGAACGAAAAAGTGTAATAGAGCGTTTTGAGATACAAGTGCGAATGTTACGTTAGGTTAACATAGGAACCGTCGCAAAACCGCATTAAACAATGTCACTTAGTGAGATGCAGTGTTTTTCATCATTACAAGTCGGGAACTCCGATATCTAATGTGAAAGCGCATGAAACCGTCGTATATTGTAGAGAGCATTGTAAAGTAGCGAGTAAAGCGTTTTCTAACGATAGAAGTGCGAAGGTTATGTTAGGTTATGTTAGTTTAGGCTAGGTAGCGTCGTGAAACCACCAAAAACGACGTCATCTAACAAGATGGTGTTGTTTTATTGCGAGTACGAAACTACGATAGGTGAAATGTTGTGAAAGCACACAAAACGGCATGAACAAGCCAAATACTGCGCGTTGTACCGTTACAAGTGCGAAACTGCTATGTTGTGATATTCTCGTTAAAGCGCATGCAAGCATTGTGAAACCTTAAAGAATGATGTCATTTAGCGAGATACAGCGTTCTGTACTGTAAATAGTTGGTGAAAAACTGTGAGGTCATGCAAATATCGTAATTGTGAACGAAACAGTGTAATAGAGCGTTTTGAGATACAAGTGCGAATGTTGGGTTAAGAGATGAACCGTCGTAAAGCCGCATTAAACAATGTCACTTAGTGAGATGCAGTGTTTTTCACCATTACAAGTCGGGAACTGCGATATCTAATGTGAAAGCGCATGAAACCGTCGTAATGTTGTAGAGAGCATTGTAAAGTAGCGAGTAAAACGTTTTCTAACGATAGAAGTGCGAAGGATATGTTAGGTTGAGTTATGTTAGTTTAAGCTAGGTAGCGTCCTGAAACCATCAAAAAGGACGTCATCTAACGAGATAGTGTTGTTTTATTGCAATTACAAAACTGCGATAGGTGAAATGTTGTGAAAGCACACAAAACGGCATGAACAAGCCAAATACTGCGTGTTGTACCGTTACAAGTGCGAAACTGCTATATTGTGATATTTTCGTTAAAGCGCATGCAACCGTCGTTAGGTTAGGTTAGGTTAGGTTGGTTTGGGTTGGATTAGGTTAGGTTGGGTTGGGTTGGGTTGGGTTGGGTCGGGGGTTGGGTTGGGTTAGGTTGGGTTAGGTTAGGTTACGTTACGTTACGTTAGGTTACGTTAGGTTAGGTTACGGTAGGTTAGGTTAGGTTAGGTTAGGTAAGGTTAGGTGAGGTTAGGTAAGGTTAGGTGAGGTTAGGTTCGGTTAAGTTAGGTTAGGTTAGGTTAGGTTCGGTTCGGTTAGGTTAGGTTAGGTTGGGTTGGGTTGGGTTGGGTTGGGTTGGGTTGGGTTGGTTTAGGTTAAGTTTGGTGAGGTTAGGTCAGGTTAGGTAAGATTGGGTTAGGTTATGTTAGGTTAGGTTAGGTTGGGTTGATATGAACCGTCGTAAAACCGCATAAAACAATGTCACTTAGTGAGATGCAGTGTTTTTCACCATTACAAGTCGGGAACTGCAATGTCTAATGTGAAAGCGCTTGAAACCGTCGTAATGTTGTAGAAAGCAATGTAAAGTAGCCAGTAAAACGTTTTCTAACAACAAAAATGCGAAGGTTATGTTAGGTGTAGTTATGTTAGTTTAAGCTAGGTAGCGTCCTGAAACCATCAAAAAGGACGTCATCTAACGAGATAGTGTTGTTTTATTGCAATTAAAAAACTGCGATAGGTGAAATGTTGTGAAAGCACACAAAACGGCATGAACAAGCCAAATACTGCGTGTTGTACCGTTACAAGTGCGAAACTGCTATATTGTGATATTTTCGTTAAAGCGCATGCAACCGTCGTTAGGTTAGGTTAGGTTAGGTTGGTTTGGGTTGGATTAGGTTAGGTTGGGTTGGGTTGGGTTGGGTTGGGTCAGGTCGGGGGTTGGGTTGAGTTAGGTGGGGTTAGGTTAGGTTACGTTACGTTACGTTAGGTTACGTTAGGTTAGGTTACGTTAGGTTAGGTTAGGTTAGGTTAGGTTAGGTAAGGTTAGGTGAGGTTAGGTAAGGTTAGGTGAGGTTAGGTTAGGTGAGGTTAGGTTCGGTTAAGTTAGGTTAGGTTAGGTTAGGTTCGGTTCGGTTAGGTTAGGTTAGGTTAGGTTAGGTTGGGTTGGGTTGGGTTGGGTTGGTTTAGGTTAAGTTTGGTGAGGTTAGGTCAGGTTAGGTAAGATTGGGTTAGGTTATGTTAGGTTAGGTTAGGTTGGGTTGATATGAACCGTCGTAAAACCGCATTAAACAATGTCATTTAGTGAGATGCAGTGTTTTTCACCATTACAAGTCGGGAACTGCAATGTCTAATGTGAAAGCGCTTGAAACCGTCGTAATGTTGTAGAAAGCAATGTAAAGTAGCCAGTAAAACGTTTTCTAACGACAAAAATGCGAAGGTTATGTTAGGTGTAGTTATGTTAGTTTAAGCTAGGTAGCGTCGTGAAACCACCAAAAACGACGTCATCTAACGAGATAGTGTTGTTTTATTGCGAGTACGAAACTGCGATAGGTGGTAAAAGTTGTGAAAGCACACAAACCGGCATGAACAAGCCAAATACTGCTTGTTGTACCGTTACAAGTGCGAAACTGCTACGTTGTGGTATTCTCGTTAAAGCGCATGCAAGCATCGTGAAACCTTAAAGAATGATGTCATTTAGCGAGATACAGCGTTCTGTACTGTAATAAGTTGGTGAAAAACTGTGAGGTCATGCAAATATCGTAATTGTGAACGAAAAAGTGTAATAGAGCGTTTTGAGATACAAGTGCGAATGTTACGTTAGGTTAAGATATGAACCGTCGTAAAGCCGCATTAAACAATGTCACTTAGTGAGATGCAGTGTTTTTCACCATTACAAGTCGGGAACTGCGATATCTAATGTGAAAGCGCATGAAACCGTCGTAATGTTGTAGAGAACATTGTAAAGTACCGAGTAAAACGTTTTCTAACGATAGAAGTGCGAAGATTATGTCAGGTTGAGTTATGTTAGTTTAAGCTAGGCAGCGTCGTGAAACCACCAAAAAGGACGTCATCTAACGAGATAGTGTTGTTTTATTGCATGTACGAAACTGCAATAGATGAAATGTGAAAGCACACAAAACGGCATGAACAAGCCAGATACTGCGTGTTGTACCGTTACAAGTGCGAAACTGCTATATTGTGATATTCTCGTTAAAGCGCATGCAAGCATCGTGAAACCTTATAGAACGATGTCATTTAGCGAGATACAGAGTTCTGTACTGCAATAAGTTGGTGAAAAACTGTGAGGTTATGCAAATATCGTAATTGTGAACTAAACAGTGTAATAGAGCGTTTTTAGATACAAGTGCAAATGTTAGGTTTGGTTAAGATATGAACCGTCGTAAAACCGCATTGAACAACGTCACTTAGTGAGATGCAGTTTTTCACCATTACAAGTCGGGAACTGCGATATCTAATGTGAAAGCGCTTGCAACCGTCGTTAGGTCAGGTTAGGTTAGGTTACGTTAGGTTAGGTTGGGTTACGTTAGGTTAGGTTTGGTTACGTTAGGTTAGGTTGGGTTACGTTAGGTTAGGTTAGGTTGGGTTACGTTAGGTTAGGTTAGGTTGGGTTACGTTAAGTTAGGTTAGGTTGGGTTGCGTTAGGTTACGTTGGGTTGCGTTAGGTTACGTTGGGTTACGTTGGGTTACGTTAGGTTGGGTTAGTTTAGGTTAGTTTAGGTTGGGTTGGGTTGGGTTGGGTTACGTTAGGTTACGTTAGGTTGGGTTAGTTTAGGTTAGTTTAGGTTGGGTTGGGTTGGGTTGGGTTAGGTTAGGTTAGGTTAAGTTTGGTTAGGTTAGGTAAGGTAAGGTTGGGTTAGGTTAGGTTAGGTTAAGATATGAACCGTCGTAAAACCGCAGTAAACAATGTAACTTAGTGAGATGCAGTGTTTTTCACCATTACAAGTCGGGAACTGCGATATTTACATGTGAAAGCGCTTGGAACCGTCGTAATGTTGTAGAAAGCAATGTAAAGTAGCGAGTAAAACGTTTTCTAACGATAGAAGTGCGAAGGTCATGTTAGGTGTAGTTATGTTAGTTTAAGATAGGTAGCGTCGTGAAACCACCAAAAACGACGTCATCTAACGATATAGTGTTGTTTTATTGCCAATACGAAACTGCGATAGGTGGTAAAAGTTGTGAAAGCACACAAAACGGCATGAACAAGCCAAATACTGCGTGTTGTACCGTTACAAGTGCGAAACTGCTATGTTGTGATATTCTCGTTAAAGCGCATGCAAGCATCGTGAAACCTTAAAAAATGATGTCATTTAGCGAGATACAGCGTTCTGTACTGTAATAAGTTGGTGAAAAACTGTGAGGTCATGCAAATATCGTAATTGTGAACGAAACAGTGTAATAGAGCGTTTTGAGATACAAGTGCGAATGTTACGTTAGGTTAACATATGAACCGTCGTAAAACCGCATTAAACAATGTCACTTTGTGAGATGCAGTGTTTTTCACCATTACAAGTCGGGGACTCCGATATCTAATGGTAAATCGCATGAAACCGTCGTAATGTTGTAGAAAGCATTGTAAAGTAACGAGTAAAACGTTTTCTAACGATAGAAGTGCGAAGGTTATGTTAGATTGAGTTATGTTAGTTTAAGCTAGGTAGCGTCGCGAAACCACCAAAAAGGACGTCATCTAACAAGATAGTGTTGTTTTATTGCGAGTACGAAACTGCGATAGGTGAAATGTTGTGAAAGCACACAAAACGGCATGAACAAGCCAAATACTGCGCGTTGTACCGTTACAAGTGCGAAACTGCTATGTTGTGATATTCTCGTTAAAGCGCATGCAAGCATTGTGAAACCTTAAAGAATGATGTCATTTAGCGAGATACAGCGTTCTGTACTGTAAATAGTTGGTGAAAAACTGTGAGGTCATGCAAATATCGTAATTGTGAACAAAACAGTGTAATAGAGCTTTTTGAGATACAAGTGCGAATGTTGGGTTAGGTTAAGTTATGAACCGTCGTAAAGCCGCATTAAACAATGTCACTTAGTGAGATGCAGTGTTTTTCACCATTAGAAGTCGGGAACTGCGATATCTAATGTGAAAGCGCATGAAACCGTCGTAATGTTGTAGAGAGCATTGTAAAGTAGCGAGTAAAACGTTTTCTAACGATAGAAGTGCGAAGGTTATGTTAGGTTGAGTTATGTTAGTTTAAGCTAGGTAGCATCGTGAAACAACCAAAAAGGACGTCATCTAACGAGATAGTGTTGTTTTATTGCATGTACGAAACTGCAATAGATGAAATGTTGTGAAAGCACACAAAACGGCATGAACAAGCCAGATACTGCGTGTTGTACCGTTACAAGTGCGAAACTGCTATATTGTGATATTCTCGTTAAAGCGCATGCAACCGTCGTTAGGTTAGGTTAGGTTGGTTTGGGTTGGATTAGGTTAGGTTAGGTTAGGTTAAGTTTGGTTAGGTTAGGTAAGGTAAGGTTGGGTTAGGTTAGGTTAGGTTAAGATATGAACCGTCGTAAAACCGCAGTAAACAATGTAACTTAGTGAGATGCAGTGTTTTTCACCATTACAAGTCGGGAACTGCGATATTTACATGTGAAAGCGCTTGAAACCGTCGTAATGTTGTAGAAAGCAATGTAAAGTAGCGAGTAAAACGTTTTCTAACGATAGAAGTGCGAAGGTCATGTTAGGTGTAGTTATGTTAGTTTAAGATAGGTAGCGTCGTGAAACCACCAAAAACGACGTCATCTAACGATATAGTGTTGTTTTATTGCCAATACGAAACTGCGATAGGTGGTAAAAGTTGTGAAAGCACACAAAACGGCATGAACAAGCCAAATACTGCGTGTTGTACCGTTACAAGTGCGAAACTGCTATGTTGTGATATTCTCGTTAAAGCGCATGCAAGCATCGTGAAACCTTAAAGAATGATGTCATTTAGCGAGATACAGCGTTCTGTACTGTAATAAGTTGGTGAAAAACTGTGAGGTCATGCAATTATCGTAATTGTGAACGAAACAGTGTAATAGAGCGTTTTGAGATACAAGTGCGAATGTTACGTTAGGTTAACATATGAACCGTCGTAAAACCGCATTAAACAATGTCACTTAGTGAGATGCAGTGTTTTTCACCATTACAAGTCGGGGACTCCGATATCTAATGGTAAATCGCATGAAACCGTCGTAATGTTGTAGAAAGCATTGTAAAGTAGCGAGTAAAACGTTTTCTAACGATAGAAGTGCGAAGGTTATGTTAGATTGAGTTATGTTAGTTTAAGCTAGGTAGTGTCGCGAAACCACCAAAAAGGACGTCATCTAACGAGATAGTGTTGTTTTATTGCGAGTACGAAACTGCGAGAGGTGAAATGTTGTGAACGCACACAAAACGGCATGAACAAGCCTAATACTGCGTGTTGTACCGTTACAAGTGCGAAACTACTATGTTGTGATATTCTCGTTAAAGCGCATGCAAGCATCGTGAAACCTTAAAAAATGATGTCATTTAGCGAGATACAGCGTTCTGTACTGTAATAAGTTGGTGAAAAACTGTGAGGTCATGCAAATATCGTAATTGTGAACGAAAGAGTGTAATAGAGCGTTTTGAGATACAAGTGCGAATGTTGGGTTAGGTTCAGATATGAACTGTCGTAAAACCGTAATAAACAATGTCACTTAGTGCGATGCAGTGTTTTTCACCATTACAAGTCGGTAACAGCGATATCTTATGTTAAATCGCATGCAACCGTCGTAATGTTGTAGAAAGCATTGTAAAGTAGCGAGTAAAACGTTTTCTAACGATAGAAGTGCGAAGGTTATGTTAGGTTAAGTTAGTTTAAGCTAGGTAGCGTCGTGAAACCACCAAAAACGACGTCATCTAACGAGATAGTGTTGTTTTATTGTGACTACGAAACTGCGATAGGTGAAATATTGTGTAAGGACGCAAAACAGCATGAACTAGCCAGCTACTGCGTGTTGTACCGTTACAAGTGCGAAACTGCTATGTTGTGATATTCTCGTTAAAGCGCATGCAAGCATCATGAAACCTTAAAGAATGATGTCATTTAGCGAGATAGAGCGTTCTGTACTGTAAATAGTTGGTGAAAAACTGTGAGGTCATGCAAATATCGTAATTGTGAACGAAAGAGTGTAATAGAGCGTTTTGAGATACAAGTGCGAATGTTGGGTTAGGTTCAGATATGAACTGTCGTAAAACCGCATTGAACAACGTCACTTAGTGAGATGCAGTTTTTCACCATTACAAGTCGGGAACTGCGATATCTAATGTGAAAGCGCTTGAAACAGTCGTTAGGTTAGGTTAGGTTAGGTTGGTTTGGGTTGGATTAGGTTAGGTTGGGTTGGGTTGGGTTAGGTTGGGTTAGGTTAGGTTAGGTTACGTTACGTTACGTTAGGTTAGGTTACGTTAGGTTAGGTTAGGTTACGTTACGCTAGGTTAGGTTAGGGTAGGTTAGGTAAGGTTAAGTTAGGTTAGGTTAGGTTAGGTTTGGTTAAGTTAGGTTCGGTTTGGTTAAGATATGAACCGTCGTAAAACCACATTAAACAATGTCACTTAGTGAGATGCAGTGTTTTTCACCATTACAAGTCGGGAACTGCGATATCTAATGTGAAAGCGCATGAAACCGTCGTAATGTTGTAGAGAGCATTGTAAAGTAGCGAGTAAAACGTTTTCTAACGATAGAAGTGCGAAGGTTATGTTAGGTTGAGTTATGTTAGTTTAAGCTAGGTAGCATCGTGAAACAACCAAAAAGGACGTCATCTAACGAGATAGTGTTGTTTTATTGCATGTACGAAAGATCAATAGATGAAATGTTGTGAAAGCACACAAAACGGCATGAACAAGCCAGATACTGCGTGTTGTACCGTTACAAGTGCGAAACTGCTATATTGTGATAATCTCGTTAAAGCGCATGCAACCGTCGTTAGGTTAGGTTAGGTTAGGTTAGGTTGGTTTGGGTTGGATTAGGTTAGGTTGGGTTGGGTTGGGTCGGGTCGGGTCGGGTCGGGGGTTGGGTTGGGTTAGGTTAGGTTAGGTTACGTTACGTTAGGTTAGGTTAGGTTAGGTTACGTTAGGTTAGGTTACGTTAGGTTAGGTTAGGTTAGGTTAGGTAAGGTTAGGTTAGGTGAGGTTAGGTTCGGTTAGGTTAGGTTCGGTTAGGTTCGGTTAGGTTAGGTTAGGTTAGGTTAGGTTAGGTTAGGTTAGGTTACGTTAGGTTAGGTTACGTTAGGTTACGTTAGGTTAGGTTAGGTTAGGTTAGGTAAGATTAGGTTAGGTTAGGTAAGGTTAGGTTAGGTTAGGTAAGGTTAGGTTAGGTAAGGTTAGGTTCGGTTAGGTTCGGTTAGGTTAGGTTAGGTTAGGTTCGGTTAGGTTAGGTTAGGTTCGGTTAGGTTAGGTTAGGTTGGGTTGGGTTGGGTTGGGTTAGGTTAGGTTGGGTTGGGTTGGGTTTGGTTGGTTTATGTCAAGTTTGTTGAGGTTAGGTCACGTTAGGTAAGATAGGGTTAGGTTATGTTAGGTTAGGTTAGGTTAGGTTGATATGAACCGTCGTAAAACCGCATTAAACAATGTCACTTAGTGAGATGCAGTGTTTTTCACCATTACAAGTCAGGAACTGCAATGTCTAATGTGAAAGCGCTTAAAACGGTCGTAATGTTGTAGAAAGCAATGTAAAGTAGCCAGTAAAACGTTTTCTAACGACAAAAATGCGAAGGTTATGTTAGGTGTAGTTATGTTAGTTTAAGCAAGGTAGCGTCGTGAAACCACGAAAAACGACGTCATCTAACGAGATAGTGTTGTTTTATTGCGAGTACGAAACAGCGATAGGTGGTAAAAGTTGTGAAAGCACACAAAACGGCATGAACAAGCCAAATACTGCGTGTTGTACCGTTACAAGTGCGAAACTGCTATGTTGTGATATTCTCGTTAAAGCGCATGCAAGCATCGTGAAACCTTAAAGAATGATGTCATTTAGCGAGATAACGCGTTCTGTACTGTAATAAGCAGGTGAAAAACTGTGAGGTCATGCAAATATCGTAATTGTGAACGAAAAAGTGTAATAGAGCGTTTTGAGATACAAGTGCGAATGTTACGTTAGGTTAATATATGAACCGTCGCAAAACCGCATTAAACAATGTCACTTAGTGAGATGCAGTGTTTTTCACCATTACAAGTCGGGAACTCCGATATCTAATGTGAAAGCGCATGAAACCGTCGTATATTGTAGAGAGCATTGTAAAGTAGCGAGTAAAGCGTTTTCTAACGATAGAAGTGCGAAGGTTATGTTAGGTTATGTTAGTTTAGGCTAGGTAGCGTCGTGAAACCACCAAAAACGACGTCATCTAACAAGATAGTGTTGTTTTATTGCGAGTACGAAACTGCGATAGGTGAAATGTTGTGAAAGCACACAAAACGGCATGAACAAGCCAAATACTGCGCAATGTACCGATACAAGTGCGAAACTGCTATGTTGTGATATTCTCGTTAAAGCGCATGCAAGCATCGTGTAACCTCAAAGAACGATGTCATTTAGCGAGATAGAGCGTTCTGTACTGTAAATAGTTGGTGAAAAACTGTGAGGTCATGCAAATATCGTAATTGTGAACGAAACAGTGTAATAGAGCGTTTTGAGATACAAGTGCGAATGTTGGGTTAGGTTAAGATATGAACCGTCGTAAAGCCGCATTAAACAATGTCACTTAGTGAGATGCAGTGTTTTTCACCATTACAAGTCGGGAACTGCGATATCTATTGTGAAAGCGCATGAAACCGTCGTAATGTTGTAGAGAGCATTGTAAAGTACCGAGTAAAACGTTTTCTAACGATAGAAGTGCGAAGATTATGTCAGGTTGAGTTATATTAGTTTAAGCTAGGCAGCGTCGTGAAACCACCAAAAAGGACGTCATCTAACGAGATAGTGTTGTTTTATTGCATGTACGAAACTGCAATAGATGAAATGTGAAAGCACACAAAACGGCATGAACAAGCCAGATACTGCGTGTTGTACCGTTACAAGTGCGAAACTGCTATATTGTGATATTCTCGTTAAAGCGCATGCAAGCATCGTGAAACCTTATAGAACGATGTCATTTAGCGAGATACAGAGTTCTGTACTGCAATAAGTTGGTGAAAAACTGTGAGGTTATGCAAATATCGTAATTGTGAACTAAACAGTGTAATAGAGCGTTTTTAGATACAAGTGCAAATGTTAGGTTTGGTTAAGATATGAACCGTCGTAAAACCGCATTGAACAACATCACTTAGTGAGATGCAGTTTTTCACCATTACAAGTCGGGAACGGCGATATCTAATGTGAAAGCGCTTGCAACCGTCGTTAGGTCAGGTTAGGTTAGGCTACGTTAGGTTAGGTTGGGTTACGTTAGGTTAGGTTTGGTTACGTTAGGTTAGGTTGGGTTACGTTAGGTTAGGTTAGGTTGGGTTACGTTAGGTTAGGTTAGGTTGGGTTACGTTAAGTTAGGTTAGGTTGGGTTGCGTTAGGTTACGTTGGGTTGCGTTAGGTTACGTTGGGTTACGTTAGGTTACGTTAGGTTGGGTTAGTTTAGGTTAGTTTAGGTTGGGTTGGGTTGGGTTGGGTTACGTTAGGTTACGTTAGGTTGGGTTAGTTTAGGTTAGTTTAGGTTGGGTTGGGTTGGGTTGGGTTGGGTTGGGTTGGGTTAGGTTAGGTTAGGTTAAGTTTGGTTAGGTTAGGTAAGGTAAGGTTGGGTTAGGTTAGGTTAAGATATGAACCGTCGTAAAACCGCAGTAAACAATGTAACTTAGTCAGATGCAGTGTTTTTCACCATTACAAGTCGGGAACTGCGATATTTACATGTGAAAGCGCTTGAAACCGTCGTAATGTTGTAGAAAGCAATGTAAAGTAGCGAGTAAAACGTTTTCTAACGTTAGAAGTGCGAAGGTCATGTTAGGTGTAGTTATGTCAGTTTAAGATAGGTAGCGTCGTGAAACCACCAAAAACGACGTCATCTAACGATATAGTGTTGTTTTATTGCCAATACGAAACTGCGATAGGTGGTAAAAGTTGTGAAAGCACACAAAACGGCATGAACAAGCCAAATACTGCGTGTTGTACTGTTACAAGTGCGAAAATGCTATGTTGTGATATTCTCGTTAAAGCGCATGCAAGCATCGTGAAACCTTAAAGAATGATGTCATTTAGCGAGATACAGCGTTCTGTACTGTAATAAGTTGGTGAAAAACTGTGAGGTCATGCAAATATCGTAATTGTGAACGAAACAGTGTAATAGAGCGTTTTGAGATACAAGTGCGAATGTTACGTTAGGTTAACATATGAACCGTCGTAAAACCGCATTAAACAATGTCACTTTGTGAGATGCAGTGTTTTTCACCATTACAAGTCGGGGACTCCGATATCTAATGGTAAATCGCATGAAACCGTCGTAATGTTGTAGAAAGCATTGTAAAGTAGCGAGTAAAACGTTTTCTAACGATAGAAGTGCGAAGGTTATGTTAGATTGAGTTATGTTAGTTTAAGCTAGGTAGCGTCGCGAAACCACCAAAAAGGACGTCATCTAACAAGATAGTGTTGTTTTATTGCGAGTATGAAACTGCGATAGGTGAAATGTTGTGAAAGCACACAAAACGGCATGAACAAGCCAAATACTTCGCGTTGTACCGTTACAAGTGCGAAACTGCTATGTTGTGATATTCTCGTTAAAGCGCATGCAATCATTGTGGAACCTTAAAGAATGATGTCATTTAGCGAGATACAGCGTTCTGTACTGTAAATAGTTAGTGAAAAACTGTGAGGTCATGCAAATATCGTAATTGTGAACGAAACAGTGTAATAGAGATTTTTGAGATACAAGTGCGAATGTTGGGTTAGGTTAAGATATGAACCGTCGTAAAGCCGCATTAAACAATGTCACTTAGTGAGATGCAGTGTTTTTCACCATTACAAGTCGGGAACTGCGATATCTAATGTGAAAGCGCATGAAACCGTCGTAATGCTGTAGAGAGCATTGTAAAGTAGCGAGTAAAACGTTTTCTAACGATAGAAGTGCGAAGGTTATGTTAGGTTGAGTTATGTTAGTTTAAGCTAGGTAGCATCGTGAAACAACCAAAAAGGACGTCATCTAACGAGATAGTGTTGTTTTATTGCATGTACGAAACTGCAATAGATGAAATGTTGTGAAAGCACACAAAACGGCATGAATAAGCCAGATACTGCGTGTTGTACCGTTACAAGTGCGAAACTGCTATATTGTGATAGTCTCGTTAAAGCGCATGCAACCGTCGTTAGGTTAGGTTAGGTTAGGTTAGGTTGGTTTGGGTTGGATTAGGTTAGGTTAGGTTAAGTTTGGTTAGGTTAGGTAAGGTAAGGTTGGGTTAGGTTAGGTTAGGTTAAGATATGAACCGTCGTAAAACCGCAGTAAACAATGTAACTTAGTGAGATGCAGTGTTTTTCACCATTACAATCGGGCACTGCGATATTTACATGTGAAAGCGCTTGAAACCGTCGTAATGTTGTAGAAAGCAATGTAAAGTAGCGAGTAAAACGTTTTCTAACGATAGAAGTGCGAAGGTCATGTTAGGTGTAGTTATGTTAGTTTAAGATAGGTAGCGTCGTGAAACCACCAAAAACGACGTCATCTAACGATATAGTGTTGTTTTATTGCCAATACGAAACTGCGATAGGTGGTAAAAGTTGTGAAAGCACACAAAACGGCATGAACAAGCCAAATACTGCGTGTTGTACCGTTACAAGTGCGAAACTGCTATGTTGTGATATTCTCGTTAAAGCGCATGCAAGCATCGTGAAACCTTAAAGAATGATGTCATTTAGCGAGATACAGCGTTCTGTACTGTAATAAGTTGGTGAAAAACTGTGAGGTCATGCAATTATCGTAATTGTGAACGAAACAGTGTAATAGAGCGTTTTGAGATACAAGTGCGAATGTTACGTTAGGTTAACTTATGAACCGTCGTAAAACCGCATCAAACAATGTCACTTAGTGAGATGCAGTGTTTTTCACCATTACAAGTCGGGGACTCCGATATCTAATGGTAAATCGCATGAAACCGTCGTAATGTTGTAGAAAGCATTGTAAAGTAGCGAGTAAAACGTTTTCTAACGATAGAAGTGCGAAGGTTATGTTAGATTGAGTTATGTTAGTTTAAGCTAGGTAGTGTCGCGAAACCACCAAAAAGGACGTCATCTAACGAGATAGTGTTGTTTTATTGCGAGTACGAAACTGCGAGAGGTGAAATGTTGTGAAAGCACACAAAACGGCATGAACAAGCCTAATACTGCGTGTTGTACCGTTACAAGTGCGAAACAGCTATGTTGTGATATTCTCGTTAAAGCGCATGCAAGCATCGTGAAACCTTAAAAAATGATGTCATTTAGCGAGATACAGCGTTCTGTACTGTAATAAGTTGGTGAAAAACTGTGAGGTCATGCAAATATCGTAATTGTGAACGAAAGAGTGTAATAGAGCGTTTTGAGATACAAGTGCGAATGTTGGGTTAGGTTCAGATATGAACTGTCGTAAAACCGTAATAAACAATGTCACTTAGTGCGATGCAGTGTTTTTCACCATTACAAGTCGGTAACTGCGATATCTTATGTTAAATCGCATTCAACCGTCGTAATGTTGTAGAAAGCATTGTAAAGTAGCGAGTAAAACGTTTTCTAACGATAGAAGTGCGAAGGTTATGTTAGGTTAAGTTAGTTTAAGCTAGGTAGCGTCGTGAAACCACCAAAAACGACGTCATCTAAGGAGATAGTGTTGTTTTATTGTGACTACGAAACTGCGATAGGTGAAATATTGTGAAAGGACGCAAAACAGCATGAACTAGCCAGCTACTGCGTGTTGTACCGTTACAAGTGCGAAACTGCTATGTTGTGATATTCTCGTTAAAGCGCATGCAAGCATCGTGAAACCTTAAAGAATGATGTCATTTAGCGAGATAGAGCGTTCTGTACTGTAAATAGTTGGTGAAAAACTGTGAGGTCATGCAAATATCGTAATTGTGAACGAAAGAGTGTAATAGAGCGTTTTGAGATACAAGTGCGAATGTTGGGTTAGGTTCAGATATGAACTGTCGTTAAACCGCATTGAACAACGTCACTTAGTGAGATGCAGTTTTTCACCATTACAAGTCGGGAACTGCGATATCTAATGTGAAAGCGCTTGAAACAGTCGTTAGGTTAGGTTAGGTTAGGTTGGTTTGGGTTGGGTTGGATTAGGTTAGGTTGGGTTGGGTTGGGTTAGGTTGGGTTAGGTTAGGTTACGTTACGTTACGTTAGGTTAGGTTACGTTAGGTTAGTTAGGTTACGTTACGTTAGGTTAGGTTAGGGTAGGTTAGGTAAGGTTAAGTTAGGTTAGGTTAGGTTAGGTTTGGTTAAGGTAGGTTAGGTTTGGTTAAGATATGAACCGTCGTAAAACCGCATTAAACAATGTCACTTAGTGAGATGCAGTGTTTTTCACCATTACAAGTCGGGAACTGCGATATCTAATGTGAAAGCGCATGAAACCGTCGTAATGTTGTAGAGAGCATTGTAAAGTAGCGAGTAAAACGTTTTCTAACGATAGAAGTGCGAAGGTTATGTTAGGTTGAGTTATGTTAGTTTAAGCTAGGTAGCATCGTGAAACAACCAAAAAGGACGTCATCTAACGAGATAGTGTTGTTTTATTGCATGTACGAAAGATCAATAGATGAAATGTTGTGAAAGCACACAAAACGGCATGAACAAGCCAGATACTGCGTGTTGTACCGTTACAAGTGCGAAACTGCTATATTGTGATAATCTCGTTAAAGCGCATGCAACCGTCGTTAGGTTAGGTTAGGTTAGGTTAGGTTGGTTTGGGTTGGATTAGGTTAGGTTGGGTTGGGTTGGGTCGGGTCGGGTCGGGTCGGGGGTTGGGTTGGGTTGGGTTGGGTTAGGTTAGGTTAGGTTACGTTACGTTAGGTTAGGTTAGGTTAGGTTACGTTAGGTTAGGTTAGGTTACGTTAGGTTAGGTTAGGTTAGGTAAGATTAGGTTAGGTTAGGTAAGATTAGGTTAGGTTAGGTTAGGTTAGGTTAGGTAAGATTAGGTTAGGTTAGGTAAGATTAGGTTAGGTTAGGTTAGGTTAGGTAAGGTTAGGTGAGGTTAGGTTCGGTTAGGTTAGGTTAGGTTAGGTTACGTTAGGTTAGGTTAGGTTACGTTAGGTTAGGTTAGGTTAGGTAAGATTAGGTTAGGTTAGGTAAGATTAGGTTAGGTTAGGTAAGATTAGGTTAGGTTAGGTTAGGTTAGGTTAGGTAAGATTAGGTTAGGTTAGGTAAGATTAGGTTAGGTTAGGTTCGGTTAGGTAAGGTTAGGTGAGGTTAGGTTCGGTTAGGTTAGGTTAGGTTGGGTTGGGTTGGGTTGGGTTGGGTTAGGTTAGGTTGGGTTGGGTTGGGTTGGGTTGGTTTATGTCAAGTTTGGTGAGGTTAGGTCAGGTTAGGTAAGATAGGGTTAGGTTATGTTAGGTTAGGTTAGGTTAGGTTGATATGAACCGTCGTAAAACCGCATTAAACAATGTCACTTAGTGAGATGCAGTGTTTTTCACCATTACAAGTCAGGAACTGCAATGTCTAATGTGAAAGCGCTTAAAACGGTCGTAATGTTGTAGAAAGCAATGTAAAGTAGCCAGTAAAACGTTTTCTAACGACAAAAATGCGAAGGTTATGTTAGGTGTAGTTATGTTACTTTAAGCAAGGTAGCGTCGTGAAACCACGAAAAACGACGTCATCTAACGAGAGTGTGTTGTTTTATTGCGAGTACGAAACAGCGATAGGTGGTAAAAGTTGTGAAAGGACACAAAACGACATGAACTAGCCAGGTACTGCGTGTTGTACCGTTACAAGTGCGAAACTGCTATATTGTGATATTCTTGTTAAAGCACATGCAAGCATCGTGAAACCTTAAAGAACGATGTCATTTAGCGAGATACAGCGTTGTGTACTGCAGTAAGTTGGTGAAAAACTGTGAGGTTATGCAAATATCGTAATTGTGAACGAAACAGTGTGATAGAGCGTTTTAGATCAAGTGCGAATGTTAGGCTAGGTTAAGATATGAACCGTCGTAAAACCGCATAAAACAATGTCACTTAGTGAAATGCAGTGTTTTTCACCATTACAAGTCGGGAACTGCGATATCTATTGTGAAAGCGCTTGCAACCGTCGTTAGGTTGGGTTGGGTTGGGTTGGGTTAGGTTAGGTTAGGTTAGGTTAGGGTAGGTTGGGTTGGGTTGCGTTAGGTTAGGTTATGTTAGGATGGTTAGGTTAGGTTAGGTTAAGTTAGGTTAGGTAAGGTTAGGTTAGGTTAAGATATGAACCGTCGTAAAACAGCATTAAACAATTTCACTTAGTGAGATGCAGTGTTTTTCACCATTACAAGTCAGCAACTGCGATATCTAATGTGAAAGCGCTTGAAACCGTCGTATTGTAGAAAGCAATGTAAAGTAGCGAGTAAAACGTTTTCTAACGATAGAAGTGCGAAGGTTATGTTAGGTTGAGTTATGTTAGTTTAAGCTAGGCAGCGTCGTGAAACCACCAAAAACGACGTCATCTAACGAGATAGTGTTGTTTTATTGCTACTACGAAACTGCGATAGGTGAAATATTGTGAAAGGACACAAAACGACATGAACTAGCCAGGTACTGCGTGTTGTACCGTTACAAGTGCGAAACTGCTATATTATGATATTCTAGTTAAAGCGCATGCAAGCATCGTGAAACCTTAAAGAACGTTGTCATTTAGCGAGATACAGCGTTCTGTACTGTCATAAGTTTGTCAAAAACTGTGAGTTCATGCAAATATCTTAAATGTGAACGAAACAGTGTAATAGAGCGTTTTTAGATACAAGTGCGAATGTTAGGTTAGGTTAAGATATGAACCGTCGTAAATCCGCATTAAACAATGTCACTTAGTGAGATGCAGTCTTTTTCACCATTACAAGTCGGGAACTGCGATATCGCGAAACCGCATGAAACCGTCGTAATGTTGTAGAGAGCATTGTAAAGTAGCGAGTAGAACGTTTTCTAACGATAGAAGTGCGAAGGTAATGTTAGGTTGAGTTATGTTACTTTAGGCTAGGTAGCATCATGAAACCACAAAAAAGGACGTCATCTAAAGAGATAGTGTTGTTTTATTGCATGTACGAAACTGCAATAGGTGAAATGTTGTGAAAGGACACAAAACGACATGAACTAGCCAGGTACTGCGTGTTGTACCGTTACAAGTGCGAAACTGCTATATTGTGATATTCTTGTTAAAGCGCATGCAAGCATCGTGAAACCTTAAAGAACGATGTCATTTAGCGAAATACAGCGTTGTGTACTGCAGTAAGTTTGTGAAAAACTGAGGTTATGCAAATATCGTAATTGTGAACGAAACAGTGTAATAGAGCGTTTTAGATCAAGTGCGAATGTTAGGCTAGGTTAAGATATGAACCGTGGTAAAACCGCAATAAACAATGTCACCTAGTGAAATGCAGTGTTTTTCACCATTACAAGTCGGGAACTGCGATATCTATTGTGAAAGCGCTTGCAACCGTCGTTAGGTTGGGTTGGGTTGGTTTGGGTTGGGTTGGGTTGGGTTAGGTTAGGGTAGGTTGGGTTGCGTTAGGTTAGGTTAGGTTAGGTTATGTTAGGATGGTTAGGTTAGGTTAGGTTAAGTTAGGTTAGGTTAGGTAAGGTTAGGTTAGGTTAAGATATGAACCGTCGTAAAACAGCATTAAACAATGTCACTTAGTGAGATGCAGTGTTTTTCACCATTACAAGTCAGGAACTGCGATATCTAATGTGAAAGCGCTTGAAACCGTCGTAATGTTGTAGAAAGCAATGTAAAGTAGCGAGTAAAACGTTTTCTAACCGTAGAAGTGCGAAGGTTATGTTAGGTTGAGTTATGTTAGTTTAAGCTGGGCAGCGTCGTGAAACCACCAAAAACGACGTCATCTAACGAGATAGTGTTGTTTTATTGCTACTACGAAACTGCGATAGGTGAAATATTGTGAAAGGACACAAAACGACATGAACTAGCCAGGTACTGCGTGTTGTACCGTTACAAGTGCGAAACTGCTATATTATGATATTCTAGTTAAAGCGCATGCAAGCATCATGAAACCTTAAAGAACGTTGTCATTTAGCGAGATACAGCGTTCTGTACTGCAATAAGTTGGTGAAAAACTGTGCGGTTATGCAAATATCGTAATTGTGAACGAAACAGTGTTATAGAGCGTTTTTAGATACAAGTGCGAATGTTAGGTTAGGTTAAGATATGAACCGTCGTAAAACCGCATTAAACAATGTCACTCAGTGAAATGCAGTGTTTTTCACCATTACAAGTCGGGAACTGCGATATCTATTGTGAAAGCGCTTGCAACCGTCGTTAGGTTGGGTTGGGTTGGGTTGGGGTGGTTTGGGTTGGGTTGGGTTGGGTTGGGTTGGTTTCGTTTGGTTTGGGTTGGGTTGGGTTGGGTCGGGTTGGGTTGGGTCGGGTTGGGTTGGGTTGGGTTGGGTTGGGTTAGGTTAGGTTAGGTTGGGTTGGGTTGGGTTGCGTTAGGTTAGGTTAGGTTAGGTTAGGTAAGGTTAGGTAAGGTTAGGTTAGGTTAAGATATGAACCGTCGTAAAACAGCATTAAACAATGTCAGTGAGATGCAGTGTTTTTCACCATTACAAGTCAGGAACTGCGATATCTAATGTGAAAGCGCTTGAAACCGTCGTAATGTTGTGGAAAGCAATGTAAAGTAGCGAGTAAAACGTTTTCTAACGATAGAAGTGCGAAGGTAATGTTAGGTTGAGTTGTTAGTTTAGGCTAGCTAGCGTCGTGAAACCACCAAAAAGGAGGTCATCTAACGAGATAGTGTTGTTTTATCGCATGTACGAAACTGCAATAGGTGAAATGTTGTGAAAGCACATAAAACGGCATGAACAAGCCAGATACTGCGTGTTGTACCGTTACAAGTGAGAAACTGCTATATCGTGATATTCTCGTTAAAGCGCATGCAAGCATCGTGTAACCTCAAAAAACGATGTCATTTAGCCAGATACAGCGTTCTGTACTGCAATAAGTTGGTGAAAAACTGTGCGGTTATGCAAATATCGTAATTGTGAACGAAACAGTGTTATAGAGCGTTTTTAGATACAAGTGCGAATGTTAGGTTAGGTTAAGATATGAACCGTCGTAAAACAGCATTAAACAATGTCACTTAGTGAGATGCAGTGTTTTTCGCCATTACAAGCCGGGAACTGCGATATCTAATGTGAAAGCGCATAAAACCGTCGTAATGTTGTAGAGAGCATTGTAAAGTAGCGAGTAAAACGTTTTCTAACGATAGAAGTGCGAAGGATATGTTAGGTTGAGTTATGTTAGTTTAAGCTAGGTAGCGTCCTGAAACCATCAAAAAGGACGTCATCTAACGAGATAATGTTGTTTTATTGCAATTAAAAAACTGCGATAGGTGAAATGTTGTGAAAGCACACAAAACGGCATGAACAAGCCAAATACTGCTTGTTGTACCGTTACAAGTGCGAAACTGCTATATTGTGATATTCTTGTTAAAGCGCATGCAAGCATCGTGAAACCTTAAAGAACGATGTCATTTAGCGAGATACAGCGTTGTGTACTGCAGTAAGTTGGTGAAAAACTGTGAGGTTATGCAAATATCGTAATTGTGAACGAAACAGTGTAATAGAGCGTTTTAGATCAAGTGCGAATGTTAGGCTAGGTTAAGATATGAACCGTCGTAAAACAGCATTAAACAATGTCACTTAGTGAGATGCAGTGTTTTTCACCATTACAAGTCAGGAACTGCGATATCTAATGTGAAAGCGCTTGAAACCGTCGTAATGTAGAAAGCAATGTCAAGTAGCGAGTAAAACGTTTTCTAACGATAGAAGTGCGAAGGTTATGTTAGGTTGAGTTATGTTAGTTTAAGCTAGGCAGCGTCGTGAAACCACCAAAAACGACGTCATCTAACGAGATAGTGTTGTTTTATTGCTACTACGAAACTGCGATAGGTGAAATATTGTGAAAGGACACAAAACGACATGAACTAGCCAGGTACTGCGTGTTGTACCGTTACAAGTGCGAAACTGCTATATTATGATATTCTAGTTAAAGCGCATGCAAGCATCGTGAAACCTTAAAGAACGTTGTCATTTAGCGAGATACAGCGTTCTGTACTGTCATAAGTTTGTCAAAAACTGTGAGTTCATGCAAATATCTTAAATGTGAACGAAACAGTGTAATAGAGCGTTTTTAGATACAAGTGCGAATGTTAGGTTAGGTTAAGATATGAACCGTCGTAAAACCGCATTAAACAATGTCACTTAGTGAGATGCAGTCTTTTTCACCATTACAAGTCAGGAACTGCGATATCTAATGTGAAAGCGCTTGAAACCGTCGTAATGTAGAAAGCAATGTCAAGTAGCGAGTAAAACGTTTTCTAACAATAGAAGTGCGAAGGTAATGTTAGGTTGAGTTATGTTACTTTAGGCTAGGTAGCATCATGAAACCACAAAAAAGGACGTCATCTAACGAGATAGTGCTGTTTTATTGCATGTACGAAACTGCAATAGGCGAAATGTTGTGAAAGGACACAAAACGACATGAACTAGCCAGGTACTGCGTGTTGTACCGTTACAAGTGCGAAACTGCTATATTGTGATATTCTTGTTAAAGCACATGCAAGCATCGTGAAACCTTAAAGAACGATGTCATTTAGCGAGATACAGCGTTGTGTACTGCAGTAAGTTTGTGAAAAACTGTGAGGTTATGCAAATATCGTAATTGTGAACGAAACAGTGTAATAGAGCGTTTTAGATCAAGTGCGAATGTTAGGCTAGGTTAAGATATGAACCGTCGTAAAACCGCATAAAACAAGGTCACTTAGTGAAATGCAGTGTTTTTCACCATTACAAGTCGGGAGCTGCGATATCTATTGTGAAAGCGCTTGCAACCGTCGTTAGGTTGGGTTGGGTTGGGTTGGGTTAGGTTAGGTTAGGTTAGGTTGGGTTGGGTTGGGTTGGGTCAGGTTAGGTTAGGTTAGGTTAAGTTAGCTTAGGTTAGGTTAGGTTAGGTAAGGTTAGGTTAGGTTAGGTTAGGTTAAGAAATGAACCGTCGTAAAACGGCAATAAACAATGTCACTTAGTGAGATGCAGTGTTTTTCACCATTACAGGTCGGGAAGTGCGATATCTTATGTTAAATCGCATGAAACCGTCGTAATGTTGTAGAAAGCATTGTAAAGTAGCGAGTAAAACGTTTTCTAACGATAGAAGTGCGAAGGTTATGTTAGGTTGAGTTATGTTAGTTTAAGCTAGGCAGCGTCGTGAAACCACCAAAAACGACGTCATCTAACGAGATAGTGTTGTTTTATTGCTACTACGAAACTGCGATAGGTGAAATATTGTGAAAGGACACAAAACGACATGAACTAGCCAGGTACTGCGTGTTGTACCGTTACAAGTGCGAAACTGCTATATTATGATATTCTAGTTAAAGCGCATGCAAGCATCATGAAACCTTAAAGAACGTTGTCATTTAGCGAGATACAGCGTTCTGTACTGCAATAAGTTGGTGAAAAACTGTGCGGTTATGCAAATATCGTAATTGTGAACGAAACAGTGTTATAGAGCGTTTTTAGATACAAGTGCGAATGTTAGGTTAGGTTAAGATATGAACCGTCGTAAAACAGCATTAAACAATGTCACTTAGTGAGATGCAGTGTTTTTCGCCATTACAAGCCGGGAACTGCGATATCTAATGTGAAAGCGCATAAAACCGTCGTAATGTTGTAGAGAGCATTGTAAAGTAGCGAGTAAAACGTTTTCTAACGATAGAAGTGCGAAGGATATGTTAGGTTGAGTTATGTTAGTTTAAGCTAGATAGCGTCCTGAAACCATCAAAAAGGACGTCATCTAAGGAGATAGTGTTGTTTTATTGCAATTACAAAACTGCGATAGGTGAAATGTTGTGAAAGCACACAAAACGGCATGAACAAGCCAAATACTACGTGTTGTACCGTTACAAGTGCGAAACTGCTATATTGTGATATTATTGTTAAAGCGCATGCAAGCATCGTGAAACCTAAAGAACGATGCCATTTAGCAAGATACAGCGTTGTGTACTGCAGTAAGTTGGTGAAAAACTGTGAGGTTATGCAAATATCGTAATTGTGAACGAAACAGTGTAATAGAGCGTTTTAGATCAAGTGCGAATGTTAGGCTAGGTTAAGATATGAACCGTCGTAAAACCGCATTAAACAAGGTCACTTAGTGAAATGCAGTGTTTTTCACCATTACAAGTCGGGAACTGCGATATCTATTGTGAAAGCGCTTGCAACCGTCGTTAGGTTGGGTTGGGTTGGGTTGGGTTTGGTTGGGTTTAGTTAGGTTAGGTTAGGTTAGGTTAGGGTAGGTTGGGTTAGGTTGCGTTAGGTTAGGTTAGGTTAGGTTATGTTAGGATGGTTAGGTTAGGTTAGGTTAGGTAAGGTTAGGTTAGGTTAAGATATGAACCGTCGTAAAACAGCATTAAACAATGTCACTTAGTGGGATGCAGTGTTTTTCACCATTACAAGTCGGAAACTGCGATATCTAATGTGAAAGCGCTTGAAACCGTCGTAATGTTGTAGAAAGCAATGTAAAGTAGCGAGTAAAACGTTTTCTAACGATAGAAGTGCGAAGGTTATGTTAGGTTGAGTTGTTAGTTTAGGCTAGCTAGCGTCGTGAAACCACCAAAAAGGAGGTCATCTAACGAGATAGTGTTGTTTTATTGCATACGAAACTGCAATAGGTGAAATGTTGTGAAAGCACACAAACCGGCATGAACAAGCCAGATACTGCGTGTTGTACCGTTACAAGTGCGAAACTGCTATATTGTGATATTCTCGTTAAAGCGCACGCAAGCATCGTGAAACCTTAAAGAACGATGTCATTTAGCGAGATACAGCGTTCTTTACTGCAATAAGTTGGTGAAAAACTGTGAGGTCATGCAAATATCGTAATTGTGAACGAAACAGTGTAATAGAGCGTTTTGAGATACAAGTGCGAATGTTGAGTTAGGTTAAGAGATGAACCGTCGTAAAGCCGCATTAAACAATGTCACTTAGTGAGATGCAGTGTTTTTCACCATTACAAGTCGGGAACTGCAATATCTAATGTGAAAGCGCATAAAACCGTCGTAATGTTGTAGAGAGCATTGTAAAGTAGCGAGTAAAACGTTTTCTAACGATAGAAGTGCGAAGGATATGTTAGGTTGAGTTATGTTAGCTTAAGCTAGGTAGCGTCGTGAAACCACCAAAAAGGACGTCATCTAACGAGATTGTGTTGTTTTATTGCATACGAAACTGCAATAGGTGAAATGTGAAAGCACACAAACCGGCATGAACAAGCCAGATACTGCGTGTTGTACCATTACAAGTGCGAAACTGCTATATTGTGATATTCTCGTTAAAGCGCATGCAAGCATCGTGAAACCTTAAAGAACGATGTCATTTAGCGAGATACAGCGTTCTGTACTGCAATAAGTTGGTGAAAAACTGTGAGGTCATGCAAATATCGTAATTGTGAACAAAACAGTGTAATAGAGCGTTTTAGATCAAGTGCGAATGTTAGGCTAGGTTAAGATATGAACCGTCGTAAAACCGCATTAAACAATGTCACTTAGTGAAATGCAGTGTTTTTCACCATTAAAAGTTGGGAACTGCGATATCTATTGTGAAAGCGCTTGCAACCGTCGTTAGGTTGGGTTGGGTTGGGTTGAGTTTGGTTAGGTTAGGTTAGGTTAGGTTAGGTTGGGTTGGGTTGCGTTAGGTTAGGTTAGGTTATGTTAGGGTGGTTAGGTTAGGTTAGGGTAAGTTAGGTTAGGTTAGGTAAGGTTAGGTTAGGTTAAGATATGAACCGCCGTAAAACAGCATTAAACAATGTCACTTAGTGAGATGCAGTGTTTTTCACCATTAAATGTCGGGAACTGCTATATCTAATGTGAAAGCGCTTGAAACTGTCGTAATGTTGTAGAAAGCAATGTAAAGTAGCGAGTAAAACGTTTTCTAACGATAGAAGTGCGAAGGTTATGTTAGGTTGAGTTATGTTAGTTTAAGGTAGGCAGCGTCGTGAAACCACCAAAAACGACGTAATCTAACGAGATAGTGTTGTTTTATTGCTACTACGAAACTGCGATAGGTGATTGTGAAAGGACACAAAACGTCATGCACTAGCCAGGTACTGCGTGTTTGTACCGTTACAAGTGCGAAACTGCTATATTGTGATATTCTAGTTAAAGCGCATGCAAGCATCGTGGAACCTTAAAGAACGTTGTCGTTTAGCGAGATACAGCGTTCTGTACTGTCATAAGTTGGTCAAAACTGTGAGTTCATGCAAATATCTTAAATATGAACGAAACAGTGTAATAGAGCGTTTTTAGATACACGTGTGAATGTTAGGTTAGGTTAAGATATGAACCGTCGTAAAACTGCATTAAACAATGTCACTTAGTGAGATGCAGTGTTTTTCACCATTACAAGCCGGGAATTGCGATATCTAATGTGAAAGCCCATAAAACCGTCGTAATGTTGTAGAGAGCATTGTAAAGTAGCGAGTAAAACGTTTTCTAACGATAGAAGTGCGAAGGATATGTTAGGTTGAGTTATGTTAGCTTAAGCTAGGTAGCGTCGTGAAACCACCAAAAAGGACGTCATCTAACGAGATTGTGTTGTTTTATTGCATACGAAACTGCAATAGGTGAAATGTGAAAGCACACAAACCGGCATGAACAAGCCAGATACTGCGTGTTGTACCATTACAAGTGCGAAACTGCTATATTGTGATATTCTCGTTAAAGCGCATGCAAGCATCGTGAAACCTTAAAGAACGATGTCATTTAGCGAGATACAGCGTTCTGTACTGCAATAAGTTGGTGAAAAACTGTGAGGTCATGCAAATATCGTAATTGTGAACGAAACAGTGTAATAGAGCGTTTTGAGATACAAGTGCGAATGTTGGGTTAGGTTAAGATATGAACCGTCGTAAAGCCGCATTAAACAATGTCACTTAGTGAGATGCAGGGTTTTTCACCATTACAAGTCCGGAACTGCGATATCTAATGTGAAAGCGCTTGCAACCGTCGTAATGTTGTAGAGAGCATTGTAAAGTAGCGAGTAAAACGTTTTCTAACGATAGAAGTGCGAAGGATATGTTAGGTTGAGTTATGTTAGTTTAAGCTAGGTAGCGTCGTGAAACCACTAAAAAGGACGTCATCTAACGAGATTGTGTTGTTTCATTGCATGTACGAAACTGCGATAGGTGAAATATTGTGAAAGGACAGAAAACGACATGAACTAGCCAGGTACTGCGTGTTGTACCGTTACAAGTGCGAAACTGCTATATTATGATATTCTAGTTAAAGCGCATGCAAGCATCGCGAAACCTTAAAGAACGTTGTCATTTAGCGAGATACAGCGTTCTGTACTGTAATAAGTTGGTCAAAAATTGTGAGTTCATGCAAATATCTTAAATGTGAACGAAACAGTGTAATAGAGCGTTTTTAGATACAAGTGCGAATGTTAGGTTAGGTTAAGATATGAACCGTCGTAAAACCGCATTAAACAATGTGACTTAGTGAGATGCAGTCGTTTTCACCATTACAAGTCGGGAACTGCGATATTTATTGTGAAAGCGCATGAAACCGTCGTAGTGTTGTAGAGAGCATTTTAAAGTAGCGATTAAAACGTTTTCTAACGATAGAAGTGCGAAGGTAATGTTAGGTTGAGTTATGTTACTTTAGGCTAGGTAGCATCGTGAAACCACAAAAAAGGACGTTACCTAACGAGATAGTGTTGTTTTATTGCTACTACGAAACTGCGATAGGTGAAATATTGTGAAAGGACAGAAAACGACATGAACTTGCCAGATACTGCGTATTGTACCGTTACAAGTGAGAAACTGCTATATTGTGATATTCTCGTTAAAGCGCATGCAAGCATCGTGTAACATCAAAGAACGATGTCATTTAGCGAGATACAGCGTTCTGTACTGCAATAAGTTGGTGAAAAACTGTGCGGTCATGCAAATATCGTAATTGTGAACGAAACAGTGTTATAGAGCGTTTTTAGATACAAGTGCGAATGTTAGGTTAGGTTAAGATATGAACCGTCGTAAAACCGCATTAAACAATGTCACTTAGTGAAATGCAGTGTTTTTCACCTATACAAGTCGGGAACTGCGATATCTATTGTGAAAGCGCTTGCAACCGTCGTTAGGTTGGGTTGGGTTGGGTTGGGTTGGGTTGGTTTGGGTTGGGTTGGTTTGGGTTGGTTGGGTTGGGTTGGGTTGGTTTGGTTTGGTTTGGGTTGGGTTGGGTTGGGTCGGGTTGGGTTGGGTTGGGTTAGGTCAGGTTAGGTTAGGTTAAGTTGGGTTGGGCTGGGTTGCGTTAGGTTAGGTTAGGTTAGGTTATGTTAGGATGGTTAGGTTAGGTTAAGTTAGGTTAGGTTAGGTAAGGTTAGGTTAGGTTATGTTAAGATATGAACCGTCGTAAAACAGCATTAAACAATGTCAGTGAGATGCAGTGTTTTTCACCATTACAAGTCAGGAACTGCGATATCTAATGTGAAAGCGCTTGAAACCATCGTAATGTTGTAGAAACCAATGTAAAGTAGCGAGTAAAACGTTTTCTAACGATAGAAGTGCGAAGGTAATGTTAGGTTGAGTTGTTAGTTTAGGCTAGCTAGCGTCGTGAAACCACCAAAAAGGAGGTCATCTAACGAGATAGTGTTGTTTTATTGCATGTACGGAACTGCAATAGGTGAAATATTGTGAAAGGACACAAAACGGCATGAACTAGCCAGGTACTGCGTGTTGTACCGTTACAAGTGCGAAACTGCTATATTGTGATATTCTCGTTAAAGCGCATGCAAGCATCGTGAAACCTTAAAGAACGATGTCATTTAGCGAGATACAGCGTTCTGTACTGTAATAAATAGGTGAAAAACTGTGAGGTCCTGCAAATATCTTAAATGTGAACGAAACGGTGTAATAGAGCGTTTTTAGATACAAGTGCGAATGTTAGGTTAGGTCAAGTTATGAACCGTCGTAAAACCGCAATAAACAATGTCACTTAGTGAGATGCAGTCTTTTTCACCATTACAAGTCAGGAACTGCGATATCTAATGTGAAAGCGCTTGAAACCGTCGTAATGTAGAAAGCAATGTCAAGTAGCGAGTAAAACGTTTTCTAACAATAGAAGTGCGAAGGTAATGTTAGGTTGAGTTATGTTACTTTAGGCTAGGTAGCATCATGAAACCACAAAAAAGGACGTCATCTAACGAGATAGTGCTGTTTTATTGCATGTACGAAACTGCAATAGGCCAAATGTTGTGAAAGGACACAAAACGACATGAACTAGCCAGGTACTGCGTGTTGTACCGTTACAAGTGCGAAACTGCTATATTGTGATATTCTTGTTAAAGCACATGCAAGCATCGTGAAACCTTAAAGAACGATGTCATTTAGCGAGATACAGCGTTGTGTACTGCAGTAAGTTTGTGAAAAACTGTGAGGTTATGCAAATATCGTAATTGTGAACGAAACAGTGTAATAGAGCGTTTTAGATCAAGTGCGAATGTTAGGCTAGGTTAAGATATGAACCGTGGTAAAACCGCATTAAACAATGTCACCTAGTGAAATGCAGTGTTTTTCACCATTACAAGTCGGGAGCTGCGATATCTATTGTGAAAGCGCTTGCAACCGTCGTTAGGTTGGGTTGGGTTGGGTTGGGTTGGTTTGGGTTGGGTTGGGTTGGGTTAGGTTAGGGTAGGTTGGGTTGCGTTAGGTTAGGTTAGGTTAAGTTAGGTTAGGTTAGGTAAGGTTAGGTTAGGTTAAGATATGAACCGTCGTAAAACAGCATTAAACAATGTCACTTAGTGAGATGCAGTGTTTTTCACCATTACAAGTCAGGAACTGCGATATCTAATGTGAAAGCGCTTGAAACCGTCGTAATGTTGTAGAAAGCAATGTAAAGTAGCGAGTAAAACGTTTTCTAACGATAGAAGTGCGAAGGTTATGTTAGGTTGAGTTATGTTAGTTTAAGCTAGGCAGCGTCGTGAAACCACCAAAAACGACGTCATCTAACGAGATAGTGTTGTTTTATTGCTACTACGAAACTGCGATAGGTGAAATATTGTGAAAGGACACAAAACGACATGAACTAGCCAGGTACTGCGTGTTGTACCGTTACAAGTGCGAAACTGCTATATTATGATATTCTAGTTAAAGCGCATGCAAGCATCATGAAACCTTAAAGAACGTTGTCATTTAGCGAGATACAGCGTTCTGTACTGCAATAAGTTGGTGAAAAACTGTGCGGTTATGCAAATATCGTAATTGTGAACGAAACAGTGTTATAGAGCGTTTTTAGATACAAGTGCGAATGTTAGGTTAGGTTAAGATATGAACCGTCGTAAAACCGCATTAAACAATGTCACTTAGTGAAATGCAGTGTTTTTCACCATTACAAGTCGGGAACTGCGATATCTATTGTGAAAGCGCTTGCAACCGTCGTTAGGTTGGGTTGGGTTGGGTTGGGTTGGGTTGGGTTGGTTTGGGTTGGGTTGGTTTGGGTTGGGTTGGGTTGGTTTGGTTTGGTTTGGTTTGGTTTGCGTTGGGTTGGGTTGGGTTGGGTTGGGTTGGGTCGGGTTGGGTTGGGTTGGGTCGGGTTGGGTTAGGTTAGGTTAGGTTAGGTTGGGTTGGGTTGGGTTGCGTTAGGTTAGGTTAAGTTAGGTTAGGTTAGGCAAGGTTAGGTAAGGTTAAGATATGAACCGTCGTAAAACAGCATTAAACAATGTGAGTGAGATGCAGTGTTTTTCACCATTACAAGTCAGGAACTGCGATATCTAATGTGAAAGCGCTTGAAACCGTCGTAATGTTGTAGAAAGCAATGTAAAGTAGCGAGTAAAACGTTTTCTAACGATAGAAGTGCGAAGGTAATGTTAGGTTGAGTTGTTAGTTTAGGCTAGCTAGCGTCGTGAAACCACCAAAAAGGAGGTCATCTAACGAGATAGTGTTGTTTTATCGCATGTACGAAACTGCAATAGGTGAAATGTTGTGAAAGCACATAAAACGGCATGAACAAGCCAGATACTGCGTGTTGTACCGTTACAAGTGAGAAACTGCTATATTGTGATATTCTCGTTAAAGCGCATGCAAGCATCGTGTAACCTCAAAAAACGATGTCATTTAGCCAGATACAGCGTTCTGTACTGCAATAAGTTGGTGAAAAACTGTGCGGTTATGCAAATATCGTAATTGTGAACGAAACAGTGTTATAGAGCGTTTTTAGATACAAGTGCGAATGTTAGGTTAGGTTAAGATATGAACCGTCGTAAAACAGCATTAAACAATGTCACTTAGTGAGATGCAGTGTTTTTCGCCATTACAAGCCGGGAACTGCGATATCTAATGTGAAAGCGCATAAAACCGTCGTAATGTTGTAGAGAGCATTGTAAAGTAGCGAGTAAAACGTTTTCTAACGATAGAAGTGCGAAGGATATGTTAGGTTGAGTTATGTTAGTTTAAGCTAGATAGCGTCCTGAAACCATCAAAAAGGACGTCATCTAACGAGATAGTGTTGTTTTATTGCAATTACAAAACTGCGATAGGTGAAATGTTGTGAAAGCACACAAAACGGCATGAACAAGCCAAATACTGCGTGTTGTACCGTTACAAGTGCGAAACTGCTATATTGTGATATTATTGTTAAAGCGCATGCAAGCATCGTGAAACCTAAAGAACGATGTCATTTAGCAAGATACAGCGTTGTGTACTGCAGTAAGTTGGTGAAAAACTGTGAGGTTATGCAAATATCGTAATTGTGAACGAAACAGTGTAATAGAGCGTTTTAGATCAAGTGCGAATGTTAGGCTAGGTTAAGATATGAACCGTCGTAAAACCGCATTAAACAAGGTCACTTAGTGAAATGCAGTGTTTTTCACCATTACAAGTCGGGAACTGCGATATCTATTGTGAAAGCGCTTGCAACCGTCGTTAGGTTGGGTTGGGTTGGGTTGGGTTGGGTTGGGTTTGGTTAGGTTAGGTTAGGTTAGGGTAGGTTGGGTTGGGTTGCGTTAGGTTAGGTTAGGTTAGGTTATGTTAGGATGGTTAGGTTAGGTTAGGTTAGGTAAGGTTAGGTTAGGTTAAGATATGAACCGTCGTAAAACAGCATTAAACAATGTCACTTAGTGAGATGCAGTGTTTTTCACCATTACAAGTCGGAAACTGCGATATCTAATGTGAAAGCGCTTGAAACCGTCGTAATGTTGTAGAAAGCAATGTAAAGTAGCGAGTAAAACGTTTTCTAACGATAGAAGTGCGAAGGTTATGTTAGGTTGAGTTGTTAGTTTAGGCTAGCTAGCGTCGTGAAACCACCAAAAAGGAGGTCATCTAACGAGATAGTGTTGTTTTATTGCATACGAAACTGCAATAGGTGAAATGTTGTGAAAGCACACAAACCGGCATGAACAAGCCAGATACTGCGTGTTGTACCGTTACAAGTGCGAAACTGCTATATTGTGATATTCTCGTTAAAGCGCATGCAAGCATCGTGAAATCTTAAAGAACGATGTCATTTAGCGAGATACAGCGTTCTGTACTGCAATAAGTTGGTGAAAAACTGTGAGGTCATGCAAATATCGTAATTGTGAACAAAACAGTGTAATAGAGCGTTTTAGATCAAGTGCGAATGTTAGGCTAGGTTAAGATATGAACCGTCGTAAAACCGCATTAAACAATGTCACTTAGTGAAATGCAGTGTTTTTCACCATTAAAAGTTGGGAACTGCGATATCTATTGTGAAAGCGCTTGCAACCGTCGTTAGGTTGGGTTGGGTTGGGTTGAGTTTGGTTAGGTTAGGTTAGGTTAGGTTAGGTTAGGTTAGGTTGGGTTGCGTTAGGTTAGGTTAGGTTAGGTTATGTTAGGGTGGTTAGGTTAGGTTAGGGTAAGTTAGGTTAGGTTAGGTAAGGTTAGGTTAGGTTAAGATATGAACCGCCGTAAAACAGCATTAAACAATGTCACTTAGTGAGATGCAGTGTTTTTCACCATTAAATGTCGGGAACTGCTATATCTAATGTGAAAGCGCTTGAAACTGTCGTAATGTTGTAGAAAGCAATGTAAAGTAGCGAGTAAAACGTTTTCTAACGATAGAAGTGCGAAGGTTATGTTAGGTTGAGTTATGTTAGTTTAAGGTAGGCAGCGTCGTGAAACCACCAAAAACGACGTAATCTAACGAGATAGTGTTGTTTTATTGCTACTACGAAACTGCGATAGGTGAAATATTGTGAAAGGACACAAAACGTCATGCACTAGCCAGGTACTGCGTGTTTGTACCGTTACAAGTGCGAAACTGCTATATTGTGATATTCTAGTTAAAGCGCATGCAAGCATCGTGGAACCTTAAAGAACGTTGTCGTTTAGCGAGATACAGCGTTCTGTACTGTCATAAGTTGGTCAAAACTGTGAGTTCATGCAAATATCTTAAATATGAACGAAACAGTGTAATAGAGCGTTTTTAGATACAAGTGTGAATGTTAGGTTAGGTTAAGATATGAACCGTCGTAAAACTGCATTAAACAATGTCACTTAGTGAGATGCAGTGTTTTTCACCATTACAAGCCGGGAATTGCGATATCTAATGTGAAAGCGCATAAAACCGTCGTAATGTTGTAGAGAGCATTGTAAAGTAGCGAGTAAAACGTTTTCTAACGATAGAAGTGCGAAGGATATGTTAGGTTGAGTTATGTTAGCTTAAGCTAGGTAGCGTCGTGAAACCACCAAAAAGGACGTCATCTAACGAGATTGTGTTGTTTTATTGCATACGAAACTGCAATAGGTGAAATGTGAAAGCACACAAACCGGCATGAACAAGCCAGATACTGCGTGTTGTACCATTACAAGTGCGAAACTGCTATATTGTGATATTCTCGTTAAAGCGCATGCAAGCATCGTGAAACCTTAAAGAACGATGTCATTTAGCGAGATACAGCGTTCTGTACTGCAATACGTTGGTGAAAAACTGTGAGGTCATGCAAATATCGTAATTGTGAACGCAACAGTGTAATAGAGCGTTTTTAGATGAAGTGCGAATGTTAGGCTAGGTTAAGATATGAACCGTCGTAAAACCGCATTAAACAATGTCACTTAGTGAAATGCAGTGTTTTTCACCATTACAAGTTGGGAACTGCGATATCTATTGTGAAAGCACTTGCAACCGTCGTTAGGTTGGGTTGGGTTGGGTTGGGTTTGGTTGGGTTTGGTTAGGTTAGGTTAGGGTAGGTTGGGTTGGGTTGCGTTAGGTTAGGTTAGGTTAGGTTATGTTAGGATGGTTAGGTTAGGTTAGGTAAGGTTAGGTTAGGTTAAGATATGAACCGTCGTAAAACAGCATTAAACAATGTCACTTAGTGAGATGCAGTGTTTTTCACCATTACAAGTCGGAAACTGCGATATCTAATGTGAAAGCGCTTGAAACCGTCGTAATGTTGTAGAAAGCAATGTAAAGTAGCGAGTAAAACGTTTTCTAACGATAGAAGTGCGAAGGTTATGTTAGGTTGAGTTGTTAGTTTAGGCTAGCTAGCGTCGTGAAACCACCAAAAAGGAGGTCATCTAACGAGATAGTGTTGTTTTATTGCATACGAAACTGCAATAGGTGAAATGTGAAAGCACACAAACCGGCATGAACAAGCCAGATACTGCGTGTTGTACCGTTACAAGTGCGAAACTGCTATATTGTGATATTCTCGTTAAAGCGCATGCAAGCATCGTGAAACCTTAAAGAACGATGTCATTTAGCGACATGCAGCGTTCTGTACTGCAATAAGTTGGTGAAAAACTGTGAGGTCATGCAAATATCCTAAATGTGAACGAAAGAGTGTAATAGAGCGTTTTTAGATACAAGTGCGAATGTTAGGTTTGAATAAGATATGAATCGTCGTAAAACCGCATTAAACAATGACACTTAGTGAGATGCAGTGTTTTTCACCATTACAAGTCGGGAACTGCGACATCTAATGAGAAAGCGCATAAAACCGTCGTAATGTTGTAGAGAGCATTGTAAAGTAGCGAGTAAAACGTTTTCTAACGATAGAAGTGCGAAGGATATGTTAGGTTGAGTTATGTTAGTTTAAGCTAGGTAGCGTCGTGAAACCACTAAAAAGGACGTCATCTAACGAGATTGTGTTGTTTTATTGCATGTACGAAACTGCGATAGGTGAAATATTGTGAAAGGACAGAAAACGACATGAACTAGCCAGGTACTGCGTGTTGTACCGTTACAAGTGCGAAACTGCTATATTATGATATTCTAGTTAAAGCGCATGCAAGCATCGTGAAACCTTAAAGAACGTTGTCATTTAGCGAGATACAGCGTTCTGTACTGTAATAAGTTGGTCAAAAATTGTGAGTTCATGCAAATATCTTAAATGTGAACGAAACAGTGTAATAGAGCGATTTTAGATACAAGTGCGAATGTTAGGTTAGGTTAAGATATGAACCGTCGTAAAACTGCATTAAACAATGTCACTTAGTGAGATGCAGTGTTTTTCACCATTACAAGCCGGGAATTGCGATATCTAATGTGAAAGCGCATAAAACCGTCGTAATGTTGTAGAGAGCATTGTAAAGTAGCGAGTAAAACGTTTTCTAACGATAGAAGTGCGAAGGATATGTTAGGTTGAGTTATGTTAGCTTAAGCTAGGTAGCGTCGTGAAACCACCAAAAAGGACGTCATCTAACGAGATTGTGTTGTTTTATTGCATACGAAACTGCAATAGGTGAAATGTGAAAGCACACAAACCGGCATGAACAAGCCAGATACTGTGTGTTGTACCATTACAAGTGCGAAACTGCTATATTTTGATATTCTCGTTAAAGCGCATGCAAGCATCGTGAAACCTTAAAGAACGATGTCATTTAGCGAGATACAGCGTTCTGTACTGCAATAAGTTGGTGAAAAACTGTGAGGTCATGCAAATATCGTAACTGTGAACGAAACAGTGTAATAGAGCGTTTTTAGATAAAGTGCGAATGTTAGGCTAGGTTAAGTTATGAACCGTCGTAAAACCGCATTAAACAATGTCACTTAGTGAAGTGCAGTGTTTTTCACCTCTACAAGACGGGAACTGCGATATCGTGAAAGCGCTTGCAACCGTCGTTAGGTTAGGTTGGGTTAGTTTGGGTTGGGTTGGGTTGGGTTGGGTTGGGTTAGGTTAGGTTAGAGTAGGTTGGGTTGCGTTAGGTTAGGTTAGGTTATGTTAGGATGGTTAGGTTAGGTTAGGTTAAGTTAGGTTAGGTAAGGTTAGGTTATGTTAAGATATGAACCGTCGTAAAACAGCATTAAACAATGTCACTTAGTGAGATGCAGTGTTTTTCACCATATAAAGTCAGGAACGGTGATATCTAATGTGAAAGCGCTTGAAACCATCGTAATGTTGTAGAAAGCAATGTAAAGTAGCGAGTAAAACGTTTTCTAACGATAGAAGTGCGAAGGTTATGTTAGGTTGAGTTGTTAGTTTAGGCTAGCTAGCGTCGTGAAACCACCAAAAAGGGGGTCATCTAACGAGATAGTGTTGTTTTATTGCATGTACGGAACTGCAATAGGTGAAATATTGTGAAAGGACACAAAACGGCATGAACTAGCCAGGTACTGCGTGTTGTACCGTTACAAGTGCGAAACTGCTATATTGTGATATTCTCGTTAAAGCGCATGCAAGCATCGTGAAACCTTGAAGAACGATGTCATTTAGCGAGATACAGCGTTCTGTACAGTAATAAGTTGGTGAAAAACTGTGAGGTCATGCAAATATCTTAAATGTGAACGAAACGGTGTATTAGAGCGTTTTTAGATACAAGTGCGAATGTTAGGTTAGGTCAAGTTATGAACCGTCGTAAAACCGCATTAAACAATCTCACTTAGTGAAATGCAGTGTTTTTCACCATTACAAGTCGGGAACTGCGATATCTATTGTGAAAGCGCTTGCAACCGTCGTTAGGTTGGGTTGGGTTGGGTTGGGTTTGGTTAGGTTAGGTTAGGTTAGGTTAGGTTAGGTTATGTTAGGGTGGTTAGGTTAGGTTAGGGTAAGTTAGGTTAGGTTAGGTAAGGTTAGGTTAGGTTAAGATATGAACCGCCGTAAAACAGCATTAAACAATGTCACTTAGTGAGATGCAGTGTTTTTCACCATTAAATGTCGGGAACTGCGATATCTAATGTGAAAGCGCTTGAAACCGTCGTAATGTTGTAGAAAGCAATGTAAAGTAGCGAGTAAAACGTTTTCTAACGATAGAAGTGCGAAGGTTATGTTAGGTTGAGTCATGTTAGTTTAAGCTAGGCAGCGTCGTGAAACCACCAAAAACGACGTCATCTAACGAGATAGTGTTGTTTTATTGCTACTACGAAACAGCGATAGGTGAAATATTGTGAAAGGACACAAAACGACATGCACTAGCCAGGTACTGCGTGTTTGTACCGTTACAAGTGCGAAACTGCTATATTCTGATATTCTAGTTAAAGCGCATGCAAGCATCGTGTAACCTCAAAAAACGATGTCATTTAGCCAGATACAGCGTTCTGTACTGCAATGAGTTGGTGAAAAACTGTGCGGTTATGCAAATATCGTAATTGTGAACGAAACAGTGTTATAGAGCGATTTTAGATACAAGTGCGAATGTTAGGTTAGGTTAAGATATGAACCGTCGTAAAACAGCATTAAACAATGTCACTTAGTGAGATGCAGTGTTTTTCACCATTACAAGCCGGGAACTGCGATATCTAATGTGAAAACGCATAAAACCGTCGTAATGTTGTAGAGAGCATTGTAAAGTAGCGAGTAAAACGTTTTCTAACGATAGAAGTGCGAAGGATATGTTAGGTTGAGTTATGTTAGTTTAAGCTAGGTAGCGTCGTGAAACCACCAAAAAGGACGTCATCTAACGAGATTGTGTTGTTTTATTGCATACGAAACTGCAATAGGTGAAATGTTGTGAAAGCACACAAACCGGCATGAACAAGCCAGATACTGCGTGTTGTACCATTACAAGTGCGAAACTGCTATATTGTGATATTCTCGTTAAAGCGCATGCAAGCATCGTGAAACCTTAAAGAACGATGTCATTTAGCGAGATACAGCGTTCTGTACTGCAATAAGTTGGTGAAAAACTGTGAGGGTATGCAAATATCGTAATTGGGAACGAAACAGTGTAATAGAGCGTTTTTAGATGAAGTGCGAATGTTAGGCTAGGTTAAGATATGAACCGTCGTAAAACCGCATTAAACAGTGTCACTTAGGGAAATGCAGTGTTTTTCACCATTACAAGTCAGGAACTGCGATATCTAATGTGAAAGCGCTTGAAACCGTCGTAATGTTGTAGAAAGCAATGTAAAGTAGCGAGTAAAACGTTTTCTAACGATAGAAGTGCGAAGGTTATGTTAGGTTGAGTTATGTTAGTTTAAGCTAGGCAGCGTCGTGAAACCACCAAAAATGACGTCATCTAACGAGATATTGTTGTTTTATTGCTACTACGAAACTGCGATAGGTGAAATATTGTGAAAGGACACAAAACGACATGAACTAGCCAGGTACTGCGTGTTGTACCGTTACAAGTGCGAAACTGCTATATTATGATATTCTAGTTAAAGCGCATGCAAGCATCGTGAAACCTTAAAGAACGTTGTCATTTAGCGAGATACAGCGTTCTGTACTGTAATAAGTTGGTCAAAAATTGTGAGTTCATGCAAATATCCTAAATGTGAACGAAACAGTGTAATAGAGCGTTTTAGATACAAGTGCGAATGTTAGGTTAGGTTAAGATATGAACCGTCGTAAAACCGCATTAAACAATGTCACTTAGTGAGATGCAGTCTTTTTCACCATTACAAGTCGGGAACTGCGATATCTATTGTGAAAGCGCATGAAACCGTCGTAGTGTTGTAGAGAGCATTGTAAAGTAGCGAGTAAAACGTTTTCTAACGATAGAAGTGCGAAGGTAATGTTAGGTTGAGTTATGTTACTTTAGGCTAGGTAGCATCGTGAAACCACAAAAAAGGACGTCATCTAACGAGATAGTGTTGTTTTATTGCATGTACGAAACTGCAATAGGTGAATTGTTGTGAAAGCACATAAAACGGCATGAACAAGCCAGATACTGCGTATTGTACCGTTACAAGTGAGAAACTGCTATATTGTGATATTCTCGTTAAAGCGCATGCAAGCATCGTGAAACCTTAAAGAACGATGTCATTTAGCGAGATACATCGTTCTGTACTGCAATAAGTTGGTGAAAAACTGTGCGGTCATGCAAATATCGTAATTGTGAATGAAACAGTGTTATAGGGCGTTTTTAGATACAAGAGCGAATGTTAGGTTAGGTTAAGATATGAACCGTCGTAAAACCGCATTAAACAACGTCACTTAGTGAAATGCAGTGTTTTTCCCCTATACAAGTCGGGAACTGCGATATCTATTGTGAAAGCGCTTGCAACCGTCCTTAGGTTGGGTTGGGTTGGGTTTGGTTGGGTTGGTTTTGGTTGGTTGGGTTGGGTTAGGTTAGGTTAGGTTAGGTTAGGTTAAGTTGGGTTAGGTTGCGTTAGGTTAGGTTAGGTTAGGTTATGTTAGGATGGTTAGGTTAGGTTAGGTTAAGTTAGGTTAGGTTAGGTAAGGTTAGGTTAGGTTAGGTTAGGTTAGGTTAAGATATGAACCGTCGTAAAACCGCAATAAACAATGTCACTTAGTGAGATGCAGTGTTTTTCACCATTAGAAGTCGGGAACTGCGATATCTAATGTGAAAGCGCTTGATACCGTCGTAATGTAAAGCAATGTAAAGAAAGCAATGTAAAGTAGCGAGTAAAACGTTTTCTAACGATAGAAGTGCGAAGGTTATGTTAGGTCGAGTTGTTAGTTTAGGCTAGCTAGCGTCGTGAAACCACCAAAAAGGAGGTCATCTAACGAGATAGTGTTGTTTTATTGCATGTACGAAACTGCAATAGGTGAAATATTGTGAAAGGACACAAAACGTCATGCACTAGCCAGGTACTGCGTGTTTGTACCGTTACAAGTGCGAAACTGCTATATTGTGATATTCTAGTTAAAGCGCATGCAAGCATCGTGGAACCTTAAAGAACGATGTCATTTAGCGAGATACAGCGTTCTGTACTGTAATAAGATGGTGAAAAACTGTTAGGTCATGCAAATATCTTAAATGTGAACGAAACAGTGTAATAGAGCGTTTTTAGATACAAGTGCGAATGTTAGGTTACGTCAAGTTATGAACCGTCGTAAAACCGCATTAAACAATGTCACTTAGTGAGATGCAGTGTTTTTCACCATTACAAGTGGGGAACTGCGATATGTTAAATCGCATGAAACCGTCGTAATGTTGTAGAAAGCATAGTAAAGTAGCGAGTAAAACGTTTTCTAACAATAGAAGTGCGAAGGTTATGTTAGGTTGAGTTAGTTTGAAGCTAGGTAGCGTCGTGAAACCACCAAAAACGACGTCATCTAACGAGATAGTGTTGTTTTATTGCAACTACGAAAATGCGATAGGTGAAATATTGTGAAAGGACACAAAATGGCATGAAGTAGCCAGGTACTGCGTGTTGTACCGTTACAAGTGCGAAACTGCTATATTGTGATATTCTCGTTAAAGCGCATGCAAGCATCGTGAAACCATAAAGAACGATGTCATTTAGCGAGATACAGCGTTCTTTACTGCAATAGGTTGGTGAAAACTGTGAGGTCATGCAAATATCGTAATTGTGAACGAAACAGTGTAATAGAGCGTTTTGAGATACAAGTGCGAATGTTGGGTTAGGTTAAGATATGAACCGTCGTAAAGCCGCATTAAACAATGTCACTTAGTGAGATGCAGTGTTTTTCACCATTACAAGTCGGGAACTGCGATATCTAATGTGAAAGCGCTTGCAACCGTCGTTAGGTTAGGTTAGGTTGGTTTGGTTTGGATTAGGTTAGGTTGGTTGGGTTGGGTTAGGTTAGGGTAGGTTACGTTAGGTTGGGTTAGGTTACGTTAAGTTAGGTTAGGTTAGGGAAGGTTAGGTTAGGTTAGGTTTGGTTAGGTTAGGTTAGGTTAAGATATGAACCATCGTGAAACCGCATTAAACAATGTCACTTAGTGAGATGCAGTGTTTTTCACCATTACAAGTCGGGAACTGCGATATCTAATGTGAAAGCGCATGAAACCGTCGTAATGTTGTAGAGAGCATTGTAAAGTAGCGAGTAAAACGTTTTCTAACGATAGAAGTGCAAAGGTTCTGTTAGGATGAGTTATGTTAGTTTAAGCTAGGTAGCGTCCTGAAACCATCAAAAAAAGCGTCATCTAACGAGATAGTGTTGTTGTATTGCAAGTACAAAACTGCGATAGGTGAAATGTTGTGAAAGCACACAAAACGGCTTGATCAAGCCAAATACTGCGTCTTGTACCGTTACAAGTGCGAAACTGCTATATTGTGATATTCTTGTTAAAGCGCATGCAAGCATCGTGAAACCTTAAAGAACGATGTCATTTAGCGAGATACAGCGTTGTGTACTGCAATAAGTTGGTGAAAAACTGTGAGGTTATGCAAATATCGTAATTGTGAACGAAACAGTGTAATAGAGCGTTTTAGATGAAGTGCGAATTTTAGGCTAGGTTAAGTTATGAACCGTCGTAAAACCGCATTAAACAATGTCACTTAGTGAAATGCAGTGTTTTTCACCATTACAAGTCGGGAACTGCGATATCTATTGTGAAAGCGCTTGCAACCTTCGTTAGGTTGGGTTGGGTTGGGTTGCGTTGGGTTAGGTTAGGTTAGGTTAGGTTAGGGTAGGTTGGGTTGCGTTAGGTTAGGGTAGGTTGGGTTGCGTTAGGTTAGGTTAGGTTAAGATATGAACCGTCGTAAAACGGCATTAAACAATGTCACTTAGTGAGATGCAGTGTTTTTCACCATTACGTCAGGAACTGCGATATTTAATGTGAAAGCGCCTGAAACCGTCGTAATGTTGTAGAAAGCAATGTAAAGTAGCGATTAAAACGTTTTCTAACGATAGAAGTGCGAAGGTTATGTTAGGTTGAGTTATGTTAATTCAACCTAGGCAGCGTCGTGAAACCACCAAAAACGACGTCATCTAACGAGATAGTGTTGTTTTATTGCTACTACGAAACTGCGATAGGTGAAATATTGTGAAAGGACACAAATCGACATGAACTAGCCAGGTACTGCGTGCTGTACCGTTACAAGTGCGAAACTGCTATATAATGATATTCTAGTTAAAGCGCATGCAAGCATCGTGAAACCTTAAAGAACGTTGTCATTTAGCGAGATACAGCGTTCTGTACTGTAATAAGTTGGTCAAAAATTGTGAGTTCATGCAAATATCCTAAATGTGAACGAAACAGTGTAATAGAGCGTTTTTAGATACAAGTGCGAATGTTAGGTTAGGTTAAGATATAAACTGTCGTAAAACCGCATTAAACAATGTCACTTAGTGAGATGCAGTGTTTTTCACCATTACAAGTCGGGAACTGCGATATCTATTGTGAAAGCGCATGGAACCGTCGTAATGTTGTAGAGAGAATTGTGAAGTAGCGAGTAAAACGTTTTCTAACGATAGAAGTGCGAAGGTAATGTTAGGTTATGTTACTTTAGGCTAGGTAGCATCGTGAAACCACAAAAAAGGACGTCATCTAACGAGATAGTGTTGTTTTATTGCATGTACGAAACTGCAATAGGTGAAATGTGAAAGCACATAAAACGGCATGAACAAGCCAGATACTGGAAGTTGTACCGTTACAAGTGAGAAACTGCTATATTGTGATATTCTCGTTAAAGCGCATGCAAGCATCGTGTCACCTCAAATAACGATGTCATTTAGCGAGATAAAGCGTTCTGTACTGAAATAAGTTGGTGAAAAGCTGTGCGGTTATGCAAATATCGTAATTGTGAACGAAACAGTGTTATAGAGCGTTTTTAGATACAAGTGCGAATGTTAGGTTAGGTTAAGATATGAACCGTCGTAAAACAGCATTAAATAATGTCACTTAGTGAGATGCAGTGTTTTTCACCATTACAAGCCGGGAACTGCGATATCTAATGTGAAAGTGCATAAAACCGTCGTAATGTTGTAGAGAGCATTGTAAAGTAGCGAGTAAAACGTTTTCTAACGATAGAAGTGCGAAGGATATGTTAGGTTGAGTTATGTTAGTTTAAGCTAGGTAGCGTCGTGAAACCACCAAAAAGGACGTCATCTAACGAGATAGTGTTGTTTTATCTCTACTACGAAACTGCGATAGGTGAAATATTGTGAAAGGACACAAATCGACAAGAACTAGCCAGGTACTGCGTGCTGTACCGTTACAAGTGCGAAACTGCTATATTATGATATTCTAGTTGAAGCGCATGCAAGCATCGTGAAACCTTAAAGAACGTTGTCATTTAGCGAGATACAGCGTTCTCTATTGTAATAAGTTGGTCAAAAATTGTGAGTTCATGCAAATATCTTAAATATGAACGAAACAGTGTAATAGAGCGTTTTTAGATACAAGTGCGAATGTTAGGTTAGGTTAAGATATAAACCGTTGTAAAACCACATTAAACAATGTCACTTAGTGAGATGCAGTGTTTTTCACCATTACAAGTCGGGAACTGCGATATCTATTGTGAAAGCGCATGGAACCGTCGTAATGTTGTAGAGAGAATCGTGAAGTAGCGAGTAAAACGTTTTCTAACGATAGAAGTGCGAAGGTAATGTTAGGTTGAGTTATGTTACTTTAGGCTAGGTAGCATCGTGAAACCACAAAAAAGGACGTCATCTAACGAGATAGTGTTGTTTTATTGCATGTACGAAACTGCAATAGGTAAATGTTGTGAAAGCACATAAAACGGCATGAACAAGCCAGATACTGCAAGTTGTACCGTTACAAGCAAGAAACTGCTATATTGTGATTTTCTCGTTAAAGCGCATGCAAGCATCGTGTCACCTTAAATAACAATGTCATTTAGCGAGATAAAGCGTTCTGTACTGAAATAAGTTGGTGAAAAGCTGTGCGGTTATGCAAATATCGTAATTGTGAACGAAACAGTGTTATAGAGCGTTTTTAGATACAAGTGCGAATGTTAGGTTAGGTTAAGATATGAACCATCGTAAAACAGCATTAAACAATGTCACTTAGTGAGATGCAGTGTTTTTCACCATTAAAAGCCGGGAACTGCGATATCTAATGTGAAAGCGCATAAAACCGTCGTAATGTTGTAGAGAGCATTGTAAAGTAGCGAGTAAAACGTTTTCTAACGATAGATGAAGGATATGTTAGGTTGAGTTATGTTAGTTTAAGCTAGGTAGCGTCGTGAAACCACCAAAAACGACGTCATCCAACGAGATAGTGTTGTTTTATTGCTACTACGAAACTGCGATAGGTGAAATATTGTGAAAGGACACAAAACGACATGAACTAGCCAGGTACTGCGTGTTGTACCGTTACAAGCGAGAAACTGCTATATTGTGATTTTCTCGTTAAAGCGCATGCAAGCATCGTGTCACCTCAAATAACGATGTCATTTAGCGAGATAAAGCGTTCTGTACTGAAATAAGTTGGTGAAAAGCTGTGCGGTTATGCAAATATCGTAATTGTGAACGAAACAGTGTTATAGAGCGTTTTTAGATACAAGTGCGAATGTTAGGCTAGGTTAAGATATGAACCGTCGTAAAACCGCATTAAACAGTGTCACTTAGGGAAATGCAGTGTTTTTCACCATTACAAGTCGGGAACTGCGATATCTAATGTGAAAGCGCTTGAAACCGTCGTAATGTTGTAGAAAGCAATGTAAAGTAGCGAGTAAAACGTTTTCTAACGATAGAAGTGCGAAGGTTATGTTAGGTTGAGTTATGTTTAAGCTAGGCAGCGTCGTGAAACCACCAAAAATGACGTCATCTAACGAGATATTGTTGTTTTATTGCTACTACGAAACTGCGATAGGTGAAATATTGTGAAAGGACACAAAACGACATGAACTAGCCAGGTACTGCGTGTTGTACCGTTACAAGTGCGAAAATGCTATATTGTGATATTCTCGTTAAAGCGCATGCAAGCATCGTGAAACCTTAAAGAACGATGTCATTTAGCGAGATACAGCGTTCTGTACTGTAATAAGATGGTGAAAAACTGTGAGGTCATGCAAATATCTTAAATGTGAACGAAACAGTGTAATAGAGCGTTTTTAGATACAAGTGCGAATGTTAGGTTACGTCAAGTTATGAACCGTCGTAAAACCGCATTAAACAATGTCACTTAGTGAGATGCAGTGTTTTTCACCATTACAAGTGGGGAACTGCGATATGTTAAATCGCATGAAACCGTCGTAATTGGTTAGAAAGCATTGTAAAGTAGCGAGTAAAACGTTTTCTAACAATAGAAGTGCGAAGGTTATGTTAGGTTGAGTTAGTTTAAGCTAGGTAGCGTCGTGAAACCACCAAAAACGACGTCATCTAACGAGATAGTGTTGTTTTATTGCAACTACGAAAATGCGATAGGTGAAATATTGTGAAAGGACACAAAATGGCATGAAGTAGCCAGGTACTGCGTGTTGTACCGTTACAAGCGAGAAACTGCTCTATTGTGATTTTCTCGTTAAAGCGCATGCAAGCATCGTGTCACCTCAAATAACGATGTCATTTAGCGAGATAAAGCGTTCTGTACTGAAATAAGTTGGTGAAAAGCTGTGCGGTTATGCAAATATCGTAATTGTGAACGAAACAGTGTTATAGAGCGTTTTTAGATACAAGTGCGAATGTTAGGTTAGGTTAAGATATGAACCGTCGTAAAACAGCATTAAATAATGTCACTTAGTGAGATGCAGTGTTTTTCACCATTACAAGCCGGGAACTGCGATATCTGATGTGAAAGTGCATAAAACCGTCGTAATGTTGTAGAGAGCATTGTAAAGTAGCGAGTAAAACGTTTTCTAACGATAGAAGTGCGAAGGATATGTTAGGTTGAGTTATGTTAGTTTAAGCTAGGTAGCGTCGTGAAACCACCAAAAAGGACGTCATCTAACGAGATAGTGTTGTTTTATTGCTACTACGAAACTGCGATAGGTGAAATATTGTGAAAGGACACAAATCGACATGAACTAGCCAGGTACTGCGTGCTTTACCGTTACAAGTGCGAAACTGCTATATTATGATATTCTAGTTAAAGCGCATGCAAGCATCGTGAAACCTTAAAGAACGTTGTCATTTAGCGAGATACAGCGTTCTGTACTGTAATAAGTTGGTCAAAAATTGTGAGTTCATGCAAATATCTTAAATGTGAACGAAACAGTGTAATAGAGCGTTTTTAGATACAAGTGCGAATGTTAGGTTAGGTTAAGATATAAACCGTCGTAAAACCGCATTAAACAATGTCACTTAGTGAGATGCAGTGTTTTTCACCATTACAAGTCGGGAACTGCGATATCTATTGTGAAAGCGCATGGAACCGTCGTAATGTTGTAGAGAGAATTGTGAAGTAGCGAGTAAAACGTTTTCTAACGATAGAAGTGCGAAGGTAATGTTAGGTTGAGTTATGTTACTTTAGGCTAGGTAGCATCGTGAAACCACAAAAAAGGACGTCATCTAACGAGATAGTGTTGTTTTATTGTACGAAACTGCAATAGGTGAAATGTTGTGAAAGGACACAAAACGACATGAACTACCCAGGTACTGCGTGTTGTACCGTTACAAGTGCGAAACTGCTATATTATGATATTCTAGTTAAAGCGCATGCAAGCATCGTGAAACCTTAAAGAACGTTGTCATTTAGCGAGATACAGCGTTCTGTATTGTAATAAGTTGGTCAAAAATTGTGAGTTCATGCAAATATCTTAAATGTGAACGAAACAGTGTAATAGAGCGTTTTTAGATACAAGTGCGAATGTTAGGTTAGGTTAAGATATAAACCGTCGTAAAACCGCATTAAACAATGTCACTTAGTGAGATGAAGTGTTTTTCACCATTACAAGTCGGGAACTGCGATATCTATTGTGAAAGCGCATGAAACCGTCGTAATATTGTAGAGAGCATTGTAAAGTAGCGAGTAAAACGTTTTCTAACGATAGAAGTGCGAAGGTAATGTTAGGTTGAGTAATGTTACTTTAGGCTAGGTAGCATCGTGAAACCACAAAAAAGGACGTCATCTAACGAGATAGTGTTGTTTCATTGCATGTACGAAACTACAATAGGTAAATGTTGTGAACGCACATAAAACGGCATGAACAAGCCAGATACTGCAAGTTGTACCGTTACAAGTGCGAAACTGCTATATTGTGATATTCTCGTTAAAGCGCATGCAAGCATCGTGAAACCATAAAGAACGATGTCATTTAGCGAGATACAGCGTTCTGTACTGCAATAAGTTGGTGAAAAACTGTGCGGTTATGCAAATATCGTAATTGTGAACGAAACAGTGTTATAGAGCGTTTTTAGATACAAGTGCGAATGTTAGGTTAGGTTAAGATATGAATCGTCGTAAAACAGCATTAAACAATGTCACTTAGTGAGATGCAGTGTTTTTCACCATTAAAAGCCGGGAACTGCGATATCTAATGTGAAAGCGCATAAAACCGTCGTAATGTTGTAGAGAGCATTGTAAAGTAGCGAGTAAAACGTTTTCTAACGATAGATGAAGGATATGTTAGGTTGAGTTATGTTAGTTTAAGCTAGGTAGCGTCGTGAAACCACCGAAAACGACGTCATCCAACGAGATAGTGTTGTTTTATTGCTACTACGAAACTGCGATAGGTGAAATATTGTGAAAGGACACAAAACGACATGAACTAGCCAGGTACTGCGTGTTGTACCGTTACAAGTGCGAAACTGCTATAGTATGATATTCTAGTTAAAGCGCATGCAAGCATCGTGAAACCTTAAAGAACGTTGTCATTTAGCGAGATACAGCGTTCTGTATTGTAATAAGTTGGTCAAAAATTGTGAGTTCATGCAAATATCTTAAATGTGAACGAAACAGTGTAATAGAGCGTTTTTAGATACAAGTGCGAATGTTAGGTTAGGTTAAGATATAAACCGTCGTAAAACCGCATTAAACAATGTCACTTAGTGAGATGCAGTGTTTTTCACCATTACAAGTCGGGAACTGCGATATCTATTGTGAAAGCGCATGAAACCGTCGTAATGTTGTAGAGAGCATTGTAAAGTAGCGAGTAAAACGTTTTCTAACGATAGAAGTGCGAAGGTAATGTTAGGTTGAGTAATGTTACTTTAGGCTAGGTAGCATCGTGAAACCACAAAAAAGGACGTCATCTAACGAGATAGTGTTGTTTTATTGCAAGTACGAAACTGCAATAGGTAAATGTTGTGAACGCACATAAAACGGCATGAACAAGCCAGATACTGCAAGTTGTACCGTTACAAGTGCGAAACTGCTATATTGTGATATTCTCGTTAAAGCGCATGCAAGCATCGTGAAACCATAAAGAACGATGTCATTTAGCGAGATACAGCGTTCTTTACTGCAATAAGTTGGTGAAAAACTGTGAGGTCATGCAAATATCGTAATTGTGAACGGAACAGTGTAATAGAGCGTTTTGAGATACAAGTGCGAATGTTGGGTTAGGTTAAGATATGAACCGTCGTAAAGCCGCATTAAACAATGTCACTTAGTTAGATGCAGTGTTTTTCACCATTACAAGTCGGGAACTGCGATATCTAATGTGAAAGCGCTTGCAACCGTCGTTAGGTTAGGTTAGGTTGGTTTGGTTTGGATTAGGTTAGGTTGGGTTGGGTTGGGTTAGGTTAGGGTAGGTTACGTTAGGTTGGGTTAGGTTAGGTTAGGTTACGTTAAGTTAGGTTAGGTTAGGGAAGGTTAGGTTAGATTAGGTTAAGATATGAACCGTCGTGAAACCGCATTAAACAATGTCACTTAGTGAGATGCAGTGTTTTTCACCATTACAAGTCGGGAACTGCGATATCTAATGTGAAAGCGCATGAAACCGTCGTAATGTTGTAGAGAGCATTGTAAAGTAGCGAGTAAAACGTTTTCTAACGATAGAAGTGCAAAGGTTCTGTTAGGATGAGTTATGTTAGTTTAAGCTAGGTAGCGTCCTGAAACCATCAAAAAAAGCGTCATCTAACGAGATAGTGTTGTATTGCAAGTACGAAACTGCGATAGGTGAAATGTTGTGAAAGCACACAAAACGGCTTGATCAAGCGAAATACTGCGTGTTGTACCGTTACAAGTGAGAAACTGCTATATTGTGATATTCTCGTTAAAGCGCATGCAAGCATCGTGTCACCTCAAATAATGATGTCATTTAGCGAGATAAAGCGTTCTGTACTGAAATAAGTTGGTGAAAAGCTGTGCGGTTATGCAAATATCGTAATTGTGAACGAAACAGTGTTATAGAGCGTTTTTAGATACAAGTGCGAATGTTAGGTTAGGTTAAGATATGAACCGTCGTAAAACAGCATTAAATAATGTCACTTAGTGAGATGCAGTGTTTTTCACCATTACAAGCCGGGAACTGCGATATCTAGTGTGAAAGTGCATAAAACCGTCGTAATGTTGTAGAGAGCATTGTAAAGTAGCGAGTAAAACGTTTTCTAACGATAGAAGTGCGAAGGATATGTTAGGTTGAGTTATGTTAGTTTAAGCTAGGTAGCGTCGTGAAACCACCAAAAAGGACGTCATCTAACGAGATAGTGTTGTTTTATTGCTACTACGAAACTGCGATAGGTGAAATATTGTGAAAGGACACAAATCGACATGAACTAGCCAGGTACTGCGTGCTGTACCGTTACAAGTGCGAAACTGCTATATTATGATATTCTAGTTAAAGCGCATGCAAGCATCGTGAAACCTTAAAGAACGTTGTCATTTAGCGAGATACAGCGTTCTGTACTGTAATAAGTTGGTCAAAAATTGTGAGTTCATGCAAATATCTTAAATGTGAACGAAACAGTGTAATAGAGCGTTTTTAGATACAAGTGCGAATGTTAGGTTAGGTTAAGATATAAACCGTCGTAAAACCGCATTAAACAATGTCACTTAGTGAGATGCAGTGTTTTTCACCATTACAAGTCGGGAACTGCGATATCTATTGTGAAAGCGCATGGAACCGTCGTAATGTTGTAGAGAGAATTGTGAAGTAGCGAGTAAAACGTTTTCTAACGATAGAAGTGCGAAGGTAATGTTAGGTTGAGTTATGTTACTTTAGGCTAGGTAGCATCGTGAAACCACAAAAAAGGACGTCATCTAACGAGATAGTGTTGTTTTATTGTACGAAACTGCAATAGGTGAAATGTTGTGAAAGGACACAAAACGACATGAACTAGCCAGGTACTGCGTGTTGTACCGTTACAAGTGCGAAACTGCTATATTATGATATTCTAGTTAAAGCGCATGCAAGCATCGTGAAACCTTAAAGAACGTTGTCATTTAGCGAGATACAGCGTTCTGTACTGCAATAAGTTGGTGAAAAACTGTGCGGTTATGCAAATATCGTAATTGTGAACGAAACAGTGTTATAGAGCGTTTTTAGATACAAGTGCGAATGTTAGGTTAGGTTAAGATATGAATCGTCGTAAAACAGCATTAAACAATGTCACTTAGTGAGATGCAGTGTTTTTCACCATTAAAAGCCGGGAACTGCGATATCTAATGTGAAAGCGCATAAAACCGTCGTAATGTTGTAGAGAGCATTGTAAGGTAGCGAGTAAAACGTTTTCTAACGATAGATGAAGGATATGTTAGGTTGAGTTATGTTAGTTTAAGCTAGGTAGCGTCGTGAAACCACCGAAAACGACGTCATCCAACGAGATAGTGTTGTTTTATTGCTACTACGAAACTGCGATAGGTGAAATATTGTGAAAGGACACAAAACGACATGAACTAGCCAGGTACTGCGTGTTGTACCGTTACAAGTGCGAAACTGCTATAGTATGATATTCTAGTTAAAGCGCATGCAAGCATCGTGAAACCTTAAAGAACGTTGTCATTTAGCGAGATACAGCGTTCTGTATTGTAATAAGTTGGTCAAAAATTGTGAGTTCATGCAAATATCTTAAATGTGAACGAAACAGTGTAATAGAGCGTTTTTAGATACAAGTGCGAATGTTAGGTTAGGTTAAGATATAAACCGTCGTAAAACCGCATTAAACAATGTCACTTAGTGAGATGCAGTGTTTTTCACCATTACAAGTCGGGAACTGCGATATCTATTGTGAAAGCGAATGAAACCGTCGTAATGTTGTAGAGAGCATTGTAAAGTAGCGAGTAAAACGTTTTCTAACGATAGAAGTGCGAAGGTAATGTTAGGTTGAGTAATGTTACTTTAGGCTAGGTAGCATCGTGAAACCACAAAAAAGGACGTCATCTAACGAGATAGTGTTGTTTTATTGCAAGTACGAAACTACAATAGGTAAATGTTGTGAACGCACATAAAACGGCATGAACAAGCCAGATACTGCAAGTTGTACCGTTACAAGTGCGAAACTGCTATATTGTGATATTCTCGTTAAAGCACATGCAAGCATCGTGAAACCATAAAGAACGATGTCATTTAGCGAGATACAGCGTTCTTTACTGCAATAAGTTGGTGAAAAACTGTGAGGTCATGCAAATATCGTAATTGTGAACGAAACAGTGTAATAGAGCGTTTTGAGATACAAGTGCGAATGTTGGGTTAGGTTAAGATATGAACCGTCGTAAAGCCGCATTAAACAATGTCACTTAGTTAGATGCAGTGTTTTTCACCATTACAAGTCGGGAACTGCGATATCTAATGTGAAAGCGCTTGCAACCGTCGTTAGGTTAGGTTAGGTTGGTTTGGTTTGGATTAGGTTAGGTTGGGTTGGGTTGGGTTAGGTTAGGGTAGGTTACGTTAGGTTGGGTTAGGTTAGGTTAGGTTAAGATATGAACCGTCGTGAAACCGCATTAAACAATGTCACTTAGTGAGATGCAGTGTTTTTCACCATTACAAGTCGGGAACTGCGATATCTAATGTGAAAGCGCATGAAACCGTCGTAATGTTGTAGAGAGCATTGTAAAGTAGCGAGTAAAACGTTTTCTAACGATAGAAGTGCAAAGGTTCTGTTAGGATGAGTTATGTTAGTTTAAGCTAGGTAGCGTCCTGAAACCATCAAAAAAAGCGTCATCTAACGAGATAGTGTTGTATTGCAAGTACGAAACTGCGATAGGTGAAATGTTGTGAAAGCACACAAAACGGCTTGATCAAGCGAAATACTGCGTGTTGTACCGTTACAAGTGAGAAACTGCTATATTGTGATATTCTCGTTAAAGCGCATGCAAGCATCGTGTCACCTCAAATAACGATGTCATTTAGCGAGATAAAGCGTTCTGTACTGAAATAAGTTGGTGAAAAGCTGTGCGGTTATGCAAATATCGTAATTGTGAACGAAACAGTGTTATAGAGCGTTTTTAGATACAAGTGCGAATGTTAGGTTAGGTTAAGATATGAACCGTCGTAAAACAGCATTAAATAATGTCACTTAGTGAGATGCAGTGTTTTTCACCATTACAAGCCGGGAACTGCGATATCTAGTGTGAAAGTGCATAAAACCGTCGTAATGTTGTAGAGAGCATTGTAAAGTAGCGAGTAAAACGTTTTCTAACGATAGAAGTGCGAAGGATATGTTAGGTTGAGTTATGTTAGTTTAAGCTAGGTAGCGTCGTGAAACCACCAAAAAGGACGTCATCTAACGAGATAGTGTTGTTTTATTGCTACTACGAAACTGCGATAGGTGAAATATTGTGAAAGGACACAAATCGACATGAACTAGCCAGGTACTGCGTGTTGTACCGTTACAAGTGCGAAACTGCTATATTATGATATTCTAGTTAAAGCGCATGCAAGCATCGTGAAACCTTAAAGAACGTTGTCATTTAGCGAGATACAGCGTTCTGTACTGTAATAAGTTGGTCAAAAATTGTGAGTTCATGCAAATATCTTAAATGTGAACGAAACAGTGTAATAGAGCGTTTTTAGATACAAGTGCGAATGTTAGGTTAGGTTAAGATATAAACCGTCGTAAAACCGCATTAAACAATGTCACTTAGTGAGATGCAGTGTTTTTCACCATTACAAGTCGGGAACTGCGATATCTATTGTGAAAGCGCATGGAACCGTCGTAATGTTGTAGAGAGAATTGTGAAGTAGCGAGTAAAACGTTTTCTAACGATAGAAGTGCGAAGGTAATGTTAGGTTGAGTTATGTTACTTTAGGCTAGGTAACATCGTGAAACCACAAAAAAGGACGTCATCTAACGAGATAGTGTTGTTTTATTGCAGGTACACAACTGCAATAGGTGAAATGTTGTGAAAGCACTTAAACGGCATGAACAAGCCAAATACTGCGTGTTGTACCGTTACAAGTGAGAAACTGCTATATTGTGATATTCTCGTTAAAGCGCATGCAAGCATCGTGTAACCTCAAAGAACGATGTCATTTTAGCGAGATACAGCGTTCTGTACTGCAATAAGTTGGTGAAAAACTGTGCGGTTATGCAAATATCTTAATTGTGAACGAAACAGTGTTATAGAACGTTTTTAGATACAAGTGCGAATGTTAGGTTAGGTTAAGATATGAACCGTCGTAAAACCGCATTAAACAATGTCACTTAGTGAAATGCAGTGTTTTTCACCATTACAAGTCGGGAACTGCGATATCTATTGCGAAAGCGCTTGCAACCGTCGTTAGGTTGGGTTGGGTTGGGTTGGGTTGGGTAAGGTTGGGTTGGGTTAGGTTAGGTTAGGTTGGGTTGCGTTAGGTTTGGTTAGGTTAGGTTATGTTAGGTTAGGTTAAGTTAGGTTAGGTTAGGTTAAGATATGAACCGTCGTAAAACAGCATTAAACAATGTCACTTAGTGAGATGCAGTGTTTTTCACAAGTCAGGAACTGCAATATCTAATGTGAAAGCGCCTGAAACCGTCGTAATGTTGTAGAAAGCGATGTAAAGTAGCGAGTAAAACGTTTTCTAACGATAGAAGTGCGAAGGTTATGTTAGGTTGAGTTATGTTAGTTTAAGCTAGGCAGCGTCGTGAAACCACGAAAAACGACGTCATCCAACGAGATAGTGTTGTTTTATTGCTACTACGAAACTGCGATAGGTGAAATATTGTGAAAGGACACAAAACGACATGAACTAGCCAGGTACTGCGTGTTGTACCGTTACAAGTGCGAAACTGCTATATTATGATATTCTAGTTAAAGCGCATGCAAGCATCGTGAAACCTTAAAGAACGTTGTCATTTAGCGAGATACAGCGTTCTGTATTGTAATAAGTTGGTCAAAAATTGTGAGTTCATGCAAATATCTTAAATGTGAACGAAACAGTGTAATAGAGCGTTTTTAGATACAAGTGCGAATGTTAGGTTAGGTTAAGATATAAACCGTCGTAAAACCGCATTAAACAATGTCACTTAGAGAGATGCAGTGTTTTTCACCATTACAAGTCGGGAACTGCGATATCTATTGTGAAAGCGCATGGAACCGTCGTAATGTTGTAGAGAGAATCGTGAAGTAGCGAGTAAAACGTTTTCTAACGATAGAAGTGCGAAGGTAATGTTAGGTTGAGTTATGTTACTTTAGGCTAGGTTGCATCGTGAAACCACAAAAAAGGACGTCATCTAACGAGATAGTGTTGTTTTATTGCATGTACGAAACTGCAATAGGTAAATGTTGTGAAAGCACATAAAACGGCATGAACAAGCCAGATACTGCAAGTTGTACCGTTACAAGCGAGAAACTGCTATATTGTGATTTTCTCGTTAAAGCGCATGCAAGCATCGTGTCACCTCAAATAACGATGTCATTTAGCGAGATAAAGCGTTCTGTACTGAAATAAGTTAGTGAAAAGCTGTGCGGTTATGCAAATATCGTAATTGTGAACGAAACAGTGTTATAGAGCGTTTTTAGATACAAGTGCGAATGTTAGGTTAGGTTAAGATATGAACCGTCGTCAAACAGCATTAAACAATGTCACTTAGTGAGATGCAGTGTTTTTCACCATTAAAAGCCGGGAACTGCGATATCTAATGTGAAAGCGCATAAAACCGTCGTAATGTTGTAGAGAGCGTTGTAAAGTAGCGAGTAAAACGTTTTCTAACGATAGATGAAGGATATGTTAGGTTGAGTTATGTTAGTTTAAGCTAGGCAGCGTCGTGAAACCACCAAAAACGACGTCATCCAACGAGATAGTGTTGTTTTATTGCTACTACGAAACTGCGATAGGTGAAATATTGTGAAAGGACACAAAACGACATGAACTAGCCAGGTACTGCGTGTTGTACCGTTACAAGTGCGAAACTGCTATATTATGATATTCTAGTTAAAGCGCATGCAAGCATCGTGAAACCTTAAAGAACGTTGTCATTTAGCGAGATACAGCGTTCTGTATTGTAATAAGTTGGTCAAAAATTGTGAGTTCATGCAAATATCTTAAATGTGAACGAAACAGTGTAATAGAGCGTTTTTAGATACAAGTGCGAATGTTAGGTTAGGTTAAGATATAAACCGTCGTAAAACCGCATTAAACAATGTCACTTAGTGAGATGCAGTGTTTTTCACCATTACAAGTCGGGAACTGCGATATCTATTGTGAAAGCGCATGGAACCGTCGTAATGTTGTAGAGAGAATCGTGAAGTAGCGAGTAAAACGTTTTCTAACGATAGAAGTGCGAAGGTAATGTTAGGTTATGTTACTTTAGGCTAGGTTGCATCGTGAAACCACAAAAAAGGACGTCATCTAACGAGATAGTGTTGTTTTATTGCATGTATGAAACTGCAATAGGTAAATGTTGTGAAAGCACATAAAACGGCATGAACAAGCCAGATACTGCAAGTTGTACCGTTACAAGCGAGAAACTGCTATATTGTGATTTTCTCGTTAAAGCGCATGCAAGCATCGTGTCACCTCAAATAACGATGTCATTTAGCGAGATAAAGCGTTCTGTACTGAAATAAGTTAGTGAAAAGCTGTGCGGTTATGCAAATATCGTAATTGTGAACGAAACAGTGTTATAGAGAGTTTTTAGATACAAGTGCGAATGTTAGGTTAGGTTAAGATATGAACCGTCGTAAAACAGCATTAAACAATGTCACTTAGTGAGATGCAGTGTTTTTCACCATTAAAAGCCGGGAACTGCGATATCTAATGTGAAAGCGCATAAAACCGTCGTAATGTTGTAGAGAGCATTGTAAAGTAGCGAGTAAAACGTTTTCTAACGATAGATGAAGGATATGTTAGGTTGAGTTATGTTAGTTTAAGCTAGGTAGCGTCGTGAAACCACCAAAAACGACGTCATCCAACGAGATAGTGTTGTTTTATTGCTACTACGAAACTGCGATAGGTGAAATATTGTGAAAGGACACAAAACGACATGAACTAGCCAGGTACTGCGTGTTGTACCGTTACAAGTGCGAAACTGCTATAGTATGATATTCTAGTTAAAGCGCATGCAAGCATCGTGAAACCTTAAAGAACGTTGTCATTTAGCGAGATACAGCGTTCTGTATTGTAATAAGTTGGTCAAAAATTGTGAGTTCATGCAAATATCTTAAATGTGAACGAAACAGTGTAAAAGAGCGTTTTTAGATACAAGTGCGAATGTTAGGTTAGGTTAAGATATAAACCGTCGTAAAACCGCATTAAACAATGTCAGTGAGATGCAGTGTTTTTCACCATTACAAGTCGGGAACTGCGATATCTATTGTGAAAGCGCATGAAACCGTCGTAATGTTGTAGAGAGCATTGTAAAGTAGCGAGTAAAACGTTTTCTAACGATAGAAGTGCGAAGGTAATGTTAGGTTGAGTAATGTTACTTTAAGCTAGGTAGCATCGTGAAACCACAAAAAAGGACGTCATCTAACGAGATAGTGTTGTTTTATTGCATGTACGAAACTGCAATAGGTAAATGTTGTGAACGCACATAAAACGGCATGAACAAGCCAGATACTGCAAGTTGTACCGTTACAAGTGCGAAACTGCTATATTGTGATATTCTCGTTAAAGCGCATGCAAGCATCGTGAAACCATAAAGAACGATGTCATTTAGCGAGATACAGCGTTCTTTACTGCAATAAGTTGGTGAAAAACTGTGAGGTCATGCAAATATCGTAATTGTGAACGAAACAGTGTAATAGAGCGTTTTGAGATACAAGTGCGAATGTTGGGTTAGGTTAAGATATGAACCGTCGTAAAGCCGCATTAAACAATGTCACTTAGTTAGATGCAGTGTTTTTCACCATTACAAGTCGGGAACTGCGATATCTAATGTGAAAGCGCTTGCAACCGTCGTTAGGTTAGGTTAGGTTGGTTTGGTTTGGATTAGGTTAGGTTGGGTTGGGTTGGGTTAGGTTAGGGTAGGTTACGTTAGGTTGGGTTAGGTTAGGTTAGGTTACGTTAAGTTAGGTTAGGTTAGGGAAGGTTAGGTTAGATTAGGTTAAGATATGAACCGTCGTAAAACCGCATTAAACAATGTCAGTGAGATGCAGTGTTTTTCACCATTACAAGTCGGGAACTGCGATATCTAATGTGAAAGCGCATGAAACCGTCGTAATGTTGTAGAGAGCATTGTAAAGTAGCGAGTAAAACGTTTTCTAACGATAGAAGTGCAAAGGTTCTGTTAGGATGAGTTATGTTAGTTTAAGCTAGGTAGCGTCCTGAAACCATCAAAAAAAGCGTCATCTAACGAGATAGTGTTGTGTTGCAAGTACGAAACTGCGATAGGTGAAATGTTGTGAAAGCACACAAAACGGCTTGATCAAGCGAAATACTGCGTGTTGTACCGTTACAAGTGCGAAACTGCTATATTGTGATATTCTTGTTAAAGCGCATGCACGCATCGTGAAACCTTAAAGAACGATGTCATTTAGCGAGATACAGCGTTGTGTACTGCAATAAGTTGGTGAAAAACTGTGAGGTTATGCAAATCTCGTAATTGTGAACGAAACAGTGTAATAGAGCGTTTTAGATCAAGTGCGAATGTTAGGCTAGGTTAAGTTATGAACCGTCGTAAAACCGCATTAAACAATGTCACTTAGTGAAATGCAGTGTTTTTCACCATTACAAGTCGGGAACTGCGATATCTATTGTGAAAGCGCTTGCAACCGTCGTTGGGTTGGGTTGGGTTGGGTTAGGTTAGGTTAGGTTAGGTTAGGGTAGGTTGGGTTGCGTTAGGTTAGGTTAGGTAAGGTTAGGATGGTTAGGTTAGGTTAGGTTAAGTTAGGTTAGGTTAGGTAAGGTTAGGTAAGGTTAGGTTAAGATATGAACCGTCGTAAAACAGCATTAAACAATGTCACTTAGTGAGATGCAGTGTTTTTCACCATTACGTCAGGAACTGCGATATCTAATGTGAAAACGCCTGAAACCGTCGTAATGTTGTAGAAAGCAATGTAAAGTAGCGATTAAAACGTTTTCTAACGATAGAAGTGCGAAGGTTATGTTAGGTTGAGTTATATTAGTTTAACCTAGGCAGCGTCGTGAAACCACCAAAAACGACGTCATCTAACGAGATAGTGTTGTTTTATTGCTACTACGAAACTGCGATAGGTGAAATATTGTGAAAGGACACAAATCGACATGAACTAGCCAGGTACTGCGTGCTGTACCGTTACAAGTGCGAAACTGCTATATTATGATATTCTAGTTAAAGCGCATGCAAGCATCGTGAAACCTTAAAGAACGTTGTCATTTAGCGAGATACAGCGTTCTGTACTGTAATAAGTTGGTCAAAAATTGTGAGTTCATGCAAATATCTTAAATGTGAACGAAACAGTGTAATAGAGCATTTTTAGATACAAGTGCGAATGTTAGGTTAGGTTAAGATATAAACCGTCGTAAAACCGCATTAAACAATGTCACTTAGTGAGATGCAGTGTTTTTCATCATTACAAGTCGGGAACTGCGATATCTATTGTGAAAGCGCATGGAACCGTCGTAATGTTGTAGAGAGAATTGTGAAGTAGCGAGTAAAACGTTTTCTAACGATAGAAGTGCGAAGGTAATGTTAGGTTATGTTACTTTAGGCTAGGTAGCATCGTGAAACCACAAAAAAGGACGTCATCTAACGAGATAGTGTTGTTTTTATTGCATGTACGAAACTGCAATAGGTGAAATGTTGTGAAAGCACATAAAACGGCATCAACAAGCCAGATACTGCGTGTTGTACCGTTACAAGTGAGAAACTGCTATATTGTGATATTCTCGTTAAAGCGCATGCAAGCATCGTGTAACCTCAAAGAACGATGTCATTTAGCGAGATACAGCGTTCTGTACTGCAATAAGTTGGTGAATAACTGTGCGGTTATGCAAATATCGTAATTGTGAACGAAACAGTGTTATAGAGCGTTTTAGATACAAGTGCGAATGTTAGGTTAGGTTAAGATATAAACCGTCGTAAAACCGCATTAAACAATGTCACTTAGTGAGATGCAGTGTTTTTCATCATTACAAGTCGGGAACTGCGATATCTATTGTGAAAGCGCATGGAACCGTCGTAATGTTGTAGAGAGAATTGTGAAGTAGCGAGTAAAACGTTTTCTAACGATAGAAGTGCGAAGGTAATGTTAGGTTATGTTACTTTAGGCTAGGTAGCATCGTGAAACCACAAAAAAGGACGTCATCTAACGAGATAGTGTTGTTTTTATTGCATGTACGAAACTGCAATAGGTGAAATGTTGTGAAAGCACATAAAACGGCATCAACAAGCCAGATACTGCGTGTTGTACCGTTACAAGTGAGAAACTGCTATATTGTGATATTCTCGTTAAAGCGCATGCAAGCATCGTGTAACCTCAAAGAACGATGTCATTTAGCGAGATACAGCGTTCTGTACTGCAATAAGTTGGTGAATAACTGTGCGGTTATGCAAATATCGTAATTGTGAACGAAACAGTGTTATAGAGCGTTTTTAGATACAAGTGCGAATGTTAGGTTAGGTTAAGATATGAACCGTCGTAAAACCGCATTAAACAATGTCACTTAGTGAAATGCAGTGTTTTTCACCATTACAAGTCGGGAACTGCGATATCTATTGTGAAAGCGCTTGCAACCGTCGTTAGGTTGGGTTGGGTTGGGTTGGGTTGGGTAAGGTTGGGTTCGGTTAGGTTAGGTTGGGTTGCGTTAGGTTTGGTTAGGTTAGGTTATGTTAGGATGGTTAGGTTAGGTTAGGTTAAGTTAGGTTAGGTTAGGTAAGATTAGGTTAGGTTAGGTTTAGATATGAACCGTCGTAAAACAGCATTAAACAATGTCACTTAGTGAGATGCAGTGTTTTTCACAAGTCAGGAACTGCGATATCTAATGTGAAAGCGCCTGAAACCGTCGTAATGTTGTAGAAAGCGATGTAAAGTAGCGAGTAAAACGTTTTCTAACGATAGAAGTGCGAAGGTTATGTTAGGTTGAGTTATGTTTAAGCTAGGTAGCGTCGTGAAACCACCAAAAAGGACGTCATCTAACGAGATTGTGTTGTTTTATTGCATGTACGAAATTGCAATAGGTGAAATGTTGTGAAAGCACACAATTCGGCATGAACAAGCCAGATACTGCGTGTTGTACCGTTACAAGTGCGAAACTGCTATATTGTGATATTCTCGTTAAAGCGCATGCAAGCATCGTGAAACCTTAAAGAACGATGTAATTTAGCGAGATACAGCGTTCTGTATTGTAATAGGTTGGTCAAAAATTGTGAGTTCATGCAAATATCCTAAATGTGAACGAAACAGTGTAATAGAGCGTTTTTAGATACAAGTGCGAATGTTAGGTTAGGTTAAGATATAAACCGCGTAAAACCGCATTAAACAATGTCACTTAGTGAGATGCAGTGTTTTTCACCATTACAAGTCGGGAACTGCGATATCTATTGTGAAAGCGCATGAAACCGTCGTAATGTTGTAGAGAGCATTGTAAAGTAGCGAGTAAAACGTTTTCTAACGATAGAAGTGCGAAGGTATTGTTAGGTTGAGTAATGTTACTTTAGGCTTGGTAGCATCGTGAAACCACAAAAAAGGACGTCATCTAACGAGATAGTGTTGTTTTATTGCATGTACGAAACTGCAATAGGTAAATGTTGTGAAAGCACATAAAACGGCATGAACAAGCGAGATACTGCGTGTTGTACCGTTACAAGTGCGAAACTGCTATATTGTGATATTCTCGTTAAAGCGCATGCAAGCATCGTGAAACCTTAAAGAACGATGTCATTTAGCGAGATGCAGCGTTCTGTACTGCAATAAGTTGGTGAAAAACTGTGAGGTCATGCAAATATCCTAAATGTGAACGAAAGAGTGTAATAGAGCGTTTTTAGATACAAGTGCGAATGTTAGGTTTGAATAAGATATTGTAACGGATATAACAACCTCACAACCGGGACGTCCTATTTACAAGGTTTAATAAGGGCGACCTTGTGCCCAAAGCCAAAAGAACTACACAGTAGCTGGGAGAAAGCAGCGAACGCTCGTCGTCCTCTTCTTCTCTTCTTTTCCGCTGCTCAGTAGCAGCTCGTGCACAGGCTGGGCCGGCTCGTGCCTTCCGGCGGGCTTCATGAGTCGTAGCGATGCCGTCAGCGTTCCTCTTTTAACAACGTCTGCGTTGTACTGCGCCTTAACAATTCCTCGTGGCATTATCCCCCCTCTCAAGCGGCATCGCCCCGATGCTTGCGATGAGGCTGTTTTTTTTTTTGTGTGTGCAAGTTTGTAAAAGTGAGGTTGCAGTACGTCAAGGTATTGGGGTGGCTAGGTTTGGAATCGGTCGTAGTACGGTTTCATCCGTACAATGTGTACACGCTCCGTGGGATTGCGTCGCCTCGAATGCAGGTGGCCTGCAGGCTTGACTTCGTAGACGAGGTCATTGTGTCGCTGTACGATCTCGTAGGGGCCAAAATACCGGGAAATGAGTTTTTCGGAGAGGCCTCGTCGTCGTACTGGAGTCCATATCCACACTTTGTCGCCAACGTCATATCGCGTGTCAAGTCTTCCTCGGTTGTAGCGGTCGGCATCGATGCGGTGTTGGTGGCGTATTCGGTATCTTGCTAACTGGCGGGCTTCTTCCGCTCTTTGTAGAAAGTCGTCAAGATCGGGGGGGTAGTCATCTTGGTCTATTGGTAACATAGCATCCAGTGTTGTGGTAACAGCACGACCGTAAACTAGTTCAAATGGGGTGATTTTGGTGGTCTCTTGCACAGCCGTATTGTAGGCGAAAGTGACGTATGGTAAAATTTCGTCCCACTTTTTGTGCTCGACATCCACATACATGGATATCATGTCCGCTAAAGTTCTGTTAAGGCGTTCGGTCAGGCCATTGCATTGAGGATGATATGCAGTGGTTTTCCTATGAACAGTGTGAGTCATGTTGAGCAGGCACTTCAAAAGTTGCGCCGTGAAAGCCGTTCCGCGATCGGTGATTACAACCGTTGGAGCGCCATGTCGCAGGACTATTTTGTGTACGAAGAATTGGGCCACTTCTGCTGCCGTTCCTCGTTCCAAAGAGTCTGTTTCGGCGTATCTAGTTAAATAATCAGTGGCCACAACGATCCATTTCTTGCCGAGTAAAGATGTCGGGAAGGGTCCAAGGAGGTCCATTCCAACTTGGCGGAAAGGCGCTTTCGGTGGATCTATAGGTTGTAGAAGGCCCGCTGGTTTAGAACGTGGTGTTTTTCGTCTTTGGCACTCGCGGCATGTTTTGACGTAGTGTTGCACTGAAGCTAGTAGCTTGGGCCAATAATAATGGAGACTGATCCTTGCAAGCGTTCGCGTCACACCCAAATGTCCAGATGTGGGCTCATCGTGACACGCTCGAAGTATTTCTTGTCGCATAGTTGCTGGAACGACAAGCAGGAACTTTTCGCGGTTGGGCTTGAAGTTTCTCTTGTAGAGAACGTTTCCTCGGAGGCAGAACAATGCGAGGCTTCGAGAAAATATACGGGGTACTTGTACGTCAATTCCTTGCAGGTGTTCGATAAGCGGGAGTAATTCTTTGTCTGTACGTTGGAGTTCGGCTATTTGAGTGGTCTCGACAATTCCTACGAACGGAAAGTCGTCTTCTTCTGATAGTGGTGTGTCTGTAGGAGCCCGTGACAAACAGTCGGCATCGGTATGTTTTTTGCCAGATCGGTATACCACTGTTATATCGTATTCTTGCAGTCTGAGGCTCCACCTTGCTAGTCGTCCAGATGGTTCCTTTATGTTCGCCAGCCAGCAAAGCGCATGGTGATCGCTGACTGCCTTGAATGGTCTACCATATAGGTACGGCCGAAATTTACTGATGGCCCAGACGACGGCAAGGCATTCTTTTTCCGTGGCCGAATAGTTTGTCTCTGCTTTTGTTAGAGTCCGACTGGCATAAGCTATCACTTTTTCTTCACCTTTCTGCCACTGTATTAGAACGCATCCAAGGCCGATGTTACTGGCATCTGTGTGTATTTCCGTGTCGGCTGTCTCATCAAAGTGAGAAAGAATCGGGGGGTTTTCTAACCTCTTTCTCAATTCGTTGAAGGCGCTTTGTTGCTCGTTTTGCCACTGGAAAGGCACATCTTCTCTCGTAAGTCTCGTTAAGGGTTCTGCGATCTTTGAAAAATTTCTCACAAATCGTCTATAGTACGCACATAGACCTAGAAATCTCCGTACTGACTTTTTGTCTGTTGGCACCGGAAACCTTGCGACGGCGGCCGTCTTATCAGGATCAGGGCGAACACCTTGGGCGCTGACGACATGCCCAAGAAAACGAAGCTCTTCGAAAGCTAATCGGCACTTCTCTGGCTTGATTGTCAAATCTGCCGAACGGATTGCCTCTAACACTGACCGAAGGCGCTTGATGTGCTCCTCAAATGTAGCCGCGAAGATGACCACGTCGTCTAGGTACACTAGGCAACACTGCCACTTCAATCCGGAAAGCACAGTGTCCATCATGCGTTGGAACGTTGCCGGCGCACAACAGAGACCAAACGGGAGAGCCTTAAATTCGTAAAGTCCGTCCGGGGTAACAAAAGCAGTCTTTTCGCGATCACGTTCATCAACCTCGATCTGCCAGTATCCACTTTTCAGATCTAGTGATGAGAAGAACTTGGCACACCGAAGTCGATCTAACGTGTCGTCGATGCGTGGAAGGGGATATACATCCCGTTTAGTCACAGCATTCAGTTTCCTGTAGTCGACACAAAACCGTAGCGTGTTATCCTTCTTCTTGACAAGCACCACGGGAGATGACCACGGGCTGTTAGAAGGCTGGATAACATCATCTTCAAGCATTTCTCGTACCTGCTTCTTGATGACTTCCCTTTCCTTAGGGGAAACACGATACGGGTGCTGGCATACCGGCCTGGTTGTCTCGTCCGTTATGATCCTGTGTTTTGTAATGCTCGTGCGCCGTACCTTTGAACTGTTGGAGAAACAGCTGCCAAATTCCCGCACGAGGTCGTATAGCTGTTGACGTTGAATCTCTGAAAGATTAGGATTTACGTATATTGTGTCGCAGGCATCAGATGGAAGTTTCACATTCGGTGACGTCGTTTCAAGACTGCATATTTCTGTCACTTCACAGAACTCATGAAGAAACGCTATTGCCGTCCCTTTTGCGATGTGCTGGAATTCGTTACCGAAATTCGTCAAGAGGATGTCTGTGCACCCGTTTCGCAGCTGGATAATCCCTCGTGCCACACAAACGCCTCTTTTCAAGAAAACATCCACGTTGCTCTCCGCCACACCCTCGTAGTCGCTGAATGCATCATTATGCACGAGAACCATTATACTGCTCCGTGGCGGTACAGTCACATCATCGTCGACGACGCGCAGTGGAGTGGTACATCGTTCATCTGATCGTGCTACCTTTAAAGCTTGCTCCGTCGAAAAGGACACGCTCGACCTCTGTAAATTGATAATCGCACCATTAGCTTGTAGGAAATCCATTCCCAGTATCACTTCCCTCGAGCACACAGGCAGGACGACAAAGTCACCGACGTAAGTGAAGCCCCGTATCATGACCCTTGCGGTACATCGGCCGGAAGGGGTTATGAGGTGACCACCTGCAGTACGTACTTGAGGTCCACCCCATTCGGTCAGAACTTTCTTGAGTCGCTTCGCTAATTCGTAACTTATCACAGAATAATCCGCACCAGTATCGATCAAAGCATTGAGCTCTAGTCCGTCAATCACCAACGGCAAGTCTGAAGTAATTTTCTCTGTACTGCACTCCTTTACCTGGAAACAGTCGTCGTTATCAGGCTCGTACCGCAGTGGAGGATCTTCATATCCCAAGTCGCCAGCGGCCTCGCCTCCACAGGTCGCCCTCTTCAGTTTCCCGGATTTGGGCTAGGCGAACG